>NC_138183.1:84800278-85150278 GCF_964194105.1 Spermophilus citellus
TGAAATAAAAATCTTTCACGATAAACAAAAGGTAAAAGAATTCGCAGCCAGAAAACCAGCATTGCAAAGCATCTTGAGCAAAACACTGCACGAGGAAGAAATGAAAAACAAAAACCAAAACCAACAGTGGGAAGTACCTCAGTAAGGTGAGAGTGGGGGAGGGAAGCTAATCAAGGAGAAACAAACCAATTTTTTTAAAAAAAGGTAAATAATCAAACATGACTGGAGGTACAAACCATATATCAATAGTAACCCTAAACATTAATGGCTTAAACTCACCAATAAAGCGACATAGGCTGGTAACCTGGATTAAAAAAACAAAGCCAACAATATGCTGCCTTCAGGAGACACATCTAATTGGAAAAGACATACACAGGCTGAAGGTGAAAGGTTGGGAAAAATCATACAACGCACACGGTCATTGGAAGCAAGCAGGGGTGGCCATCCTCATATCGAATAAAATCCACTTCAAGACTAAGTTAATCAAAAGGGATAAGGAAGGACATTATATACTGTTAAAAGGAAACATTCACCAACAAGACATAATAATTATCAATATTTATTCACCAAATAATGGTGCTGCAACATTCATAAAACAAACTCTCCTCAAGTTCAAGAATCAAATAGACCACAACACAATAATTATGGCTGACGTCAACACACCTCTCTCACCATTGGACAGATCCTCCAAACAAAAGTTGAATAAAGAAACTATAGAACTCAATACCACAATCAATAACCTAGACTTAACTGACATATGTAGAATATAGAAACCATCATCAAGTGGATATACTATTTTCTCAGCAGCACATGGATCCTTCTAAAAAAATACACCATATATTATGGCATAGGGCAACCCTTAGTAAATATAAAGGTGTGGAGATAATACCATGCATCTTATCTGATCATAATGGAATGAAACTGGAAATCAATGATAAAAGAAGCAAGGAAAAATCCTATATCACTTGGAAAATGAACAATATGTTACTGAATGATCAATGGGTTACAGAAGACAAAAAGGAGGAAATCAAAAAATTCTTAGAGATAAACGACAATACAGACACAACATATCGGAATCTATGGGACAAAATGAAAGCAGTTTTAAGAGGGAAATTCATTGCCTGGAGTTCATTCCTCAAAAAAAGAAAAAAACAACATATAATTGAGCTCACACTTCATCTGAAAACCCTAGAAAAGGAATATCAAAACAACAGCAAATGTAGCAGAAGGCAAGAAATATTTAAAATCAGAGTGGAAATCAACGAAATTGAAACAAAAGAAACTATTGAAAAAATTGACAAAACTAAAAGTTGGTTCTTTGAAAAAATAAATAATATTGACAGACCCTTAGCCATGCTAACAAAGAGAAGACGAGAGAGAACTCAAATTATTAACATACGGGATGAAAAAGGAAATATCACAACAGACACTACAGAAATACAGAAGATAATTAGAAAGTATTTTGAAACCCTATATTCCAATAAAATAGAAGATATTGAAGATATCGATAAATTTCTTAAGTCATACGATCTGCCCAGATTGAGTCAGGAAGACACACACAATTTAAACAGACCAATAACAAAGGAAGAAATAGAAGAAGCCATCAAAAGACTACCAACCAAGAAAAGCCCTGGACCAGATGGGTATACAGCGGACTTCTACAAAACCTTCAAAGAAGAATTAATACCAATAGTTTTCAAGTTATTTCAGGAAATAGAAAAAGAGGGAACTCTTCCAAATTTATTCTATGAGGCCAACATCACCCTGATTCCGAAACCAGACAAAGACACTTCAAAGAAAGAAAACTACAGACCAATATCTCTAAAGAACCTAGATGCAAAAATTCTCAATAAAATTCTGGCGAATCGGAATCAAAAACAAATAAAAAAAAATGTGCACCATGATCAAGTAGGATTCATCCCTGGGATGCAAGGATGGTTCAATATACAGAAATCAATAAATGTTATTCACCACATCAATAGACTTAAAGATAAGATCCATATGATCATCTCGATAGACGCAGAAAAATCATTCGACAAAGCACAGCATCCCTTTATGTTCAAAACACTAGAAAAACTAGGGATAACAGGAACTTACCTCAACATTATAAAAGCTATCTATGCTAAGCCTCAAGCTAGCATCATTCTGAACGGAGAAAAGTTGAAGGCATTCCCTCTAAAATCTGGAACAAGACAGGGATGCCCTCTCTCACCACTTCTATTTAATATAGTTCTCGGAATACTGGACAGAGCAATTAGACAGATGAAAGAAATTAAAGGCATAAAGATAGGAAAAGAAGAACTTAAATTATCCCTATTTGTGAATGACATGATCCTATACCTAGCAGACCCAAAAGGGTCTACAAAGAAACTATTAGAGCTAATAAATGAATTCAGCAAAGTGGCAGGATATAAAATCAACACGCATAAATCAAAGGCATTCCTGTATATCAGCGACAAATCTTCTGGAATGAAAATGAGGACAACCACCCCATTCACAATATCCTCAAAAAAAAAAAAATACTTGGGAATCAACCTAACAAAAGAGGTGAAAGATTTATACAATGAAAACTACAGAACCCTAAAGAGAGAAATAGAAGAAGATCTTAGAAGATGGAAAAATATACCCTGTTCATGGATAGGCAGAACTAACATCATCAAAATGGTGATATTACCAAAAGTTCTCTATAGGTTTAATGCAATTCCAATCAAAATCCTAAAGGCATTTCTTGTAGAAATAGATAAAGCAATCATGAAATTCATATGGAAAAATAAAAGACCCAGAATAGCAAAAGCAGTTCTAAGCAGGAAGAGTGAAACAGGCGGTATATCGATACAAGACTTCAAACTATACTACAGAACAATAGTAACAAAAACAGCATGGTACTGGTACCAAAACAGGCGGGTGGACCAATGGTACAGAATAGAAGACACAGAAACCAATCCACAAAACTACAACTATCTTATATTTGATAAAGGGGCTAAAAGCATGCAATGGAGAAAGGATAGCATCTTCAACAAGTGGTGCTGGGAAAACTGGAAATCCATATGCAACAAAACGAATCTGAATCCCTTTCTCTTGTCTTGCACAAAAGTTAACTCAAAATGGATCAAGGAGCTTGATATCAAAACAGAGACTCTGCGTCTAATAGAAGAAAAAGCTGGCTCCAATCTACATATTGTGGGGTTGGGCTCCAAATTCCTTAATAGGACGCCCATAGCCCAAGAGTTAATAACAAGAATAAACAAATGGGACTTACTTAAACTAAAAAGTTTTTTCTCAACAAGAGAAACAATAAGAGAAGTAAATAGGAAGCCAACATCCTGGGAACAAATCTTTACTCCTCACACTTCAGATAGAGCCCTAATTTCCAGAATATACAAAGAACTCAAAAAATTAAACAATAAGGTAACATTTATACACAATGGAGTATTTCTCAGCATTAAAATATGACAAATTATGGCATTTGCAGGGAAATGGATGGCACTAGAGCAGATTATGCTAAGTGAAGCTATCCAATCCCTAAAAAACAAATTCCAAATGTCATCTTTGATATAAGGAGAGCAACTAAAAACAGAGCAGGGACGAAGAGCATGAGAAGAAGATTAACATTAAACAGGGATGAGAGGTGTGAGGGAAAGGGCGAGAGAAGGGAAATTGCATGGAAATGGAAGGAGACCCTCATTGTTATACAAAATTACACATAAGAGGAAGTGTGGGGAAAGGGAAAAAAACAAGGGAGAGAAATGAATTACAGTAGATGGGGTAGAGAGAGAAGATGGGAGGAGAGGGGAGGTGAGGGAGGGATAGTAGAGGATAGGAAGGGTAGCAGAATACAACAGACACTAGTATGGCAGTATGTAAAAACGTGGATGTGTAACCAATGTGATTCTGGAATCTGTATACGGGGTAAAAATGGGAGTTCATAACCCACTTGAATCACATGTATGAAATATGATATGGCAAGGGCTTTGTAATGTTTTGGACAAATAATAATAATAATAATAATAATAATAATAATAATAATAATAATAATAATAATAAAAGAAATTAAACCAAGCTGCATCAAGGAGAAAAACAAAATAAATGGCTTACATCCCAAGGCAGATATTTGTAGAGGTAAAGAGGCGACTCTAGTCATCAGGAATTCAGGTGCCTTCTGCTGCTGTTCACAATCTATGCCACGAGGTGTCCATTATCAAAACTGTATAAGTATTCAAGAGGGCTCAGAATCCCCAAGTAAAGCATTGGTGTTCAGAAAGAAAGACAAGGAAAGGGAAGGGTTATAGGCACTTCACAGCATCCACAACAACACAGATAGTTCTAACATAAAAGTAGATGGTAAAGATGAAACTCACTATGTGCAAAAATATAGATCAGACAAATAATATCACAGTTATGTTGACAAAGGTAAAACAGACTTGAAAGCAAAACTTCTCTGAATTACATAGTTACTTAAGAAATATATCAATCCACAATCATAACAAATTATAATGTTTTCAGTACCTAGTAGATAAAAGAAAGATGGTTAATAAATTATTTAACATTTGAGCAATAATTTACACACTTGAACTAAAAGATGTGTATTCAACATCTGCAGAATGTATAGTATTTTCAAACACAAAGAAAGCATCTGTAAAACTTGAATATATACTGGAACAATGAATAAAAGTCTTTAGAAATTTAAGATATCCTGTTCTGGGACTACAATGTAATTAGGTAAGAAGACAGGGTAAAAGACTTTGAAGGAGAAAATGAAAGATCAGTAGTTAGGTAAGACAGCCAGTAAGATTCTATTTGTTTAAAAATTATAAAAATACTGCTAAATGACCCAAAGAATTTCCAATTCAAACCATAATACCTAGACCTGAAAATGAATGAAGCCATCACGTATTTCTATGCCTGGGATACAAGTAAGGCATCATTTATAGATAAGTGCATAACCAAATATGTTCTTATGAGAAAAGTAGAAAGGCTAAAAATTAAGTGTTAAGTTTATAATGTTAAAAGTGAAAATGAATACCAAAAAATAGATTTTAAAAAATCAGAGGAATGCAGAAACCAAAAATAAGGCCAGAAATCAATGAAATACAAAGTGAATAATACAGGGAAAAAGAATAAAGCTAAAGGTTGATTGCCCTAATGTCTAACAAGATAGACAAATCTATGGTGAGAGTAATTAAGGTAAGAAAAAAAAAGACAAAAGTATCAGAATAAAAGAAAGACAACTACAAATATAGCACTGCTTAATAAGAAGAATAGAACATTATAAACAAACTACAAATTTGAAATGTCAATAAAATGAGCAAATTTCATGAAAAATTAGAACTTGTCGGGGATGAGATTGTAGCTCAGTGGTAAAGCACTTGCCTAGCATGTGTAAAGCACCATCTAGGGTTCAATCTTTAGTACCTCATAAAAATAAATAAATAAATAAATAAATAAATAAATAAATAAATAAATAAATGGATTGTGTCCATCTACAACTAAAATATTTTTTTAAAAAAACTTACAAAATTAAAATTAATTCTTAATTGTTAACAAATTAGAAGTTAATCTTGCCACTGAAAACTTCAGGCCTAATAGTTTTATTGGCAAGTTTAACCAAATATTTAAAGTGCTACCTAATTTCATTCATAAACAATTTCTTTCAAAGAATAAGAAAAAAGATGAAACACTCCACAATCTATTTTATGAGAAAATCGTAATATTGATAATATTAATACATCATGAGCAACTTGGATTTATCCCAGCAATGAGAGGCGGGTTTAACATAAGCAAATCAATTGATGCGAATTTTAGTATAGTAATGTATTAAAAAGATTTAGGGAAAGAATGTGATAAGACTTGGCCTTCTTTCTTAATAAATCCTCTAACAAACTAGAAGCAGAAGCTGTAGAGGGTGCTTGTGCTGCTCTGCTGCACATGGCTTCTGACTACTAGATTTCAGTACAGCATGTAATTTTTTTTTTTATCTACCTCAAGCATTTGGCTGGACATTTCTCTGCTTTTCTGCTTTCAGACTTTGTCAAGCAAGCATGAAGTCCTTTAAATCTTTGCATGGGCATCCCAGAAGAAATGAAGTGGTTAATGCACAAGAACAATATTCAATCAGGTGTTTGAAAATTCTTAGGAAGACGTATGGATTGTACATATAATTAAAGAATATGAAATTAATAGATTGGCCATGATACAGCCTTCTCATAGGAAGGCTTAATGCTGGAAGAACATAGATTTTAAATGTGCTTCCTTTTGGTCACCAGGCACATATTCAGCATCTCCTGTCAGACACCGTGCTTGGTTCTGAAAAATGACAAGACAGAATCCACACCCTGAAGGAGCTCAAAGTCATATGGAAGTGCAGCACTGGAAAGCCACTTGAAGCCCATTTTAGGAAATACTGAAATAGAGAGATCAGTTTAAGGTGCTGGGGGAACATAGATAAAGAATCATCTGATGTTATCTGAAGGAGTCACGGATATCCTATTGAAGGAGACTCTTGAGATTTTGGAGGCTTAGCAGGTATTGTGCAAGGGAGTGGGATGGTTGTTTCATGAGGAGTGAACAAAGATACAGAGGTTGAAAGAACAAAGAGTCCATTGTCAGTAGAATAGGGAGCCTAACAGAAGACCTCAGAGACAATAGGTTAGAGAGACCATCAAGAGCTTTAATTCCTGCAGGTCCTGGGAGATTTTGAGGTGTGTAAAGTAACAGTGACATAATCATCTGGTCCTATAAATGTGAAAAAAATGCACTCTGAATTGACAAAAGATTATCTAGTGTCATTTTTATACTAATAGATTTGATGCTAATGTTTTGAAAATTAAAAAGGACCGTTTTAGTATATTTTCTTTCTTTGAAAAAATATAGGCCTGAATTTATTCTTGAACTCTGAGGAGATTACAGCAGAATGGGGATTTGGGAATCAGGATTAATCATACTTTTATTCTTTTAATACATAAGAAAACAAAAAAATATATGCTAATTAATAAAAAGTTTAATATCTAGATTTTTATAATTTGTGTTTAGCACAAATTAGTCCTGCACAATCGACCAGACTTCAGTCAAATACCAATTAATACAGTCTACATTCTTCATTTGGTATTACACTTTTTAAAATTATCTAATCTATTTTTAGAAGCTCAAGACTGGATATTAGAAAACAAAAGCAAAGCAAAATTAAAGAAAAACCTCCCCCAAACATTAAGGAACTAGTGAATAACTCGAGTAGAATATTTTCTTTCTGCAATATGGAAAGTATTTTTCTATAGCTTCTCTCATGCTGAGGCACTGAAAATGACTTTTTAAAGTGACAAATTTCATCGGACCATTAATAATAAGGTTACCAACCTCAAAGAACATTGCCCTTTCCTATTGCTGGAATGGAAAGGTCAGGGCAAACTAATGAAGTTAGATACAGATTATGTGTTTTAAGCAGCCAAAAGCATTTTAAAAGCATCGAACAAGCATAAAGATGACTCACTAAGGTCTGCAGAATCACTCTGGAAAGATGACAGGAAACACAACTGAGGAGTGGATGTTGTAAGGGTGATGCATTAATTATTCTCCCTGCATATTGCATCCTTTATTTGGTCATCTGATAGCATTTGAGTCTCACCAATTTTTTTTTGTAAAAGATTTGGGCCCTAGTGTGTTACTTCTCTTCCATGAGCATTACCTTTATTCTCAGAGTGATACATTGGAGACTTGGAATTGTGTTTACCCAGCCAAGAACTATTGCGGTTAAATATATATATATCTTTTTAAAATAGTGAAATGTTTCTTGACCTCTGTGAATTTCTCCCCGTCTTCACTTTTTAATGATAAACAAAAAATAAAATGATTCCTAGGACACATCAGTAGATACTGTCAATGAAAACAGGAAATACAAAACTTGCTACTTTTTAAATCTTAGACTAGACCAGAGGTGGAAAAACATTTTCTGGAAATGGCCAGATAGCAAAATTTTTACCTGTGTGAGCCACACCATCTCATTTCAACCACTCAACTTCTGTCATTATAGGACAAAAGCAACACCAGACAATATGTAAACACATGAATATGACCCTTCCCCAATAAAATTTTATTTATGGACACTAAAATTTCCATTTAATTTTTCATGAAAGACAATCGTTTTGATTTTTTTCAACAATTTAAAAATGTAAAAGCAGTACTTGGCTCATGGGATGTAACAAATGCAGGCAGCAATCTGGAATTGTCCTGAGGGCCATAATTTGACAGTCCTTGGATGAGGCACATATGGTAGGTATGAACCTAAGAAGTGCAAAAAGACCTAACCTTTAACTTTCTCCGTGACATAACACAATTTATAACACAAACCTCCCTTCCTAGGAAAACAGAAACCATTTGTTCTGGCATTGAGGCTGAAGCCATTGAGGTTGACATACTGATAAGGCACATTGATCTGAGTAGGGGAATATCTGGTCCTTGTTGTCATCTACTCATACTGATGTCTCCCGAGAAGTTCATTTTCTCTGGCCCATAGTTGTTAACGATCAAAAGTAAAAACTGCTTACTTACTCCTTGTTTCCATTAACAAGGCTTTTTCCTCCTTCCCTGTTGTATGCAAATGTCACTCTTGCTTCTGCATCTTGTTTGAATACAGGATGTACCACCTGTTGCATATCTTTCTGTTTAGATGTCCCGTGAACCATACTACTTTGATGGTGTCCCAGGGATCTACTTCAGAAAGAGAGGATGCATACCCTTCATGCTGGGGCTTGCACTGACCAATACTCCCTGCACAATCAGGGTGGGGAACAAAGAATTGGGCCATCCTTTCCCAAAAGTTTACCCATGTTTACACACCCATTGTCATGATCATGAAGCAGGGTATCTGTGGCTTGTATGGGATTAGGTAGGAGCCAAGAAGAAACAGGGGGTGAAAAGAAATACTAAGGACTACTAAGGACATTGGAATGCATAGTTCAACACAATCATTCCATGCACACACGTTTGCACATTATATTTTAGATACTATATATGATTGAAATCCTACTCTATACCAAAATCATTCTGCATGCTGACAGTACAACACTGAGCATAACATAGACAGTTCCTTCATTCATAAAACCTATAGTTCAATTCAATAGATGATATATAATCCTAATTTAATCTCAAAGTTAATAGTTATAATGACTAAGTCATATGGGCTGGTACCAGTACATACTTTGGCAATTGTGACAATTGTGACCACTTTATGCTAAAAGATCAGACAAGATTAATTAATTAATTTGAGTGGGTATGTCAATTTTGGGGGTAAGCTCTGTTAGAAAGATTCACACAACACATACCCTCAGTATTTCAGAGAAATATAAACAAAATCAATTAGTCAAAAATAAGTGTGGAATGTTTCCAACATTTTGATTCTTAAAATTAGCATGAAGATATTAAAAAATGAAGAAGAAAGTCACAAATTTTCTTAGAATAATGGAGTTTTCCTATCCAAGTACATTGTAATTTTATTCTCTTTTATGTGCAAGTGTAGATATAAGATACTCTTTGGAGATTTTCCAAACAACTAGAGTTGTGGGTACTGAAAATAGTTTATAGGGACTATTTGGTATTAGCATGCAATGACATTTTACAGTTTCAAAATCAGTACAAAGCATATAATTGAATCCGAAATTTTGCAAGTCAACTGCCTTATTGAGGTTGTTTTGACATATTCTTGGTCTCCTACTGGGCTAGTACTATATCTAGGCACAGAAAAAAATAATTATATTGGATTTATTTCTAGTAGGAATCATAATACAGTTCAAAATTTCTGCATAGGACAGAAATATTTGTTAACTAAGTTTTAAATATTAGGGGTGGAAGAATGATTTTGAGATCATTTAACAAAAGAAAAAAGAGAATGTAAAGTTTTCTTTGAATAACTTCTAGAAACATCTTCAATTACTCCCAAGCTACTTTTTCTTCTGTTATTGTATATGTGCATTTTAATAGTAATTATTGATTTATTTGCTAAATAGGCAGAAAGTAAATGGAAAATAGTGGAAGGAGTTTCTCTGAAATTACTCCAAATAAAACTTAGAATATCTATGGCTATGGTATTAGTATTCATGGTAGTTCAGTGAGAAAAAGTAAAATCAATTTGATCTCCTTCCTGAAATCACATTTAAATTAATTATTTTCACCCTATATGCAACAGGAATCCTTAATTGAACTGCTTCAACTTTTATTTGACTCATTTCTAAACACTCAGCTTCTACTTGATCCCACATTTGAAATCCTCCTCCCAAAACTTAACCCACAGTCCCCACATATCACCAATAACAGAGTTAACTTGGTTAGAGAGGCCACACCTGCATTGACACTCTGAGAAGAACTAACAGTCCCAAAACCTGGGTTAACCATAAAGGAGAATGCTCATGTTAGTAGGAAACTGAGAATTCACTTGGGGAATAATAATTCATCATTGAGAAAATTTGTTCTCTGCTGCAGGTAGTTAATCCTTGGTTCCTCATGCATCTTACAGCTTCTTTGTTTGATACTGTCAAATTGATGATTCCAATGATCATCAGTTTTACACAGGTCATTCATTGGCTATGCTCAGATTTTGCCAAAGAATTAAAAAAAAAAGGAAAAGTGACAGTTTCTATGATGGAGTACTGTGAGTTATTTACAACAATGTTATCCATGTAATTAACTATAAATAGTTCTCACAACAAAAAATCTAGGCAAAAGATGACAACCACTTTCACAATCTTTCCTCTTTTACATGTATTCACGCAATTTCTTTTGTGTTTATTTTGCATTTTAAACTGCAAAATTATATCTTTGATATGTTTCAGCTGGCCATCTTATCAGTGAAAAGATAAAATACAAACAAGAAGAAATTGAGTGTATAGACTACTTACCCACAAAACTACACAGTGAAAGTCCTGGTCATTCAAGTTTTCTTTTTAACACAGAGAAACTAGTATTAAAGCTATAAAAGTCTCTGGTTCAGGCAAGACAACATATAAAAGGGAAGCCACATAAACAGTATAAGTTTAAATTTTAGTGAAATAAATATAATTTTGTCAAAATGCTAAAATTGATCTCTTTATTCCCAACTGACTCTGCCCAACTCTAACCTTCAAAAACAAAAGAGAATTATACATTTCAAGAAAATCAAATTGATTTTATATAGTGATCATTAAGTTAAGATTAATTATTGATACATAAAACTTTTGAAAAAATATAATTGCATTTTATCATCTTCTCTATATATTATCACACCTTAAATATTTTTGTGAATACATTCACCACCACATTGATAAAGAACTTAGCTGGGCAGGGAATAGGAGATGTGAGTTTGGGTACAGATATTGAAGAAAAGTGCCTATCTGCCTAAGTTTTATCATTTGAAATCAGCAAATCAAAGTAAATTATTTTCAAGGATCATCCAGTTCAAAAAGTTTCTAATTTTAAATACATTTCTAATCCTTTTAACCATTCATGCAAATTTTGCATATGCTTTTACATTGGATCATTACTTCATTTGATGCGAGATTCTACTCCAGAAAAACAAAGTTCATTTATAACAATTTCCTCAGGGAGCCTATGATCTGCTGTATGAGTATCTGCTTTACAATATAATTTTCATTTGCACATTTAGGTGATGTAGTTGGGTAATACAAAATCCAAATAGAGTCTAAGTGTATTTCGTCTAAGAACAAAGACCCAGATTGCAGGCAGGTAGGAGTTAGTATGCAGTAGAGGAGGCCCAGGAACCAAGGGATAATGCAGGTGACTAATGATGAACAGTAAAGGATTTAGGATTATGTTAAAACACAATAGCAAGGATAATAAATGTCAAAACAGGTCAGCACACAAAATGCAGAAATAAGGAACCCAGGAGACCACAGGAGGATCAAAATCTGTAACAGTTGAGTTCTGAAGTTATAATAATAACAGAGGTTGGCAAAATTTCCGTGTAAAGAGTCAGGTACTAATACTAACATACAGTCTTTGTTACAGCTACTCAATTCTGCAGTTATAGAGCAAAAGGAGCCACAGACAATATGCAAATGAACAAGAATGGCCACATTCCAATTACAAAACTTCATTTATGGACACTAAAATTTGAATTTCATATAATTTTCACATGTTACAAAATATTCTTCTTTTGATCTTTTCAACCACTTAAGGTAAAATCTATTCTTAGTTGGTGGCCATAAAAAACACAGATGGTAGGCCAGATTTGGTCTGCAGGCTGTTGTTTGCCAACCCTGATAATAATAAAACACAGTCAAATTGGGGACTTTTGAAATATGATTGAGTCTGTAATATGTTAATTTTAGTAAATTAAAATAGGCAAAGATTTTTATATTTTAAATGTGTTTTATTACTTTTGATCATGTGCTAAGATTCAAACTAGTTCAATAAAGTTTTACTAAGGTTTAATTTAAGAAATAGAGAAGGCAGCCTTAATTAACACGTACTGTTGTGGAATTGATTTCATCTCTGTTATTTGAACACATTCCATTTTCTTAACATAAAACTTTCTGTTGCAATAGCATTTGCATTCTTCATTAACTTGATAATCATATGTACTACTTATGGCTTATTTATAATGAATTCAATAATGAACTTATTATAAGTTTAATACAAAGTATAATAATGTTCTTGTCATAATCATCAACAATATTTCACAGTCTAACAATTTTTGAGGTAATATTTGCATTTCATACATAAAAAATAAAGTAATAAAGCAAATAATTTTTTCTAACATTTCATACTTACTACACATCTCAGACTATAATTTTTTGCTTTAGGAAAAGTTTGCTCATGTCTATATTGGCCTAAATTCAGAACTGATAATGCAAGCTAATCTTGTATTGTATTGCCAAACTTTTATTTTGAGAAAGTGCTTTTTCTGCATTTATGCACAATATTAGAATGCTGAAAAACAATAAAGAAAACTATACATCAAAAAGAGGTGGCTGTTAAGTTATTTTAAGGTCATAATGAAGTGCAAAGTCATTTTATGAGTATTTACAATGTCAACACTATTTTTAATATTACATCCCTATTTAATTCAATCATAATATTTTTAAGGGTTTTTAGTATATCTAATAAAAAAAACTAGTGGTTCAATTGTCTACATATTAAATCTGTAGTTATTGAGTACCTACATATGCTAAGTAATATGCTATGTTTGAGACTATAAGGTTGAGAAAGACATTTCCCCTAGTGGAGAATACAGAGATTTATTAAATAATCACACAAGCGTCTTTGATTTATACTAGGAAGAAAAGTTGAAATATGTCATGCATTTGTTAAGTAGGGTGTCTCTTCTAGGATGGGGAGTCAGGAAGGACTTTTGAGATGAGATCTGACAAGGTAAAGATAGTGACATGAGGGACAAGAGAAAACAAGATGGAGAATGGTCAAAGTTGAGGCTACAGTGATGGGCAGGGGAAGATCATTCATATATAAAAGGTCCTAGTCATGGTCTAGCAGTCCTGAAAAATATGTGCTTTCTTCTTGAAAGCACCTGAATGTTCAGTAAAATTATTTAAAAAGTAATAAGTCAAGTAATACTATTGATGAATTTCAGAATGCTTTTGGAAAAGAGAATGAAAAATTTGATTTCTATTTTAACCACATGAATGGGAACAGTTATCTGGGGATCCAGTGCAAAGGCCATTTTAATTATCCATGTGACCACTGATATTATTTTATAGTAAAGTGGCCACTAAGAAGACAGAAAGAAGTAGCAGATTACATAATTATTTTGAAAGAAAGAAAGTTGATTCCATTAAGTCCTTTGTATTTCTGTTTAACTAGGCTTTTTCCTGTTTTTCTGCCCTATTATAAGGCATTCTTCCTCACTACCACCTCTTATAAAAATTGTTATTTCATGTATTTAATGACTGAAATACTTCTTTAAGCTCTAGGAGGCATGGAACTATGTCATTTTTGCTCACCACTGTACTTCTCCCATAATGCTGGAAATGGTGCAGAAGAGCACTGGACAAGTTATTTGTGAGATAATGAGTAAATGCACTCAGGTTATTGAACAACTGCATTGAGACATATGACCTTAAAGAATCTTTGGAATAATAAAGATGGCATCCAGACTTGGATAGCAACTTGATGACATGCATTTATTACTATTTTCCATGAAAGCAAATAAAATTGTCATTTTTTTTCAGATTTTTAACATTAAATTCAACTTTATAATTTCAAGACAGAAAGAAACTCTGCCTACATTCTCCTAAGGGTCACATCTAGCTACCCATCAAACTGCAATGGAAAATAGTACTTCTAGGACAAGAGTGAAAAAGGAACTGAGAGAAAGCATTTATAATACAATTATAGGTGATCATACATAAAATACAAACTATAAAAAATTTGTAGGAAAAAAAATTTAAAATGTCATCAACAAAACAGTCATCAAAGTAAAAGAAGAAAACCATAAAAATTAAAATTCTGATAGGTGTATTTTAAAATTTCAAAAATATTAAAGTCAAATTTGAAAAAATTTCTCCTCCCCCCCCAAAAAAAAACCACTGAAAAAGAATTTAGAAATGTTAGAAGTTAAATCACTAGTCTAAGTTCAACATCCAGTGAACACAAATCCTTGTAAAAGAGAACAGAAAATAGAGAAAAGGAAGTTACCAAACACATAAGTAAAATTTTTCAAAGCTGAAAAATATGTGTTTTCCTCTTGAAAGCACCTGAATGTTCAGTAAAATTATTTAAAAAGTAATAAGTCAAGTAATACTATTGATGAACTTCAGAATGCTATTGGAAAAGAGAAAAAGTATCTTTTATTTGTAGAAATAGAACTAGAATGGTAAAATGTGAACAAATAAGAAAAAAAATGTTTGGAATGAAATTTAATATCTCTAAATGAAATGGCAATAAAATGTATAATAACTTATATGATCTCTACTATATCAATCAGTGTCAGGTCAGATTAGTTATACCTCAGGTTATTAAAAATATGTTCAGGAATAATTTAAAAAAAATTAAATAATTTTGATGTTCAGATATCCCAAGGGAACAAAGTCTGAGACTCTGAGTTTTGCATACAGCAAGTTTGTGGAAGAATGCTGCAAGGAGTGAGGTAAGAAGGGTTGAATCTAAGGGAAAGTTGAACTATCATCATGAAGTTGTAACAGGAGCCTCAGACTCTTCACTGACATCAGTAATTGGGATGGCTCTTCAGTGCTGCCTCAATTGAAGCAAGGGTGTGAGGCCATTGCTAGTCTCCTCTCCACAGAAAATCATCTTCCTCTAGTACCTATTTAAACTGCTGACACCTGAGTTACCTGGTTTACCAACTAGGATTTATATACCGTCCTCCCTGAAATGTCAGAACCTCTGTTACGCTATTCTCACACTAATACGGTTGTGACAGTCCATTTATTGCAAGACTAGGCAGAAGAATAAGAGACAATCCAGGAAGGTGATTTTGGTTGCCCTTTGTTTACTTTTTTTTTTCTTCTATGTTGTAACCACAACATACTACTACTTCCAGCATGGTGACTCTGTATTGACTCTCTGTGAGGGGTTAAGGCAACTTCTCCTAACTTATTTAGTGTGATAACCACAATAGGAAACAGAATAGAAATCAAGGAAACATGTGTTGTTTTACAAGCTAGAAAACTCTGTGCCATCTTTGGACAGGGACAGTGAATTATATTCAGCACCAGAGGGTACAAATAAATAAGGAAGTTCAAAATTATTGCATACATCAGTTTCAATATCTGCATCTCAATTTCAGGGTTCTACTATTTCCCATCCTTTTCTTATAGTAGATGGTTGATAATTGAATTTTCTCAGGAAATCTGAAACTTATATTAAATTGTAGGCCTGACTCTCAGCGTGTTCTGTCTCTGGCTGCAGAAGATGGGAGCCTTTATACATTCTGCAAAGGAGAAATTGTTAGCTCCAATACTTACTTTTAAATTGATGATTTTCCTAATTTTTAGTACAACGCATCCATGTCCCAGCAAAATACAGTTAATTTCAATCATACTTTTAGTTATCAGTTCCTCCACATATTATAGTTGCTAAGATAGTGCCTAGAATTGCCACACTGTTACCAAGTCCAGAAAAAAAAAGGACTAGGAAAATAATACTTTCACTGGCTCAATACAGGTCTTGGGAACCATTTCATTTGTTAGAAATAAAAGAAAAATAATAAATGGGAGTGGAGGTAGATGTTATGGATGTTATTTGTGTTATTCATAACACTAAACTTAGGAATTAAAAATAGCTTATTTAGTATACTGATAATTAACCCTCTACTATTATAGAGATCAATCTGTTGGAATAGTTTTAAAAGTAAGACCTAATGTAGTTCCCATAATAAACAATCACAAAGTAAAATAAAAGATTAAAGGATACAAAGAAGTAAATTATCATTAGAAGAAGCTACCAGAGGGAGGGAAAATGAATTAAGTGCATAAAAACAAATATTAAGAATATTTTGAAAGAAATTATGAAATATTTCAAATTATACTGCTCATAAGTGATTAATAAAATTATGACTATTAGTATATTCAAAATTTTAAAACCATGAATAAGACATACATTCTATAAATAAAATATGATATTGAAATAAACAATCTTTGTAGATAGTAAAATATGAGGGTACTTTATTCTGTTCCATTGGTCTCTGTGTGTTTTCATTCAACACCATACTCTTTCGATTACTATAGCTTTGTAGTATATTTTAAAGTCATGTGGTGTTGGTGCTTTTCATCTTTTTTTTTTGCTCAAGATTCCTTTGGTTATTTCAGATATTTTGTGCTTCTATATGAATTTTCTGATTGTATTTTCCAATTCTATAAACTTAGGAAGTCATTCCATTTTGTGTATGTCTCTGTTTGTGTGTACATGTGTGCATGCATTCTTTCCATTTTTTTTTTCATCATAGTTTTGGTTTTGTATTTCTTATTGTACTGGTCTTTGGTCTTTCACATTCTTGGTAAAATTTATTCCTAGATTTTTAATTTAATTTCACTTTATAGCTACCGCAAGTGGGATTTCTTTCATGATTTCTTCCTTAGTAATATCATTATTGTGGTACAAACTACTTCAACTAATTCTCAGCAAAGGCTCCAAAACCACATTGGAGAATGGATAGCCTCTTCAATAAATGGTGCGGGGAAAACTGAATTTCCACATGCAGAAGATTGAAACTTGATCTCTACCTCTTGCCCTATACAAAAATCAACTCAAAATGGTTCAAGTCCTAAATATAAGACTGAAACATGAAGCTACTACTTAGAAAACATTAACAAATGACATATCAAATTAAAAAGCTTTACACAGCAAAGGAAACAATCTATGAAGTGAAGAAACAACCTACATAATGGGAAAAATATTTTCAAACTGTTCATCTGACAAAGGGTTAATTTAGAGAATATATAAGAAACTTAAAAACTCAATTACAAAAAGCTAAAAATCCAAATGGACAAAGGATATAAATAAACATTTCTCAAAAGAAGAAATTCAAATGGGCAGTAAATTAATAAAATTAATGCTTACTATCATTATCTGTAAGGGAAATGCAAATGAAAACCACAGTGAGATATCATCTCACCTAATCAGAATTGCTATTATCTAAAAGACAAAATAACAAACACTGGTGAGGCTCCACAGAAAAGGGAAGTCTTCTATACTGTTGGTAGGAGTGTACATAGATATAGACCCTATGAAAAACAGGATGAAGGTTCCTCAGAGAACTAAATATGTATTGTTACTACATACTATTATAGCCCAATATGATAATTACATAATAATAGTAGTTATTAAAATCACTGTCATACTTCATTCCCTGAACAATAAAATTGGATAGAAATGCAAAAGTGAAGAAATTATGATAGACATAACGGTGAACTGAATCTAAATTGTACTGTATATAAAAACACATGGTATACAGCTAAAATGTACTTAGAGGAAAGTACAATTAACAGCCTTAAAATGAACGTACTAACTTGCCAGAAATAAAAAAAAATGTATAATAAATTATGTTTTCAATTCAAAAATTTCAGGAAAAGAAAATAAAAAGTTAAATTTTAGAATTCAAAGAAAGGGAATAAGAGAAGTAAGACCAGAAGATAATGGGATTCATAGTGGAGAAATCAATAAAGAATAAAATAAAGATGTTTCCTTGAAAAAACAAAGATTATTCCTTGAAATAAACAACCTAAGTAGAAAAATCTCTTTCAAAATTGATCAAGAGGAAGATGGCGGCGAAGGGAGTGCATCACCCCAGTGCGCCGCGTCACTGTGCGGGAGAAAGACGAGGTGAAACAGCTGAAGGCTATCTTGTTGGGAATTTCCAGTGAAATTGAGGTGCTCCAGAATCTAGTGGACGGATTTCCATCGCGCGAGGTTCGGCTACGGGGGCTCGGACGCGGGAGATTTCTCCGCACGGAGGGTCGCAGTGCCTGATCAGCGGACCACCCCGCAGCTGGAGTCTGCGGCGCGCGCTGGGAAGCGGCGAGGTGCCGGAGCGGGAGTGCAGCAATGCGGATTCTGGGGGCTCCTGCCAGTGGTGCAATGGCCGTGCTTAGTGCTGAGCTCCGGCTTTGAGACAGAGGAGAGAAGCGGTCCAGTTCGATTCTCGACACCGGTCGGACCACGGAGGAGGACAGCAGCCGCCATCTTGGAGAGCTGATGTAATCATCCCTGTTTTCTACTGATCTCAGCTCATTCAGCTACGGAACAGGTGATTTCAGGCTGGTATTTGCCTGCATCTCGCAGACAGATCGCTCAGGCTCGGGGCTGGAGAACCTGTGGAGAATGCTCCTTGGGGCTCGCTCCTGGCAAGGCGTGTGCCGGGCTTTGAGCGGCCGGATTCTGGTTCCCCGGGCTGCTTTGGCCCAGGGCTGGGGAACCTGCGGAGACTGCGTGTTGAGGCCAGCTCCAAGTGGAGCGTGCGCTGAGCTCGGGGCGGCTGGGCTCTGACAGTTTTGGCCCGGGGCTGGGTAGCCCGTGGGGACTGCGTGTTTGAGCCTGCTCCCAGTGGAGCGTGCACTGAGCTCGGAGAGCTTGGAGCGGCCGGGCTCTGGCTCCCGGGGCTGCTTTGGCCTGGGGCTGGGGAACCGAAGGGGGTCGCTCTGTGGAGCCTGCTCCTAGCGGAGCGTGGCCAGGATCAGAGAGGCCGGGTTCTGGCTCCCGAAGCTGCTTTGGCCCAGGGCTGGGGAACCTGCGGTGACTGCTTCTCGTTCTGGATCCTGCTGGGTGCTGTGGGGGCCAGGGGGGCAGAGTGGAGCTGCCGCCTGCGCCCAGAGCAGGCCAAGTGACCCGCTGGCGTGGTATCACGACACCCCAACTGCAGCTGGGGCCGAAGAGAGTAGACGCCCATGCCGAGAACAGGACCAGCGAACCCATGGCGCGGTAGCCAAGTCACCCCATTTGGAGTAGGGGCTGTGCAGAGCCGCCGTCTGAGCCTGCAAGGTAGGCAGACCTGTGACCCACTGGCAGGACAGGCCCGGTAGCCTGCCAGCGTGGTAGACAAGTAGCACCGAGGCAGTCACGTCACACTGGTTGGAGTGGGGTTGGAGCAGAGCCACCGCCCGTGTCCGGAAAAGGCCCAGCGACCCGTTGGAGAGGCAGTCAGGTACCCCCACTGGGAGTGGGGGCTGAGCAGAACTACCGCCCGAGCCCGCAAGGTAGGCAGACCTGCAACCCACCGGCAGAACAGGCCTAGAGGCCTGCCAGCGTGGTAGACACGTCACACCAATTGGAGTAGGGGCCGAGCAGAGCCGCCGCCCATATCCGGTTCAGGTCCAACGACCCGAGGGCGTGGTAGTTACGTCACCACAATTGGAGTGGGGGCAGAGCAGAGCTGCCACCCGCGCGGTGGGCAGACCTGCGACCGACCAGCGTGGTAGACAGATCACCCTAATTAGAGGAGGAGCACAGCCACTACCGCCCTGCAAGGGAGATTTCCCAACTATACAAGAGCAATATAAATAAATAGGGGGAAAATTTCAAAAACACAACAGTTCCACCAAGCAGAAAGAAATGCGAGCAGTATGAAAAGACAAGGAAAGAAAGGACCACAAGCAATGCAGGTCAACTCAACTTTAGAAGAGGTGATAGCTGCAACAGATGGAATGTCAGATAAAGAGTTCAGGATATACATGCTTCAGATGATCTGGAGTCTCAAGGAAGACATGAGACAGCAAAATCAGACAATGAAAGATCACTTTGACAAGGAACTACATAAACACATCCAGGAAGTAAAAGATCAATTTCACAGGGAGATAGAGGTAATAAAAAACAAACAAATAGAAATCCTAGCAATGCAGGAAGCAATAAACCAACTTAAAAACTCAATTGAGAATACTACCAGCAGAGTAGATCACTTAGAAGATAGAACATCAGACAATGAAGACAAAGTATTTCAACTTGAAAAGAACATAGACAGCTCAGCAAGACTGCTAAGAAACCATGAGCAGAACATCCAAGAAATATGGGATAACATTAAAAGACCAAACTTAAGAGTCATTGGGATACAGGAAGGCACAGAGCTCCAAACCAAAGGAATAAACAATCTATTCAATGAAATAATACGAGAAAACTTCCCAGACTTGAAGAATGAGACAGAATCCCAAATCCTAGAAGCCTACAGGATGCCGAATGTGCAAAATCATAAGAGATCCACACCTAGACACATTATAATGAAGATGTCTAACATACAGAATAAGGAGAGAATTTTAAAAGCTACAAGAGAAAGGAAGCAGATTACATTTAGGGGTAAACCAATCAGGATAACAGCTGATCTCTCAACACAGACTCTGAAAGCTAGAAGATCCTGGAATAACATATTTCAAACACTGAAAGAAAATGGGTTCCAACCAAGAATCGTGTATCCGCATGGAGTTCATTCCTTAAAAAAAGAAAAAACCAACAAATAAATGATCTCATACTTCATCTCAAAATCCTAGAAAAAGAAGAGCAAAACAACAGCAAAAGAAGTAGAAGGCAAGAAATAATTAAAATCAGAGCTGAAATTTATGAAATCGAAACAAAAGAAACAATTGAAAAAATTGACAAAACTAAAAGTTGGTTCTTTGAAAAAATAAATAAAATCGACAGACCCTTAGCCATGCTAACGAAGAGAAGAAGAGAGAGAACCCAAATTACTAGCATATGGGATGAAAAAGGCAATATCACAACAGACACTTCAGAAATACAGAAGATAATCAGAAATTATTTTGAATCCTTATACTCCAATAAAATAGAAGATAGTGAAGGCATCAATAAATTTCTTAAGTCATATGATCTGCCCAGATTGAGTCAGGAGGATATAGAAAACCTAAACAGACCAATAACAATAGAGGAAATAGAAGAAACCATCAAAAGACTACCAACTAAGAAAAGCCCAGGACCGGATGGGTATACAGCAGAGTTTTACAAAACCTTTAAAGAGGAACTAACACCAATACTTTTCAAGTTATATCCGGAAATAGAAAAAGAGGGAGAACTTCCAATACATTCTACGAGGCCAACATCACCCTGATGCCTAAACCAGACAGAGACACTTCAAAGAAAGAAAACTTCAGACCAATATCTCTAATGAACCTAGATGCAAAAATCCTCAATAAAATTCTGGCAAATCAAATTCAAAAACATATCAAAAAAATTATACACCATGATCAAGTAGGATTCATCCCTGGGATGCAAGGATGGTTCAATATACGGAAATCAATAAATGTTATCACCACATCAATAGACTTAAAAATAAGAACCATATGATCATCTTGATAGATGCAGAAAAAGCATTGGACAAAGTACAGCATCCCTTTATGTTCAAAACACTAGAAAAATTAGGGATAACAGGATCATACATCAACACTGTAAAAGCAATCTATGATAAGCCACAGGCCAGCATCATTCTGAATGGAGAAAAATTGAAGGCATTCCCTCTAAGATCTGGTACAAGACAGGGATGCCCTCTCTCACCACTTCTGTTCAACATAGTCCTCGAAACACGCCAGAGCAATTAGACAGACGAAAGAAATTAAAGGCATAAAAATAGGAAAAGAACTTAAATTATCACTATTTGCAGATGACATGATTCTATACCTAGCAGACCCAAAAGGGTCTACAAAGAAACTACTAGAGCTAATAAATGAATTCAGCAAAGTGGCAGGATATAAAATCAACACGCATAAATCAAAGTCATTCCTGTATATCAGCGACAAATCTTCTGGAATGGAAATGAGGACAACCACCCCATTCACAATATACTCAAAAAAAAAAAAAATACTTGGGAATCAACCTAACAAAAGAGGTGAAAGACTTATACAATGAAAACTACAGAGCCCTAAAGAGATATAGAAAAAGATCTCAGAAGATGCAAAAATATACCCAGTTCATGGATAGGCAGAACTAACATCATCAAAATGGCGATATTACCAAAAGTTCTCTATAAGTTCAATGCAATGCCAATCAAAATCCCAACAGCATTTCTTGTAGAAATAGATAAAACAATCATGAAATTCATATGGAATAATAAAAGACCCAGAATAGCAAAAACAATGCTAAGCAGGAAGTGTGAATCAGGCGGTATAGCGATACCAGACTTCAAACTATACTACAGAGCAATGGTAACAAAAACAGCATGGTACTGGTACGAAAACAGGCTGGTGGACCAATGGTACAGAATAGAGGACACAGTAACCAATCCACAAAACTACAACTATCTTATATTTGACAAAGGGGCTAAACGCATGCAATGGAGGAAGGATAGCATCTTCAACAAATGGTGCTGAGAAAACTGGAAATCCATTTGCATCAAAATGAAACTGAATCCCTTTCTCTCGCCAGGCACAAAAGTTAACTCAAAATGGATCAAGGAGCTTGATATTAAATCAGAGACACGGCGTCTGATAGAAGAAAAAGTTGGCTATGATCTACATACTGTGGGGTCGGGCTCCAAATTCCTCAATAGGACACCCATAGCACAAGAGTTAACAACTAGAATCAACAAATGGGATTTATTCAAACTAAAAAGTTTTTTCTCAGCAAAAGAAACAATAAGAGAGCTAAACAGGGAGCCTACATCCTGGGAACAAATCTTTACTCCACACACTTCAGATAGAGCCCTAATATCCAGAGTATGCAAAGAACTCAAAAAATTAGAAAATAAGATAACAAATAACCCAATCAACAAATGGGCCAAGGACCTGAACAGACACTTCTCAGAGGAGGACATACAATCAATCAATAAGTACATGAAAAAATGCTCACCATCACTAGCAGTCAGAGAAATGCAAATCAAAACCACCCTAAGATACCATCTCACTCCAGTAAGATTGGCAGCCATTATGAAGTCCAACAACAACAAGTGCTGGCGAGGATGTGGGGAAAAGGGTACACTTGTTCATTGTTGGTGGGACTGCAAATTGGTGCAGCCAATTTGGAAAGCAGTATGGAGATTTCTTGGAAAGCTGGGAATGGAACCACCATTTGACCCAGCTATTCCCCTTCTCGGTCTATTCCCTAAAGACCTAATAAGAGCATGCTACAGGGACACTGCTACATCGATGTTCATAGCAGCACAATTCAGAATAGCAAGATTGTGGAACCAACCTAGATGCCCTTCAATAGATGAATGGATAAAAAAAATGTGGCATTTATACACAATGGAATATTACTCTGCATTAAAAAATGACAAAATCATAGAATTTGGAGGGAAATGGATGGCATTAGAGCAGATTATGCTAAGTGAAGCTAGCCAATCCTTAAAAAACAAATGCCAAATGACTTCTTTGATATAAGGGGAGTAACCAAGGACAGGGTAGGGACGAAGAGCTTGAGAAGAAGATTAACATTAAACAGAGATGAGAGGTGGGAGGGAAAGGGAGTGAGAAGGGAAATCGCATGGAAATGGAAGGTGATCCTCAGGGTTATACACAATTACATATAAGAGGAAAGGAGGGGTAAGAGAAGAATAATACAAGTGGAAGAAATGATTTACAGTAGAGGGGGTAGAGAGAGAAAAGGGGAGGGGAGGGAAGGGGAGGGGAAGGGGGATAGTAGAGAATAGGATAGACAGCAGAATACATCAGACACTAGAATGGCAATATGTAAATCAATGGAAGTGTAACTGATGTGATACAGCAATCTGTATACGGGGTAAAAATGGGAGTTCATAACCCACTTGAATCAAACTGTGAAATATGATATATTAAGAACTATGTAATGTTTTGAACGACCAACAATTAAAAAAAAAAAGAAAAAAAATTGATCAAGAAAAATAATAGGACACCAATGAAAATACTAGTGAGAAAATGTGGCCAAAACATCATATGATAAAGATTAAAAGAGGAAAGATCCATCATAGCATGTGATTGTGTGAATATTAAGCTGTATTATATTAAAAATAAATGAAGAGAAACAATATCTCCGCTGAGTTCTCAGTCATAAAATAATCTTTGGTATCATGTGAAGTTATGAATTCTGTATTTTAAAAGTTGTTCCAAAATTCTTCAGACTAAACTCAAACAACTGGTGAGAAATAGGGAAATTGCATTTAATAAAAGCTAAGGAAAATGATAAAAGACTATTTAGAGAGTTTTTAAGCCTAAATATTTTAAGGATTATTATGTGAAAGATGGGGTTTTATGAATTTTAAATCCTAAAAGTTGAGTTAGTTTAAAAAAAATGGATGGGAATCTGAGGATGGCATATTTGAGCTCAATATTAGAAGGCATAGAGGTAAAAGGAATGGAGATTAGCAATTGTACACAGAATGAAACAGTCTGCTTTACTAGGAGTATTTACATCCCATCACTGCGTATGTTAATTGCAGAAGCCCAGAGCCTGTTTGCAAAGCATTCCTGCACTGGTAGGACACAAATGCAATCTGAATAGTATTTGAGGGTTTTTCCTAGCTGATGGTTCTGTGATTTATTTAGCAGGACTGGATTATTCTCATTAAATCAACTTGAAAAACAAATTTTATTTTTCAAATCTCACATTATTGCTTTGAATGCAGGGAATCTGGGTAATCTACTTGCTTTCACAGCAGCATTTCTTAATTCCATTTCCAAACATTCTCACAATGTTGGTGGTTGGCATCTTTAAATCTAGAGAATTTCAGGTCTCAAAAAACAACTTTGGACACCCATTCATAAAAGAAAAACCAAATGCCAGACCAAAAGTCCAGGTACTAAACTGGTTGATTTAATATGGCATATGGAGTGACTTTAGTAAGACACCAAAGCTACCAATTTATCAAAATCTAATAAATCCAAGATTTGTAGATTAAATAGATGGATTAGAATGAAGACAGTTTTTCCAGTTCAGGCACTTGACTGAAACAAAGAGCCCATTTTTCTGGGTAGTGCAGGTACAGGTTGATGCTGCAGCCTGTCACTGATGATATCTTTGTTTGTGGTGGGTGACTGCTGCCTTCACATTTACCAGTAGGTGCTTAGAGAAAGATCTGCAAAATGCTCTTTGCTTCCCCACCATTTTAAAAACAATTATAGTGGGGGCGCCTGGGATGGAGTTTCCAGGACAACATTTCACGGATCGTTGCTCCAGTCCCACTTACTGGTACAAGAACAGAGTTCTTGTTTTCTATTCCTCCTCACTGTGGGAATCCAGTTTTTGTGCCAAATATGGACAATTCTTGCTCTGAGCACCAGGGATACCCAGAATGTTCTAATTTACTGTGGTTGCTGGCCTCCACAAGATAGTAAACCACACTTGAATTGTTAAGATCGTTGTACTAAGTTTCTTTTCTTTTTTCTTTATCCCCCACCCCATAAAAAAAAATGAGCCAGGAAGAAAAAGAAATAGAAGGCAAATAATTTAGTATGCTTTTCAAAACCAATAACTCTTTATCATACCCCTGTATTTCTATGAGAGCAAAATTTCTGTGAAAGAAATTTTGTGACTATTCATTCCAACATGATAGGCACTAATATGTGGGTACTGAGATTTTGAAATGTGACCATTGCAATTGAAGACCAAATTTTTAGTTGAAATGAGATGTGCTATAAGTGTAAAATATACAGTGGATTGTGAAAACTTAGTAATAAAAAATGTAATATTTCTCATTATTATTAAATTTTGGATTGATTATGTGTTAAAATTTTAGATATATTAGGACAAAAATCTTATTATCAAAATAATTTTTCCTGTCCTTTTTTACTTTTTATTATAACTTCTAGAAAATTTAAAATTACATATGTGATTCATTACTGTTGGAGAGTGCTGGTCTGTAAACTACCACTCCCCCCCTCCCCCCCTCTCTCTATATATACCCATTTTTATTACCTCTGTCCCCTCCCACCTTTGGAAAAACATTTTAAAGCACATGGTTATCATAAATATATCAATATTATAATGATAGTATAATAAATTAGGAAAACAAAAAGCCAAAAGGGAAACAAAACAACCAAACAGCTAAGATAACATAGTCACTGTAATGGCACATAAAGTTTAAGGATTGAATTCTAAGCCACCACAGAACTTTGACAAGTAGGAAGAACTATAAAACTCATTCATCGATTTAATCATTTGATATTAGTTATTGCACCATTACTAAATGTTAGGATGAGAAATTGCTGAATAAGTTCTACATGACAGCTTGCATTCAATTCTTAAGGATCCTATTTAGGATAATTTTCTTCTTTGGCTGTAGCCTCCAGCTGCCTGCAGACCCTTCTATCAAGTCCTCCAACTTGCTTTTGTTAATAAATAAATTTTGCTCCACAATTTCTTTCAATTTGACAATATTCTCTAATGGGAAGGTTCTGGAACTGGGGTGATTTGGGAGGTAGGGATGGAAGCATGTTCCATGGCAGGAAGTGCCCTGTAGATAGCAGGTGCAATGATGCTTTACGTTCTGAGCTTGTGGATTTTGCCTCAAATCAGCAAGCCCCAGTGGTTCCCCTGCAAAGTCCCATGCCTACCAATAACTGTAACATGTTTTCAACAATTGAAAAAAAATTGATTTAGCCAATGACTGCATAATAATAATAGTTCTAGAGCACAGCATATGGATTTATAATGCTTTGATTTATATTTCACTTCTTTCTCCAACTCTGAGAACTTGGAAGACTTCTTTAGCCTGTGTGTACCTCAGTTTTTCACTCCTAAAGTAGGAATCAGAAGAGAACCCATATGGCATGATTGTTGTAAGAACTGATGAGACAGTGCCTAATAAAGTGCTCAGAAAAATACCTGGCACGTGTAAGGTAGTCGATAAATAGTCACCATTACTATTGTTATTCTCTTGCCTGTTTATTGGTTTCAGCAGCACTTAAAGTAGAAATGGGAACAACTGTTTAGTAGCAGTGGCACAAAGGGACCAAATCCCTAGGTCCACTTGGCATTGAGTTAAGTGCTACAGAAACAGCAATGAAAAAGACAGCCTCACAATGCAGATGGCTACTGTGAGCCTCACAGAAAGGGGTTAACTTAGTCAAGTTCAGTGCTGGCAGTGAAAATGTGGCAGTGAGTGATACAGATGTGCTCTAGAGAAAAGAAATAATTCCTTTGAAGAACCACAAGTGAGAACACAAGGTATATGAGAAACCAAAGAGAAGATGAATATAGAGGGGGTAATTGTGCTTTATAATAGAAAATAACAAAGCACAAAAACACTGGGGAAACAGATCAGCAGTGTTTAACATGTTTGATGCCCAGCATCGACACATGATGTGAGAAATAGACAGTATCATATTCTGGTGGTAAACTGTTATAGAGTTTTTATGGAAAGGAATTTGTTAATATTTATCAAAATCTAAAACATATATTTAGATTCAAGAAGTTAACTCTTAGAAATTTGTGGTTAGAAGGAACTGATTTTGAGTGGGTCTGGAAGAGACTCTGCCCAAAAAAAGGTCCATTAGGCTGCAGCAGAAGCCTGTTGAGAAGCTGGAGCAATCCTGGTGATGGTGCAGGTGTGTGGCAGGAAAGACCTTGTGGGAAGAGGAGAGAGGAGAGAGGGGCACATCAGAGCCAGCTGGGCATTTTCTTGTCAAGCTGAGGAACTTCCATTTCATTCCAAGTGGAACACGAATGCTAACACATGATTTCAAACCGTGTAAAGATCATTTTGATTTTACCTTTTTTAAAGATCACTTTGCACACATATAGGAAATCAATTGCGAGCAGTGGGATTGAACCAGGTAGGTGTAAATAAATAATTCTGGAATTCTTTTGTAAAAACCTAAATACAACAGAACTTGTTTAGTTGTAAGCAACAGAAATCCAGTTAGATTAATGCAAAGGAAAAGTGATTTTTGAAAGGGCAAAGAAGATGCTCACAACCTGTCCAAAAAGGCCTTGGAGCCAGGAATTTAAATTCAAAATCAGTTCCTTCTAACTGCAAATTTCTAAGAGTGAACTTCTTAATACAAAAATGCCCAGCTGGCTCTGCCCCTCTCTCCTCTTCCCACAAGGCCTTTCCTGCCACACACCTGCACCATTACCAAGGTTGCTCCAGCTTCTCAACAGGCTCCACTCGCTTCTGCCGCAGCTAGCTGGAGTTTCTTTTGCATTGTCTCTTCCAGAGTCGTGGGAACATCTCTCTGCATTATTTTCTGACATTTTGGAGGCTTGTCCCTGATTTTCTTTTGCATGCTCTTCATTCTTCTCTTTGTTTATCTCTATTTGTTAGGTGCAGGACAGGCTGAACTAAGTTGTCTGCAGGGCAGGCTGAACGAATGTTAGCTGCAAGGTAACCGACACACTCAAACCCCCTCTGTCTGCTCCTTTATCACCTGTTGGCGTCAAGTTTGAACACTCAACCCCACTCAAGGCTGAACACTCGACCCCCACCCGTCTGGTGCAACAACGGAAACCCACATCTAGCCCCTGCCCCATCTGCCTGAAGGCAGATGATGACACTACTGTATGATCCAATCACTGTTCACCAACAAGGCAGTTTGCAGACCCAGAGTCCCCATTAGATTTGGGCTATAAAAAACTTCCTCTTGCCGGGCCCCTCTCTCTTGCTCTTGCTCTCTCTTTTTCTTCTCTTGCTTTCGCTCTCCCTCTCACTCTCTCCTTTCCTCTTTTTTTTTCTCTCTCTGCTCTCCCTCCCTCTTTCTTCTCTCTTTCCCCAGTTTTTCTTTCTCTCTCTTTTTCTCCTCTTTTGCACTGTTGCAATAAAGATCTCTTGGTCACTCTGAGTGTTGTGGTCACTTACTTTTCACTATTCATCTATATTTATCTGTCTGTCTCTCTCCCCTTGAATAGTCCTATAACTAATTCACTGAGTGGTCAGGAAGGTAGGAAACTAGGAACAATACCAGGCACATTATTTGCCAAGCCCATGCAAGAGAAAAATGCGGGATTCCTTGCTCAAAAAAATTTTAAAAATTAACACAACTGTGGTAGAGCATTAACTCAAATTTGGGGCTTTTACAAATGCAGGATCCTGGGAGACTGCACAGACTTAGAACATGAGGTTGGAGCAGATGAGCAACTTCCCATTTGTGAAATAGCTTGACAATCAGAATCACTGATTCTTATCTTATTCCACTGGGTCTTATTCCAGAGGCCTTCTAAAAACAAAAAGAGGTTTGAAATGTTTAAATTAATTGTTGCTCTTTATCATCTCTCAGTTCTCAACCTGATCCACAAAAATAGCCTCTTACTGAAAATGAGTTTCATCTTAAATCATCAAACCACATAGTATGAACAGAGACTTGAAACAAAGCTTCAAGGCAAACCAAAACCAAAACAAAACAAAACACTCCTAAGCGCTCCGCAACATATGTGTTTTAAAATTGCAACTTTTTTTTAATTGCAACTTGTTTTGAAGTTATTTTTTAATTGATTATTTTAGTTGTTCATAAAGTGGAATCCATTTTGATAAAATTATACATATATATTTATATCTTATTCTAATTAGGACCCTTATCTTGTGGATATACACAATGGTTGGATTCACTTAGGTTTTTTTTATACATGTACATAAAAAAAATTATATCAGATTTATTCCACTGTCTTTCCTAATCTTATCCTGCCCCCTTGCCTTCATTTGTCTAATCCACTGACCTTCTCTTCTCCACCCCTCACCATTGTGGTTTGCTTCCACATATTAACAAAAACAATAGAAATTGCAACTTCTAAGTTTTATTTCGTATATACTCTGATTAGAATGCATCAGAAATTTGTCAGATTTCCTGTAAGCATTTCTGAACAACAGAACTTAAGCCAAGAAAACAACTAAAACAACATCTGTACAGGGTGCTGAATAAAAAGGTAATAATTATCTGTAATGGTAAAGAAGTTATTCATTTAACACAAATGGTAAAAGGGCTTGGATCCTGAAATCTAGCTGATGAGTTCACCTTGTGATTGGGCAAGCCCTTGGGTGGTTGTGTGTGACATCAAGTGTTGGAAGAAACATTGTTGCATAATTTTAGTAACAAGGAATCTCATTTAAGCTAATTACTAGCAATAAAACCTCTCAGTTTTTCCTTCATCTTGAACCTTTAAGGATTCTGTGAGTTAAAGAAAAAATAATTTTGTATGTTTCATAAGATTCATTTATTCATCCTAAGGCAAGTGTTGGTAAGCTGAGTTCTTATTGAATCACACAAAATACTAAATTGTAATATAAACTGAACAAAAGATAATATTTCAGAGTGTTGGAGATCAGAATATAGAAATATTATGCATGTACATTAGATTTCCAAATGGAAAATTTTGCATGAAATGACTAAAATATATGGAATAATTATTAAATGTGTGTACCAATTAAAAATGAACTTGATTAAGAAAGAATAAGGGCAGTTATCTTTTCCAGGAATCTTATACCTGATAGTGCCAGATTATAGTAAGCTCTTTGGTCCTTGAAGTTACCACATATGAATATTTTCTTCAGCAAATATTTTTCTTTTGCCTAGCTGATTGCCAATAGAAACATCTGCCTGGAGGACTTACTTTAGCCAAATTTCTTCTTTCTTTTCTTTTTTTTTTAAATTTTTTTGAAAAATCTTGAAAAAAAGAGTTTTGGCCTTCTTTCTCCTGATTAGTTTCCAAAATAACAGTGGGAAATGAAATTATAATCAGCTCTTATTCAGTTCCTGCTAAATCCATCGAGGAAAGGCTATGTAGAGAAGGAACTGGATTCAATTGTTGGGTTTCCTTGAACCTTCCTAACTGTTCATTTCCAAAGGAAGGTTCTTGCTTTACAAAGTGAGTTTGCTAACTTGAATTTTGTTTTGCATCCATAATATTTCCCTTAATTCAATCTTGTGACACTGTATAACTAAATACATGTTTTAAACTAATTTTTTTAAATTTTTATTTCTTAGTTTTTTTAGGTGAACACAATATCTTTATTTTTTATTTTTATATGGTGTTGAGAATCGAACCCAGTGCTCTGCGCGTGACAGGCAAGCGCACTACCACTTGAGCCACATCCCCAGCCCAACAATACATTTTTTTTACATCAAATTCCGTAAGGTAGACACACCAAAGTGTGTCTTTTTCTCCTCCACAGTGTCTCTTACGTAAACCTACATCCCAGGTGTTTATCTGACTGATCCCAAAGTGTCAAGGCTCAATATCTTGGAATAGGGTTATTTAGTTTAGGGAAAGAACTATCTAACTTTTACATGACAACAAGGCAGCTCAAAATATGGAGGAAAAGCATTGGGTGATACTTTTAGTTTCCTTTGACTGCTAATAACTTTTAATAGCATCCTGTTGATAGCCTAAAATTTTCAATTGCTTTTCCTTTTCCCCCTATTTTCCTACAATGAGTAAAAATAAAAAATGAAGTTTAACTCAAGAATAACTCACATAGCTGGGTGCAGTGGTGCATGCCAATAATCCCAGTGGCATGGGAGGTTGAGACAGGAGGATCATGAGTTCAAAGCCAAAATAAAAAAAGTCTGTCTCTAAATAAAATACAGACTAGAACTGGAAATGTGGCTCAGTAGTCAAGTACGCTTGAGTTCAATCCCCAGTAACCCAAAAAATAAAAATAAAAAAGAATAACTCACATATGATTACCATAGACTAATCAATGTTGCCTTTATACCAAACCCACCAATACGGTAGAGGTTTGCCTGTATTATTTTGAAATCCCAAACCAGGTCATAGAGATGTCAGGGATGGACAGCAATGCCTTTTATCAATCCCTGGAATCATCAATACATAGGTGTGATGCAAGCCCACAAGGTTTGGGCTAAACTAGAGGAAAGTCAAAGAAATAGATTTTTTCTTCATATTAGTTTCTCTGATTTCAAGCTCTGGAAACTTCAAAGAAAATGATGGAAAGCACAAAACCATGTAAAATGGAAGGATGAGAAACTGTATCCAGACTTCCACACTCTGAAATCAGCAAGTTATCACCTGGATGGAAACTTTCTTAAAAAGAGTACTGTTTTCCATTGTGTTTCTCCCTCTCCCAAATTTTCCTGCTGGCTTCCAATAACAACTGTATTTCCAACACTTTTGAGAAGCTCAAAAAGACTATAAGGAATTATTTCAAGACTCTTGTGGCTTTACATGATTCCTGTTAGAGTCATACACATAAACATTACAAGAATAAATGGGTCAGGGGTTCCAGGAAGTCTCTACAGAGAATTTAAGGATAAGTCAGGTTGTAGTAAAGAAGAAAGTGTTTAATTACAAAATGAAAATACACACTTGTGAGAGTTCAGTATAGGACTACTCAAAATCTTAGCAGCCCCACAGCTAGCAGATTTGTGGGTTACTTTTGTTAGGGCAGATGATATTCACAAGCAGGGGTTAATTATGGACGAGGGTCCCTGGAATTGGGAGGTCCCTTCATGGAACCCCAGCTCAGCTTCATTAGCATCTCATCATGTAGCTAAGAGGTATGTGAGTACATGTGGTTATTAGCCTCCATAAGCAAGAAGGTAAAATAGAGGTCAGGTTGCTTCTCCATGCACCTGCACAAGAAACAAGTCAAGAGTTGGCTTGAAAGTGTGGTCATTCTGGGGCAGATAGATTATCATTTTGTCTAGTCAATGATGGTAGGCTCTGTGGTTGAACAAGAGGCTTGATCAAGCCTGATGCTAGCAGAATCCACACCTGCTTCCCCATAACTATAGGTGGGCAGAGGCATGATGTTAAAAAAATTCCTGTGGTTAAGCAACTGCCTGTCAAGTAAGACCAGCTCACACTGCCTACCAAGCAAGACTGTCTGCCCACATATACTTCTCCTGCTCCCTGACTAAAAAGCATCAGTCAAAATCTCTTACATAAGCTTATTTGGCAAAAGTTGGCTTATATCAAAGACTTTGTGCTTGAAACCTAAGTGTGGACTTCTCATCCTTTCAGACCACCACACTTTCCACTTCTCAAATCTGAATCCTAAGAGGCAGGTCAGGTTTCAAAGTTCCAAGGCAAACTATGAATGATGTCAGTGAAGCAGAGTTGAAAAAGAGAAAAAACTCATGAGGTTAATCCATGAAATCCATTTACTATATGGACTTAGAAAATATAAATTATGTAAGATAGGATAGGACTCAGACTTAGGTTCTTTGAGACACTTCAACATGTCCACTGATTTGTGGCCCAAACACATTCTGAACCATAACATGGAGCAACTTGTCCTTTCTAGGTTGTGTGGAAAAACTAGAAAAAGAGGCAAGCATATGAGCAACTAGCTAGGAAGGGGCTACAGTGTTCTTTCTTCAACATATACCACTTTTAAAGACTGGCAAGGGATAGATATAGGGCTAATACTCTCTAAAAATTTATGTAGCCATAAAGATGACAAATAAACTGAAAAAATATATTCTGACAAGAAAAATGTCTCAATATGAAGTGTTTGAGCTTTAATTATCTTTCAAAGTGATATTTGGAAGGGATCATTATGTCCAAAATGCCTTAATTAGCCATAAGATAGACTGGTTAAAAAAATGGACCCAATTTTCCAGTTCCCCTGTATCTACATATTTTGATATATTACTATGAATCTTTCAAGGGATGGAATCTTCTTTACTCCCTCTTAAATCTGGGACTGGCCATGTGACATCCTTTGACAAACAGAGGTGTGGAAATTGTGGCACTCTAGTGCCAAGCTTAGGCATTGGCAGGACATTCAAGCGTCTACTCATTCTCTTAAACTCTTCCACCTTCATGGAAATGAACCTAGGCTAGCCTGCTTAAGTATGAAGGACCAAACACACTGACTAGAGCTGAATCATTCCGAGTGAAAACATGAGATCAATTTATCACTGACCTACTGTTGACCAGTGATAAATGAATTCTGCTGAAATCAGTCAAGCCACGCCCAGATTAAATGGGTACCCTAGATGACCCATAGACTTGAGAGCAAAAAAATATATATTTACAGTTATATGGCATAATTTTTGTAGTTATTATTCAGGTAGTGCTCTTGTGGCAAAATGTCTGATACAACCAGCCTGAACATTGTTGTCTACAAGACAAAGAAAAGCAGAATTGCATTTAATACACCTTAAGCCAACATTACTGACTGGACCTTTGGAAAATGATCAAATTTGGAATGTTCTGGGGGCAGCCAACATATATACTGCTGTTTCACACATTTTTAAAAAAATTTTTGCACAATGAATCCTTGGACATAGACAGGGGTACTATTCTTTTTGCTTGTAATATTTTTCTCATTTTTCTTTGCATAGTGGAAATCATTCCTTAAGATTCTGGGCAAGGTCAGCTATTCCAAGAAATTGATCCTGAACTAACAAGTTGAGTTAAATCTTCCCTTTCTAAGTTTCCTGGGCACTTCTCTCTCCTATGTCTTAAAAGCATGTAGTAAGTAGAATCACTTGTGTCTAGTTCTTTTTTCTCCCCTTCTTTTCAGCCCACTTCAGTCTGGATTCCATAATCAATACTCCTTGGAATTGATTCTTACAAGGATCTCTAATTATGAACGAGTCAACAATTCAAGGAACATTTACGAGTTCTTAACTTACTTGACTGCTCTGCATACTTAGAAACAACTGAAATATGTTAGCTTTTTGAAAAAACTCCACACCCCTTTTTCCAGTGGTACTCATATCAATTGTAGCATGGATTTATTTCTATAAATTTTTATGAACCTCTCATTCACCATGGATCACTAAACTGTTAGAGTCAATGAATACAGGCATTGCTTACTACATTATGAAAAACATGTTTTTCTACATTGATCTTACCTGCTTTCAGATAACAAGGGAGATGGCTTATGGTGTACTTTGTTGGCCTAGCCTGGAGCTTGACTTCTAGTAAGAATGACAGCTGAATTTGATCATGTTTAGTATATTTTTGTATGATTTTAAGATTCTTACATGCATGATGTAATTTCATTTTCTAACAACCTGTGAAATATAGAATATTTTTTTTTCATTTTACAGATAAGGAAAATGAGGCACAAGAAACTTCACAAATATCTGTTAACCTTGAACTGTATGCTCTAGCTGCAGACATAAAAATAAAGACAAATCAATAGCTACTAATATGAGCCTAGACATTTCTCAAAGAGATGACAAACACCACTCCTGCCCATCTCTAATTATATACTGGTATGTAGTCTCTTCTTTCAACTAATTCAGGTTTGTAGACCATCTGTGTTCTTGGACCTTCTACCTGGACTCACAAGAATGCCCGACTACCCTTTGCTTGCGCATCAGTTTCATCTTAGTAAAACTAACTCTTTGTCAAGCTAGTTTACTCTTCTGATTGATTTCTTCTGCTCTATCACTTTAAAATCTGTTCATTCAATATCTATACCCTAAACTCCTGGTATAATTCACAGCATACAAAAATATTCATTAACGCATAAATCACTTCTTAATTCCTTAGTAGAAGACTTTCTTGAATATCAAAAATAAAAAGAAATTTTTCCTGTATATACATTATATTTTACACTTTGCTACACATGAATGTAAAAACAACAGTCCAAACAATACTATAAATGTGTAACTACATAATTGTCCTTCAGATTCCATGGGACTGGTACAAGGGTCCCTCAAGGATACCAAAATCCATAAATGTCAAATCTCTTATATTAAATAGTGCCATATGGTATAGATGTAGCTCAGTGGTAGAGGACTTGCCTGACATGTGTAAGAAACTGTGTTTGATCCACATACAATAGTGCCATATTTTCTTACAACTTATGCACATGCTTCCATATATTTTAAACCACCTCTAGATTACTTATAGTAACTATTGCAATGTAAATATTATCTAAAGTATTGTTACTCTGTATTGTTAGGAATAATGAAAAATTAGTTCTGTACATGTTCAGTACAGGAGCAAGCTTTTTCCCAAATATTTTAATCTGTAGTGGCTTAAATCCACAGATGAAGTATCCAAAGATATGGAGAGCTGACTGTATGTATACTTTTGTCATGGTTTTAGTGTTTGCATGCATGAGATTTAATTTTGGGACTTAAAACTCCAGAAATGTGGTCAATCAACTTTGAACCATAGCCTATATTTTAAAATGAGTAAACAGAAATTCATTGACTACTTATTTGACCTGAATGACGATGATGATGATAAAATTATAACTTAGTAAATTGTCCTGCCCAGGGATTACCACAAGATAGAAGAGGGAGACTATCAAATGTGATATCATAAATTACAGAGTTGGAAACACACCAAGATCTTGTGGGAATAATCCTACTTCTATAGTATGTGCCGCTTTTAGAAAGCCTCTTGATCAATATGAGTTTTTGCTCTATTCTGTGTCTCCTGATTCAATATCAGAGTCTATTTAAAATTCCCTCCATCATGTTCACATCACGAAGGAAATTGCAGACCTCAGGAACCAATTAAAGCTTAACTCACCTCCTCCTGACCATCCCTCAACAGCTGTTCCCAGAGAAAGCTGGAGAGAGCTCAAAGAAAAGCTGCCTTGGACCAGACTCACCTGGAACTCATAGACTCTGTCTAAGAGTCTGCACTGCCAGGGGCCCTGGCGTCTCTCTCTGAGTTGTGATTTCATTTAGCCTGAGTGCAGTGTTCTGTGCCGGGTGCTAAGGGGAATTTAGAGCATCGATTAGACATGGTTTGTACCCTCAGGAATCTCACAATTTAATGGAGGAAATAAGATAAACACACAGTCAATTAAGAGAAAGTAGATACACATGTACACATAAAAATATTGATTTAAGTTTAGGAAAGAAGAGGACGAGGATTTAGATGCTAATCAGGAAAGTCTTGCAGATCAGCCTGCGTGTGAGTCTAAGTGGAAGAAAAATTCTCTATGCCAAAAGGAAAGAGACAGCTGTTCCAGAGATGGTTTAGTTTCTCCCTCTCTCCTTTCCTTCCTCTCTTTTCTACTTGTCCATCCTTCCTTACCTCCCTTTCTATCTTCCTCCAGGTGCAGGAGAAAACATTCTCTGCTCAGAGACAGTAAATCACATCTGTAATGACTGACCACATGGGTCACTAGGTGAGGTCAAGGAGATTTATTTAATTAATTAATTTTTTGGCTTGGGGTTCTAATAATCTGGAATTAGACCATTAAGGATGTATTATTTTCTTTGTCCTTAGCTCTTTACTTGTCAAGAGAGATTGTGCAAAATAGTTTTTATCTTTCATTAAAAACATCATGCTGGTATTTTGACAGAAATGCTTCCATTGTCTATTTCTGCGAAGGAATATATATAGTTCATCTAGGGAGAAATCAAACAATATTTACTCTCCTGAAGCTTGTATTTTTCCAGAATTTATGGTTAGTACCAACCAGGTTAGGTTTGGGGTTTAGGATGATGTGTAGAAACTGGCCATCTAGGTTCTGTAGGACCACTGTAGTACCCTGAAGAAGGAATCCTGGAGAACACCACCCAAAGAGGGCTGCACAGTCCTCTGCTACATTTCTATACTTCTCTTATCTTGGTGGAATAACATTATTCTATAGAACAACTACCACAATAAAAACCCATCCCTTTGATCAAACAATGCAATTGATGTCCTTGGGCATCTAACCAATGACTTTCTCTCTTAGTTTCCAACATTTCTGGAGTTAAATTTTTCTCCCTCTCTTTCATTTTTTTTTTCAATCTAATCAAAGGTTTTTGTTTTTTTTTTCTTTCCCCCCTTGGTGGGGAGAGCTGGGGGGGAAAGACACAGATGGTATCGTTTGCAAAAGGAAAGCTGAGAAATTACACATATATCTTTCAGCTTTGTGGCAAATCTGATGCCAAGATTCTTGCTTGGAGTGTGTAGTGCGATGCAGGCACAGAGGCGTACCAGAAAGGGTGAGGCTAGCTGTGGAGGGCAGTGTAATAAATTGCTGTGGGCTGATCCAACGGCAGAACATGTGAGCTATTACACTTTGGCAGCTATTTTATTTTTCCCTTATGGAGTTTTAGACCTGTCTTGTACACTGAGATAGGTTTCATCTGGTTAGAACTTGTGTCGTATTTAAACTTCCTTTAGATCTATGGAGTTGGAGAAGGAAAAAAAATCAAAATAAACCTAGCATAGCCCATAACACACTGAAATGATGTTGGGGGTGGGAGAGGGGCAGTAATTGTGCCCAGATAATGTTGTCATACTTTGTAAAGCCTTTAATGCTGGAATTTATTTATTAATGATGCATGGGTTATTACCCACCATCTGTCTTGTGTTAGCAGTGGGCTGTTTCAGATTATGGTAATGTGTTTCTGATTTGAGTTGTGTTGAAAGCCAGAACAAGGCATCTCATGTGCAGTCCTCTTTGAGGCCTGCTGTTTTCAATTCCTCTTCACAGAAAGGGCTTTTATTTGATTTGTTATGGGGATTTTTTCTTCTGTTGCCAAAACAGCTGCAAGCCTGGAAGGGAATAAGACACAGAGCCACATCAAACTTGTTAGCTTGTATAAAAAAAAAAAAATGGAATGTTCCAGGAACCAGAAAAAAAAAAGTATGTGGGAGTAGATGTAAAGTGGAAAGGGAGAGAGAGAAAGAGAAAGCATTTATGGCCTATTTGATTGACTTGATTGACTTTCATATGAAAAGAGTACTAAGATATAATGTGCTATTTATGTATTATAGATTAGATTATAATTGATTATGCCCATTCACACCAAGTGGAATGGTTTTATTTGGAAAAAATTTTATAGCCTTTATGCCAGTAGAAGCAATAAATAAAAGTCTCCAGTGGGTTAGCACCCTCCTCCAGGCATCAAAGCAAACACCCCAATTTTTTTAAGCTTGATTTTTTTTAATGTAGTGAACAGATTTGGATCTAGTCATAAATGAAAACGATAATAAAAGGAAGTAGGTAACTGGCAAGCATCCCTTGACTGCTGTGAATATTTACCCTAATCAGAGATCTTTGTCTCTGATTCTCACTCTCTGAGGACTATGGGTCACCAAACTACTTCTGGGCCACTGCTAACCCCATGCCGTGCTGATGGAAATGTTCTGTGACTCCCTGTTCAATATGTTGTCCACAAGCTGCATCCAGTCATCGAATACTTGACATGTGCCTATAGACTAAATACATTTTTAATTTTATTTAATTTTAACTAATTTAAATTTAAATAGTCTCATGTGGTTAACGGTCACTGCTTTGGAGAGCATAATTCTAGAACTGGCTAATAAAGAAGCTGCTTCTTCTCTGTTATTATGTAAAAGCTATGGGTACAGCTTACTGTTAACCTGAAAAATTTATTCAAAATATTTTTCTCTTATGTATTATTAAGAGTTAGTAGCACTAAGTCTTCCTCTCAAAAGGCTACTGACAAGTTATTTCTTAAATCAGGTTCACAAATGCTTCCTTCTATATCAAAATATGAATTTGTGAGAACACTTACCATTTCTTGTGACAAATAACTATGAAAAAATGTAGCCAGAGGTCTTAAATAATCAAAAATCTAACATAAATGATATTAAAGAACTTGTTTTACATTTATTGACTGCAATTCTCTTACTTCATATTAAATGCAGGCCAATTGCTTTCAGAATAGGGTATGTTCCCAGAAATGCCAGACTATGTGAAACAGATTTTGTATACACAAAGACTACACTGTTCAAATTTTAATTAATCAAGTTTTTAGAAATTATATTTGTTAAGACCTATAATAATATTTTTGAGTATTGTTCTGTTGTCATAGGACTGCTATTGCATAGCTTTTCTGTTGGTGGAGAAGAGGCCATATGGAGATGATGAGATAAAGAGATGCAGCAAGGACAAGATACATGTTCACCACTTCCTGACCTCTTTGCCACCTGGACACACATTTAGATCCCACTTTCCAGTCACCCTTGCAATTTATAGGACCACATAATTCAACTATAGCCAGTGGAATAACAGTGGAAATAATTTATTCCATATCCATACCCGACACTAGTTTATTTTCTGCATAATTACCCTCTTTCTTTTATCAGATGAAGAAAATTCAGCACAGAACAGGAGGCCACAGAAGATGATCATGAGTTGAAACGAGCCTAGAACCCTGAATGATACAATGGAACAGAGCCATCTCTTCCAACTAAGAAAAATTAGACGAGTTGAAAGAAAAAATGAACTTTTGTGCTTAAAGTCACTGAGATTTAGAGGATGATTTTATAAATTAACATCCTCCGAGATGACATCTTGGAAAAGGAATAGACAGAGCCTGTCAAATTCTGCCTCATGTAGTAATCTGTGTGTTGAATGCTCTGTCCTTAGCTTTGTGGTTCAGAACCTTACTTCCAACAGTACCTATTATCTACATTTGGAGAAAAGAACTTAGATTATCCAAGTAAGTAAGATGTTACACACAAAATACAGGGTCAATTTATTTAATATGTTTAAGTAAATACTTATTTTAATATTTTAACATCTTTTAAATAAAAATGTAAAATTTCAATGCAGATTAAACTTTTAGCTAAGACTTCTTTGCATGTGGTAAGTCAAAGTGCCAACTCAAACACAGCATCCTCTCCTTTGACATAAAAAATGGCCATAGTTTTGTTCCTGGAGCATTTGAAAACTTTTTTCTAGTTCCTTGTATTATCCTCCTATTAAATACTTTCACTCATTACAGTTCTGCCCTTAAACTCCCCTTCTCTCTGAATCTTCTTTCTTTTATTCTTAACCATCCCACTCATATTTAATTACTGAGCAGATGATGGGATAGGCTCATTATTTTTGAATGCTCTAAAATATCCTGCCCTATTTCTATATACTGAGGCTGTGGCCTTGTCCTGTTTTGTTTCTCACTGACATGAACTTCTGGTACATTGTACTGTCAGCTTAAATCTTGTGTCTATGATTCTTTCTTATCTGGAGTGATGACAGGGATTCAAACTAATCATCAGAAGGTTGCTGAGCAGACATTATGGACTGAATGCTTAATATCCTGATAAAATTCATATGTTGAAGTCCTACCCCCCGATGTGATAGTATTGGCAGATGGCAACATTAGGACATTATGAGAATTACATGAGGTCGTGAGGTGGGGCCTTCATGATGGAATTGGTGCCCTTATAAGAAGAGTCAACAGAGAACTTGCTATTGTGCTTTCTTCCCATGCCACACTGGCAAAGAGGTTATGTAAGGATATGGCTAGATGATAATCACCTCCAAGCTAGAAGAAGAAACCTCCCAATGGAACCTATCTTGCTGGTTCTTGATCTTGAACTTGTTAGCCTCCAAACTGCAACAAAATCTCTGGTGGTTAAGCTACCCAGTTTATGGTACTTTATCATGCTAGTCAGAACAAATTAATACAGCTCCTGATTAAAACAGGGAATGATTGTTCTAACATCTTACTGGTGATTATTTATAAGTTAAATATGTGCTGCATGCCACCCAGATTGATGAAGTTCTGTTGACCATCAGAGACTTCGCATTTTACAATACTGTGGACACATTAAGTTTGATTTGAGTATTTCCCTTTATTCTAGAAATTTCCTATAAATATTATTTAACTTTTACATATGTTGATACACTTTATTAAATTTCAGCTTGCATAACATAATTTTATCTTATTCTGAGAGCACAGGTGAGACATTGATTTGAACTACAAATGTTTTAGTTGTTATTATCTCCAAGATAGTATGGGGAGATACTATCATCACATCCATAGATTAATAAGATAGCCTTTAATAGATATTTCAATTTGGATGATTCTTCATTAAATCATAAAACAGATCTCAAGGTTATTTGGATTCCAAAAGCCAACTGTAATTGTTCAAAGGTAAGGTGATATACCTGCATATAACTAAATCAATAAATCAAGCACATCTGAGAATGAGGCTCCAGACCCCATACAGAAGCACAGCATTATATTAACCAATGAAATGATCTGGAAAAATTTAGAGGGGAGCCATTTGTTATACTGATACATTCATGTTACCAAAATGTGTTATGATCACGAAAGAGCAGTTTGTTGGAATAAAAACTAAATTTAAAGATCAAACATTTAAAATCTGGAAAGACCAACTAGTTAAAATTTTTTAAACTTATTTCTGTGTATCAAATGATAATACCCACTGAACAGATGGAGGCAGGAAACTTTAAGCATCTATGGAAAAGCAATATAGAGCAGGAGGCTGGAGTCAAGTTATCTCTAAAAGGATATTGGCATATCAGTAGCAGAGAAGAATATATTCTGCTTCCAATTTAGTGACATTTTTACATTTACAGAATAAATTACTGAAAAGTCCCTTCTATTACTTTGATGATCAAATTATTATGGAATACATATTTAGACAACATTTTTTATCATTTTAAAGCTTCTTTTTTTAATATTATCAAAATGCTAAAAAGCCTGCAAAATCCCATAATTAACTAAATATAGAAAGGAGACAGAAATAAGCTTCATGAATTTTAAGTTAGAAAAATGTCAAAATATAAACCCCAAAGGAAATGTTCCCATAAGGACAATTTTATCAACATCAGAATCATTTGTTTTACTTATTGAAATGACGAACATAGAGTTAAAGAAAGAATTCAGGCCAATTAATGTTTCACAGCACCAGAAGATATAGGAAAAAGTATGGACTCTGCAGGCTGGCCAGGTAGTGGTGAGCCACTGCCCTTTCTTCCCCCTGGACTCCTTGTTTCATGGGGATGTTGATTCCTGCAGATTCTATCGTGGGTATAAGTAGTGTTAGATTCCATCTGGATCCAACCAGTGGAGGACCTGGGGTGAAGGCTGAAAAGCATGAGCTGGGAGCCAGCCACCTTCTCTCCCTCACATTCTTCACCTTTCACAGCTCTGGTTGCAACCCTGGCTTTCCCATAGTCTATCTCCCACATGGCAAAACCTGTCACAGTCTCATTTATCTCTGGAATTCTCCAGCCCTAGGTGGTCTCTAAATAATTTTCCTCTTTACCCCTATAACAAGGAGTAGGATCAACTTTTTCCTTGTTCAGCCTCTGGGTTTTTCCTCGCCCCTTGTGTGTCTCCCCAGAGATTTCATCACTGAATTAAATTCCCTCTATTTTAAAACATGATTAAGCCGGATTGCACCTTGCCTGATGCATAAACTATATTTTATTTAAGATGTAGGAGTTTTGTCCTGCTTATTATCTACTCTAAAGAGACAGATAAATGACCTACAATGGATATGCAAGGAGGCATAATAATTCACCAAGTAATTTTTCAGTTTTTAAAGAGTTCACACACTCAATTCAATCAACTGAATCCTTAGATTACATATAGATGGTATTTACTATTCCTTAATATAATAAAATTCACTAGAAAATCCAACAGATCCATCATTAATTTCCTTCAAGACAATTCAAAACTTAAAAAATTTAAAAGGGTTTTGTTTTAATATTCTATACCCTGAAAATCATGTAGACAGTTTAGGCTATTGATAGGTATAAATTTTGTAGTAAGAAGTATGTAAAATAGCCTTTTTTATCCATCACAGGATACAATTGGGGATTAGTGAATCACTTCATTATTAAATATACTACTTCATTATTAAATAGACCACTGCCCAAACAAGGGAAGTAAAAGAAAAGAAAATACAATAAAAATGGGATGTCATTTGATACATAGATCATACATGAGGAATTTTTTGTAATATCATAGTATCTTTAGTTTATATACATCCCCAGAGAGTGGCATTGTAGAATTATTGAAAGACAATTGACCAACATTAATGAACTATCTATCAATAATGCTTTCCTGTGAATGTTTTGGTAAAAACCAAGCACATATATTTCATATAAACACTTCTAATTTTATTACCATTACCATCTTCTTTGGTAGATATGTCAAGAAAACCAAGTATGTCTAATCCAGTTTTTACTATTTGTAATATCACCTGTTTGCTTATTATCTGAAGTACTGTTAATACCAATGACTTTCTAAGGTCTTTACATTATTTTGCTAAAGACATAGCCAAATCATTCCCACAATTAATACCATTTCTTGTCTTTAGGTCTTCAACAGTGGCTGATAATCAGATGAAACATAAAATATCATCAACCCTGGAGTGCCAAGCAGCTCTCATTCATTGCTCATGGTAATATAAAACGTTGCAGCTACTTAAGAAGAGTTTGACAGTTTTGTACAAACCAAAACACACTCTTACTATAGGATCCAACAATTGAGCTTGCTCATGTTTACCAAAATTAGTTGAAAACTATTCCTCCATGAAAACCTGCATGCATGTAATAATAACAGCTTTATTCACAATTGCCAAAACTTGAAAGCAACCAAGATGTCCTTCAGTAGATGAATGAGTAAATAAACCGTGGTGCATTCAAACAATGGGATATTATTCAGAACTAAAAAGAAATCAGCTGAATAGACACAGAGGAATTTTAAATGCATGCCACTAAATCAAAGAAGCTTGTCTAAAAGGCTACATACTGTATGATTCCAATTACATGACTTTCTGGAAAAGGCAAGACTATGCAAACAGTAAAATAAAGAGTGGTTGCCAGAGATTTGGGGGTAGGGAGGAATGAATAAGGAATGCCTCTTTGGAGCAGTGGAGTACAAGGACCCTTTAGGCAGAAAAATATATAATGCTTTGTTGGATACATATCATTATACATTTGTCTAATCCATACAATATACAACACTGGAGTGAACCCAAATGTAAATCATGCACTTGAAGTGACAATGATGTATCGATATTCATTCAGCAATTATAACAAATATACCAGTGCAGGACAAAACTTTAGTTGACTATCTTACTCAGTTACCCAAAGCCCACTGATCTCTCTCACTCTGTACCCACTGTTATCAACCTGGGTCATGTAGTCAGGAATCTAAAATCCTTCATTCTGATTTGGTCAGCTCTATAAAATAACCTCTTAGAACTATAAATTTAATTAATATTAATGTCATGGGGATTCGAAAACAGAAACCTACACCTGGGTGGTTCATAACTGCTGTCTGTATTTGTAATACACAAGCATTGCTGCTGGCCTGTGGGAATGAGGAATTCAACTAATGATCAAATACATCCTACAATACCAAATTGCAGCTCAAAGCAGTTTTCATTCTCTGCCATCGTCTGGAATTTACAGATTTGGTTATTTAGGACTGAATGTAGCCTTGGCTAAATTTGAAAGTGTCTGACACATAGTAGGTGCTAAATAAGTTTTTAAAGAATCAGTGACTTAGCTCTCTACCCACAATTTTCCTTCTCTCACAAATTTCTTACCCTTTTTTCATAATTTATTCTTGCACAATTTTTGCTTTACTATGTCACTGAATAATTATCTATATTTGTGTTTCCTAACAAACCAAAAAATATTAACTGCTGTTCTTGAATTTTCCTTGAAATTTCACAATGAGTTAAACTTCATAAATCACAAAAGTAAATAAATAAAATCAGTGGCATTTTAAAGACAAAAACTTAATTTGTATTTGGAAGCTAAAAACATTGGCTTTTTTATGTTTGGTTCACATAACATCAAAGTGAGCATTTGTTTTAATTATTTGCCACAAAAATTCCTTGCCTGGGTTGTGCATAACATGGATCTAACTGGCATGTAAACCAAACATGCTTTGCTTTTTTTCACAAGTCATAAATAGAGTAAAACCAAATATAACACATGCTATATAGCGGCATCTCAATATCCTGTAGATCACAGAATATATTAACATGTTAAATACCTTTTTTTAAATTCTGTATGATTCTCCACCCTTGAATTCTGCTATACCTCATCAGACCCATGGCTATTTCACAGCAAACTGAAGAGCAAGTCTTGGTGTCATAGTAACTAGTTGATAGTCCTGCACTGATGTATGTCCAAAGGTTCCATCTTAATTTAATTATGAAGATCTCATATACTTCATTTCTAGTGATTGTTCCAGCTTCAAATAATAGCATGTAGATAAAGGTTCTGTAATTTAAAAAAACATAGAAAATGTCTTTTCTCTGATTTTGTTTAAAAAAACAAATATGCAACCTCTAGTTGATGTTTTATTTTGCTTTCCAGAATTTTTCAATGAGTTGTTTTTAAAAGCTAAGGCTTTTAAAAGAGACATTTTGGCTTCAATTGACTTTAAAATTAATACCAAGATTTTTCAGGAAAGCATTTTATAATTTGTTTGCTCAGCACAGACGTGGTTGGCTCTCTAAGAATGAAGCAGTTTCTCCCAAACACAAAACTGTTGTCCAGAAACCAACTCAAGGAAATGAGCAACTATGAGCACAGGAGCTGAGAGCCTCCAGGAGACACTCACATGAGTGACATTTATCATTCATGCCAGGGAGCGTATCTTTAGAGCCTACCTCTACTCATTTAATTTTACTTCTTCTGATTTAAAATAATTTGATAATCATATAGCATCTTCTAAGAATACTCTTTATATTTTCCACTTAACACATTTTATTGAGTGTGTATTATGTACTTACCACTATTCTAGCAGATGGGCCAATGTAATCTGGGAGATGAACCAAACATCATTGGACCAATTAGAAAAATAATCCTATTAACATGTGGTATTCATAGTAGAGGTATAGTAAATAAAGATACTCTATTCATGTATATTTGTAATCTATATATGTATCTGTGTGAGTGTGTGTGTGTGTGATGTAAATAAATACAGAGGAAGATAATACAACCTGGTAGAGCAGATAAGTAGGGTTAAAGTAGGAGATTTGCTCTTTTAAAAGAGAAATTAGGACTTTAGTCTTCCTCATGAATGTTACATGTGAACTGAAACCTAAGAAAATGAGAGAGCAAATCTTGAGAACCTTGGGGGAAGTTCATGACAGCATCTCAAGTTGAGTGAACAGAAAGAGAAAATGCACTGAACTAAATGTGCTTGGAGTGTCTGAAGAGATTTAAGGAGGCCTGGGTGACAAGATAAGGGTGATTGAAGAAGAGAGAAATAGAAAGTTAGGTCAGAGAGGCAGTGAAGGTTGAGTCTGTATAAGATCTTGCAGGCGTGGGTTTTTGCTCTGCAGCCATTGGAGAAATTCAGCAGAAGAGAGACGTGAACAGAGTGAGGTTTTTGTTTTTGTTTCCTATTAAATTATTTATTTATTCAAATTTGTTACGCATAATGGCAGAATGCAATTCATTTCATATTACACATATAGAGCACAATTTTTCAAGTCACTGATTGCACGCAAAGTATTTTCACACCTTTGTGTCTTCACACATGTACTTAGGGTAATGATGTCTAACTCATTCCACCATCATTTCAACCCCTTACCCCCTCCCTTCCCCTCCCTCCTCTTTACTCTATCTGAAGTTCCTCCATTTCCCCCATTCCCCCCTCCCAAAGCCATTATAAGTCAGCATCCTTATATCAAAGAAAACATTTGGCCTTTGGTTTTTTGGGATTGGCTTACTTCACTTAGCATTATATTCTTCAACTCCATCCATTTACCTGCAAATGCCATGATTTTATTCTCTTTTAATACTGAGTAATGTTCCATTGTGTATATATACCAAAGTTTCCCTATCCTTTCATCTATTGAAGGACATCTAGGTTGGTTCCACAATTTAACTATTGTGAATTGTGCTGCTATAAATATTGATATGGCTGTGTCACTGTAGTATGTTGATTTTAAGTCCTTTGGGTATAGGCTGAGGAGTGGGATAGCTAGGTCAAATGGTGGTTCCATTCCCAGTTTTCCAAGGAATAGCCATATTGCTTTCAATATTGGTTGAACCAATTTGCAGTCCCACCAGCAGTGTATGAGTGTACATTTTCCCCCACATCCTCACCAACACTTATTGTTGTTTGTATTCTTATTAGCTCCTATTCTGACTGGAGTGAGATGAAATTTTAGAGTAGTTTTGATTTGCATTTCTCTAGTTGCTAGAGATGTTGAACATTTTTTCATATGTTTGTTGATTTATTATATATCCTCTTCTGAGAAGTGTCTGTTCAGTTCCTTGGCCCATTTATTGATTGGGTTGTTGTTATTATTATTATTATTATTATTATTATTATTATTTGATGTTAAGGTTTTTGAGTGCTTTGTATATCCTAGAGACTATGCTTTATCTGATGTGCTAGTGGTAAAGATTTGCTCCCATTCTGTAGGCTCTCTATTTACCTCACTGATTGTTTCTTTTGCTGAGAAGAAGCTTTTTAGTTTGAAGCCATCCCATTTATTGATTCTAAGTTTTAATTCTTGTGCTATAGGAGTCCTATTAAGGAAGTTGGGGCCTAATCCAACATGATGGAGATTTGGGCCTACTTTTTCTTCCATTAGGCACAAGGTCTCTGGTTTAATTCCTAGGTCCTTGATCTACTTTGAGGATTTCACATTTTCGAAGAACAATAAAGGAAAAGCCAACCAGAGTGAGGTTTTGAAGGAGTCAAACTGGCTGAAACGTTGAGGACCAGCTGAAGAGAAGTAGTGGGAAGATCAAGTAGGAGGCTGCTGCAATAACCCAAGTGAGACACCTGTGGATTAGACCAAGGTACTTGAAGGAGAGATGGTGAGAAATGGCTGGACCCTAGAATTAAAGATGTCAGAATTGGCTAATGGCCTCAATATGAGGAGAGGGAGAGGGAGAGGGAGAGGAAGAGGGAGAAAAGTAAGAATAATGCCAAGTTTTCTAGCAAGTTTTTAGTGCCAAGTGCTATTGGTTGGGGTGTAGATAGACCATTGGGTTTAGCAATGTGAGCTCCATTAAGAATACTGACAACATATATTTTGGAATGTGGAAAGAATACAAGCCTAATTTGAAGGGACTCCATAGATTTTATTTCATATATACATGACTGTGACTGCATATTCATTCATGGATAAGTAAAGTATATGGGAGGCACATCAAATGCTCAGAAAGTTGATATTACTATTTGGCTAAACATTAAATAAAGGCTATGTGCTCTGTAGTGAAGAGAAAAATCCTAAAAGACAATAATTTGCCAACTTTTTAGATATAAAAATATTTATGTGAAAATGAATCACAATTCTCACAATTTTTAAAAATAACTATTTCTATTTTTAGAAAGAAATATTTACTCTGTTTGGTTATACATGACAGTAGAATGTATTTTGACATGATGTGGAGTTACATTGGTAGTGTACTCTTATATGAACATAGGAAAGTTATGTCCTATTCATTCTACTGTTTGTCCCATTCCCATCCCCCTTCCCTCCAATCCCTATTCCCCCTTCTACTCCCCCCACCACCTGTTATGAATCAGCATCCACATTTCATAAAGAATATTCAGCCTTTGGGTTTTGGGGATTGGCTTTTTTTTTTTTTTTTTTTTTTTTTACTTAGTATGATAGATAGTCTCAAGTTCCATAATTTCATTCATCTTTCAGGCTGAGTAATATTCCTTTGTCTGTATATTGTTGAGAGCCATGCCAGGTCAAGATGGTGCCTGGCATTTTGCCAGAAGGAGCGGTTCCTGCTGCCTCGGATGCCCGCTATTTTTGAGCTCTGGCGGAGTTCCTAGAGAGTTCACGTGGGTGGAGTTCTCAGGGTTGAGTTCTGGTTGAGTGCGAATTCCGGTGCAGCTCTTGCAGAGTTCCGGGAGAGTTTGCGTGGGTGGTGTGTGGCGTGGGTTCTAAAAAAAAAGTTCGGTCCTACTTGAATCTTCAAGTGGCTCTGATTTGTGCCCAGCCAGACTGCAGCAGTATATACCACATTTCCTTTTTCCATTCATCTGTTGAAGGGCATCTAGGTTAGTCACATGGATCAGTTATTGTGAATTGAGCTGCTATGAATATTGATGTGGCTACATCACTGAAGTATGCTGATTTTAAGTCCTTTGGGTATAAAATGAGGAGTGGGATAGCTGGGTCAAATGGTTGTTCCACTCCAAGTTTTCTAAGAAATTTCCATACTGCTTTCTAGATTGGCTGCACCAGTTTGGAGTCCCACCAACAATGTGTGAGTGTACCCTTTTCCCCACATCCTTGCCAACACTTATTGTTACTTGTTTTCTTGATAATTGCCATTCTAAATGGAGTGAGATGGAATATCAGTATAGTTTTGATTTGCATTTCTCTAATTACAAGTGATGTTGAGCATTTTTTCATATATTTGTTGATTATTCATATTTCTTGTTCTCTGAAGTGTCTGATCATTTCCTCAGCCCACTTATTGATTGGGTTATTTATTTGTGTGTGTGTTAAGTTTTTTGAGTTCTTTGTATATCCTTGAGATTAATGTTTTATCTGAGGCAGGTGGCAAAGATTTTCTCCAAATCTGTATGCTCTCTCTTCACATTCTTGATTGTTTCCTTTGTTGTGAAGAAGCTTTTTAGTTTGATATCATTCTATTAATTGATTCTTGATTTTACTTCTTATGCTTTTGGAGTCTTATTGAGGAATTTGGTTCCTGAGCCAACATGATCAAAGTTGTGCCTACTTTTTCTTCTAGTAAGTGCAGTGTCTCTGGTCTGATGCCTATGTCCTTGGTCCACTTTGAGTTTAGGTTTTTTTTTTTTTCAGGGTGAGAGATAGGGATCTCCTTTCATTTTATTACATATGAATTTCCAATTTTTCCAGCATATTCTCTTGTTGAAGATGGTATCTTTCCTCCAATGTATGTTTATGGTATCTTTGTCTAGTATGAGATAACTTTATTCATGTAGGTATGTCTGTGTGTCTTCAATTGCTCACTATTTATCTTCAGGTCTGTTTTGGTGCCAGTTCCATGCCATTTTTGCTACTATAGCTCTGTAGTGTAATTTAAGGTCTGGTTTTATGATGCCTCCTGCTTTACTTTTCTTGCTGAGGATTGCTTTGGCTATTCTGGGCTGTCATTCTAACGTCAAAAAGAAAATTAAGTTAACCTCTGTGTTATTTTAATAAAAACTAATATTTCAGAAGTCAGTAAGTACAGAAGTTGACTAAATACCTCTGTGGCACTGTTATAATTTGTTTAAAATGGCAACTTGATTTTTATTATATATTTAATGTATTATTGTAAGCTATTTTGTTTTTTTCCTCCTGCTAAAGAGTAAAGCAGAGGAGTACTTAATATTTCAGCTAAAAGTGAACTCCCAAGGTGAATAACGAATATTCTATAGTATGGCATAAACTATAATGAATTTTTATTATAACACAGCTGTTCAAAACACAGCAATATAAATCACTGATATAGCAATAGCTCTTGAAACAACTCTCTCTCTCTCTCTCTCTCTCTCTCTCTCTCTCTCTCTTTCTCTCTCTCTCTCTCACACACACACACACATAATTATATTAACACAGTATGATGAAGACATACACTCTAAATCTGATTGCAGCATACCTCAGCATCACCAGTGTTTTCAATGAACTCTCGAGTTCCTTTACTGTAATGAGTGTTTTTCATCTTTTATTCTAGAAATAGATTATGGTCAAGGAGACACACATGCACACACTCACACACACACACACACACACACACACACACACACACACAACATACACATAAGACCTAATGTTTGGATGATGGGACCACTATTTAGTTTTAAATATGTATGTCTTCATGCATTCAAATATTTGACATTTCACCTGGTCCATCATAGCTTTTAGTGATCCTGTGTTTCCTTCCCATTTACCTCCAGCTAAAAGACACATATATAAAACTTCCAGGTGCTCTTTTTGAAATTAGAGTTTATAGAACCGTCTTTATAAGAATGAAAACATATACTCTGATGCTGCTGAAAGGACAAAAACAGAGGTAGAAAAAAATCACAAAATCACACGGATTCATCTGAAGCAATATGGAATTTTAGAGGAAAAAAAGGCGAGGGGGGGTAGTCAAGGCACCAAGAAGAACTGCTGGAGCTGAGAAGTGAAAAGGTCACTAGAGTTTGTATTTCACATCTCTAGCCTTTCAAGTAGATCAAAGGTGCTTGTCTGTGTGCGACTGATTCATGGGGCTGCCAGATGACCACATATGGCAGGCAGCCTCCGTTTTATGAGTCTGCCCTACCTGCTGTTCTCCTTAGGGGTTCTGACTTCCTATTTACCCTGCCTGTCTTACATGGCTGCTCAGGGCTGCATGGGGAGAAAAATAAAACTTTGATTTTGGATTTTCAAGGGATGCTGCAAATTTTTAATGATCCAATTGGAAAATTGATGATTTTCTTTTGTCACTAGGTTTACATGGACATTTTAAGAAAATATTTTCTATAAAACCATCTGTAGGGTCTCAAGAAACCCTGAATTGGAAAGACCTTGGCCTGATACCCAGCCAGGCATCTCTATTGGTCTCAATCTTACTTTCTAACATGGCAAACTATTAGTATAGTTTTAAATAGTTTTCAGTTTGGAGGGATTGAAGGAGGAAAGGAAAGCAATACAGAATGAAAAGACTTGGAGAAAATGAGGAAACAGGAACATCTGTGATGGTCTTGATGCATAGAATTTGAATTGCAAAGCCTTTTTTACTCATCTTACCTTACGAAATTAGTTCACAATTTTAGCACCTCAAATTTTATGTCATTGAAAATAAATATACACTAGGCAAGAAGCTTTGATGTTGCTTTACTACATTTTTTTTCAAAATGATACCATTAAATCTTTTTGTTTGTCAAGCAAATTATTTTCCATGTATCATATAGGATTTAAAACTATTTAAAAATCATAATTTCATTAAATGTTTGATTTTTGGTGCTATATTTATTTTAAAGTAGTTTTAAATTTGTTGATGAAATATTTAATGCTAACACTTTTAATTAGAATATTTTGTTGTATCTTGAGACTTGAGTATTTTGTCTTAGCACTTCAAGGCATCCCAGAATGCTAAAACCCACTGTCTATTTGGCATTGTAACAAATACTAAAAATGAGCAACTCTTTGAGCATTTTTTGCTTATTATAAGCTTTCATGTAATTTTATTTAATTTGCTATGCATTTTTAAGCCTTTTGAATTAACTTGCATTTTATGATGCTGTTGTTGTAGAAAAGCTAATGACTGCTCTCTAGTTTAGGATCATAGCAATCATTAGACTTATCCCATGGAAATTCATCCTGTCTTCCACTATTCATTCCCAGTTATGACAAACCTACTTAAAACCAGATTTACACCAAATGACTCTCCATTCAGACTAACGACATAGACTGTGATGAAGACTTACATAATGAGTGTGGTGGCAGGCTTCCATAGTTACTGGGCCACTTGTAAAACCGAGCAAGTTCTCTGTGAATAGAATGTACTAAAGAGCAATGTTGAACACATGTGCCATATCTCAAGAATACCCAATACAGTGTCTTGACTCCTCATCATTAGAAATATGCATGATAAATAGACATTGAATGATTTAAGTCAATGGCGTAGAAATAATCTTTAGGAAACCAAGTAAAATAAATTGAAAATGTTGACATCAGGGGATTGAAAAGAAAGTGAGGGAGTACAAAATACAGACAAGTAACTGAATAAAACATAAAAGAATGTTAAGATGTAGCAGAAAAAAAAATAAATACTGTATCCTGGAAAATTCTGGTACAGAATAGAGAATATTAAGACTTGCTGAAATGATGATACTTTTAGGCTAATTATAACTCTTCTGGACAATAAGTAAAAATAAATACAGATTTTATTTATTTATTTATTTATTTATTTTTTATTGGTTGTTCACAACATTACAAAGCTCTTGACATATCATATTTCATACATTAGAATCAAGTGGGTTATGAACTCCCATTTTTACCCCAAATACAGATTGCAGAATCACATCGGTTACACATCACATTTTTACATACTGCCATATTAGTGACTGTTGTATTCTGCTACCTTTCCTATCCTCTACTATCCCCCCTCCCCTCCCCTCCCTTCTTCTCTCTCTACCCCATCTACTGTAATTCATTTCCCTCCATGTTTGTTATCCCATTCCCCTCATAACCTCTTATATGTAATTTTGTATAACAATGAGGGTCTCCCTCCATTTCCATGTGATTTCCCTTTTTTTCTCCCTTTCCCTCCCACCTCATGTCTCTGTTTAATGTTAATCTTTTCTTCCTGCTCTTCCTCCCTGTTCTGTTCTTAGTTGCTCTCATTATATCAAAGAAGACATTTGCTATTGTTTTTTTAGGGATTGGCTAGAGTTTTTTTTTTTTTTAACCTGGGTGGTCTCTAATTGCTCTATGGTAATATTCAAGGACAAAATATTATTTGCAATATGGCTATAACATTTTGAAAAAAGATAGTTTGATCTAATAGTCTTAAACTGAACCAAATTCTTTAAGTAAAAGACAAGAGACATATTGGGAAATAAAATACTTAGAATATTTTTTTATAAAAATCCTTTTCACAAAATCTAGCTAATTAAGTGGTAAAGTCCAGAAATAATGAAAATTTAGTAGATTAGAGTAAAGACAAAATTACTTATAATTACAAAAGAAAATGCAATGTTTTAAGTTTTAAAACAGTTAAGAAACACAACACAACTAACAACAATTTGGAGTTGGTGGTATGGTGAGGATGCTGGAAGAATATTGATGGTTCATTTGCATCTCCATTAAGAAATACAAGTTTGTACTGTATTACAGGTTGGCTACCAGTGCACACCTGTAATCCAAGTGACTCAAGAGGCTGAGGTAAGAGGATGAGGATCATAAAATCAAAGCCAACATCAGCATATGTTGAGGAGTTTCCTTGAAAGACCTATCTCAAAATTTAAAAAAAAAATAATAAAATGGATGGGGTTGTAGCTCAATAGTAAAGTTCCCCTTGGTTAAATCCTCTGGGTGGGTACAGGGGGATGAATAAATAAATGCATATATAAAAGTTTGGGACTGGGAATGTAGGGTGTTTGCCTTGCATGCTTGTAGCTCTGTGTTTTATCCTCAGCACCTCAGTGAAAATGTTTTCAATGGTATAAAGATATATGTTAGAATCTATCCCCTAAAACAAGGGCTAAAACTTTTCTGGAGCTCATGATACAAAACAAAATGCCATTTAGTAGTCCATAAGACAAGCCTCATTGAATTTCAAAAACTTCCAGTTTTAATCAGTTATTTCAGGACAGTTAGTATTTTTATCATAGACCAATAAACTAGACATAAACAACAAAAACAAGGCACACACACACACACACGTACACAAACACAAAGCAAATTAAACTATTTGGACAATCAATAATTTTATTAAATCATTGTTGAGTGAAAAATGATAACCTAAATCTTTGAATGTCAGAATACCTAGAAGTGAGAATCACTGGAACTGCCAGAATTATGAGATATGTTTGATGCAGTGCTTAGAGAAAAACTTGTAAGTATAGATACAAGAGAAAGAATTTAAGTAATAAAACCAAGTTAAAAAGGTAAGAGTGGAACAACTAAATACAATTTGGAAAGTAAATAGGAGAATTTAATGAAGACAGAATGAATTAATGCAATGAATAGCAGAAAAAAAAATATGGAATTAACAAACTCAAGAAGCTGGTCAGGTAGAGGAATGGTAAAATGCATAAACTATTTGTAGCCAGGCAAGTATATAAATGGAATAAAGTACAAATGTATAAATACAAAATGTTAATGGAGAAGTAATATAAATAAAAGGAATTTAGGGTAAGGAAAATAAAATCATTTGCTTTGAGTTTATAAACACTAACTTAAAAACCTAAATGAGTAAGTTTTTTTTTTTATAAAAATGTTACTTAAATGGACTCCAGAGAAAATAGAAAACACTAACTAACAAAATTACCCTGAGAGAACTTAAAATAATATTCAGGAGCCGTATCCAAAACAATAGAACAAAACCCATATGGGCAACTCTTTCCACTGAAACTTTATAAGAACAGCAAGAGCCGATGGTATTTGGTCCACAACCTGTCTCTTCCTCCTTTATTCTCTAAATCATCATGATGAGAACTCCACTGGAGGTTGTTACAACCAAAATGACATGACTTCCTTTCCCCTTGGCTCCCAATCAAAGATCACAGTATCACCCTGAGAAGAATAGGCCATCAGCATTTCTCATTCTTTCCACCTACATGTTGCAAAAACTAAATTGCACATGAGTGAGGCTGAGGTTGGGAGCTCCCTTCTTTCTACTTATAGGTTACAGGTTCTATTCCAGGACCAAAACAGTGGGACCCAGGTAATTCTTGTCCCAGTTTGCTCTTAGAATGGAGTTACCACACAAAGGCTACCTGAGAAGACCAGAGGTTATCAATCCCTTCCTGTACCTGGCAAAGCAATGTGTCACTCCAAGAAAAAATAGCCCACTGTCCCTGACCTTAGCTCTGAAGATGCAGCCCTGAGATTTTGCCTAGGAAGAGGAAGACCATAAGAATAAAGCTGTGAAATATTCCCATAGGAACTGACATTATCTGCATCAAAGCATGAGAAAGTTTAAATCAGTAGACATTTTGGTCAGGAGAAATTAAAAGGAGGTTAATGACTCCCTGAAAGCCACAACATGATAAGGGGCATTTCTAAAAACAAACAAACAAACAAACAAAAACCAGTGTTAACATCAGACTGCATTGCACGCAAAATCTGGAACTGCTCTCACATCATTTCTATTCAACATTGCCCTGGAGATTCTGGCCAGGACAATTAAGGTAAATATAAAATAAAAATCATCCAGAGAGAAAACAAAGAAGTAAAACTATGTCTATTTGCAGATGATATAATCATGAATGTAGAAATTATTTAGAAATCATTAGAAATAATATATGAGTTCATAAGGTTATAGTATACAAAATCAGTATGTACAATCAATAGTTTCTAAGAGCTAATAACAAAAATAAGAAAAGAAAATTAAGAAAAATCACTTTATAATAGCATCAAAAGCACAAAATACTTGGTATACATTGAACAAAAATAATATAGTATCTACATTATGAAAACTACATAATATCATTGGAAGAAATTGAATACTTAAATATAAATAGCTATCCAATGTTCATGGATCAAATATATTAAAGTGACAATAATCTCAAATTGACCTACATTTTCAAGACTATCTATCAAAATCTCAGTGGGCTTCTACATAGAAATTGTCAAGCTGATCCTAAAATTTCTTTAGAAATTCAAGGGTCTCAGAATAGGTAAACAATCTAGAAAAGATTGAAAAGAACAAATGTGCCAGACGTATACTTCCCAGTTTCAAAATTTACTACAAAACTGAAGCAATAAAGACATTTTAGAGCTGGCTTGAGGACAGACATATAATCCACAGAACAGAATTGAGAATCCTTATGCAAACTTATACATCTATGATCAAGCAATTTTTTTGACAAGGGAGCCAAAGTTATTTAATGAAAAAACAGTAGTCTTTTCAACAAATGGTACTGGGAAAACTATATTTCCATATGCAAAACAAATTAAATTGGGCCCTACTTACAATATGTGTGAAAGTTTAATCAAAATAGATCAAAAACTTTTTTATAAAAGATAAAATCTACAAAATTTTAGGAAAAAAAACCCACAGAAATATACCACTGTAACTTGAAGGTTTTAGATAACACCATAAGCACTAGGAAAAAAAGAAGAAAAGAGAAATTAACTAGACTTTAGAAAGATAGATTAGAAAAGATAGATTAACTGGTCAAAGCTAAAATTTTTATTTCTAATAGCACTATCAAGAACATAAATTGACAATTCATAAGAATATGAGAAAATACTTGTAAATTACATAAGTGGGGAACTTATATACAAGGTACTTAAAGATTTCTTACATCTTAATAAAAAGACGTACAACCCAGTTTACAAATGGAAAAAGCATCTGAATAGTAATTTCTCCATTGAAGATATATGAATGACCAATCAGTTCATGAAAAAATGCTTAATAGTGTGAACCATTAAGAAACTTCAAAACAAAACCACAATGAAGTATTTAACATCCACCAAGGTGATTACATTCAAAGAGGCAGGTAATAACTAGAGTTGACAAGAATACAGAGAAATCAGTAGCCTCATGATCTGTTGATATGAATGTAAAATGATGCTGCTGCTTTTTTAGAAGTTCTAGAAGTTTTTCAAATGCTTAAACATAAAGTATCATATGATCCAGAAATTACACTCCTGGATATAAACTCATGAGCAATCTAAACAAAAATCCATACCAAAAATGTGTACAAGGATACTCATAAGTGTTTTATTCATGAAACCCAGTGAACAAAATGAATCAATCCAAATGTTCATAGACTGAAGAGTGGGTAAATAAAATATGGTATACCTATATAATGAAATGTTCAATAATAAAAAGAAATGGACTACTGATCCTTGCTACAACATGGATGAACCTTGAACACACTGTTTTACTGAAACAAGGCAGTAGAAAGATTATATATAATATGAGCCCTATTACATAAAAGATCCAAAATAGAAAAATTCTGGGGAACAGAAAGTGAATTAGAGGTTTCCTAGGACTGAAGTTATTGGGGAAAATGTGGATAAGTGCTATTTAGTTGGGGTGCGGAAAATGTTTTAAAATTTACTGTGGCAAACACACTAAGAACCGCTATATAAGTGAGTAAATTTTTCACATGTGAATTACGTTAATAAAACATTCACAAAAAAATAAGTTACATAGATTTGGATGATCTTTTTGGATCACCTTCTCCAAAGTGCATGTGAATAAAAACTTTTTTTGGGTGGATGTACTTCCTGGTCTCCTCGAAAAAAAAAAAATTCACAGAATTGCATGTTCAAGGTAAAAGGGTACCTTTTTGTACTGTTTTGACTTTTTAAAAATTTTTGTAGTCATTTAAATCAATAAAAATAACTGTTATAAAAGGAAGACAGGGAAAAAGCCTACTGATTTTAGCAAGATCTGATGTTAACAAAACTTCATGGGGACACAGCATAAAAGTAGGTACAGACCATCAACTCAAAGAACATTATGAAACTCTAACCTCTGCTTTCAAATTAACAAGTGGGGTGAACCCCTCATGATTTGGGGGAACCTCATTTATAATCAGCAGGGGTAGTTAGTTCCACAACTACAATAACATGCTCATTTCTACTTTTGTGTGGTGGCACCTTGATTGGAGGTCAGAAAAAATAAACTCTAGGCCTAATAGAAAATAATGTGTAGTGTGATAGCTTATTTTTATTAGACTCCTTGATGCTAATTTTTTTCCATGTTACCATTTTATAAAGAAAAAAATGCTTCCCTTTCTAAGAATCAAAACCAAATTATTCTTAGGCATTACTTTCATACAGAGAAAACTTGGGAAGATGTCAAACATTTCCCCTGACCACCTGTGTGACCTTTAACATGTCACTTAACTATTCTGGTGTGTGTATTGTTTATTTCTATGAAGAATGATGACAGGTAAGATGTCCTCCAAAGTTCCATTCAGAGAGACATTGCTCTGCTATTGAGGTTGTGTCCTCTTATTTAAAGAATACCTGCTGGTTCCTAATCATATACCATTTGATCCCATCTGCTTGAGTTGTAAGCACATGGCTTGCAACATCACTGCTGTTCACATTCCAAATCTACAAACTAATTGCTTCTGTTTCTCAAATCAGTCCTTCAACTTTCCTCAGTCGGCTCTTTTCCTCTTTAGAAAATTCAAATGTGTTGAAATATAGTTTACATATGTTTAAAATTCTTTTATTCTTTTTAGATCTACAGTTCTATGAGTTTTTAATAAATGTAGTCAGTCATGTAACCATCACCACAATTGAGCTACATATAGAACATATCCATCACCTCAAACAGTTCCCTCCTGCTCTTTGAGGGCAAAACACTCCCGAACCCCACCAAGGCATGGCAGCAAACACCTGTAATCCCAGACACTCAGGAGGCCAAGGCAGAAGAATACCAAGTTCAAGACAAGTGTCAGGAACTTAATGAGACCTGTTCTCAAAATTCTAAACAAATAAAAAAGACTGGGACACAGCCACATCAATGTTTATAGCAGCACAATTCACAATAGCTAAATTCTGGAACCAACCTAGATGCCCTTCAGTAGATGAATGGATAGGGAAACTTTGGTACATATAAACAATGGAACATTATTCAGCATTAAAGGAGAATAAAATCATGGCATTTGCTGGTAAATGGATGGAGTTGAAGAATATAATGCTAAGTTAGCCAATCCCCCAAAACCAAAGGCCAAATGTTCTCTTTGATATGAGGATGCTGACTCATAATGGGTATGGGGGGTGGGAGCATGGGAGGAATGGAGGAACTTTAGGTAGGGCCAAGAGTAGGGAAAGGAAGGGAGGAGTCAATGGGATAGGAATGATGGTAGAATGAGTTAGACATCATTACCTTAGGGTACATGTATGAAGACACGAATGATGTGAAAATACTTTGTGTAGAATCAGTGACTTGAAAACTTGTGCTGTATATGTGTAATATAATATGAATTGCATTCTGCCATCATGTATAACAAATTAGAATAAATAAATAATTTAATTTAGAAAAAGGAACTGGGAATGTAACTCAGTAGTAGAATGTAGCTCAGCACCCCTGGGTTCAATCTACAGTAAATAAACAAATAAATAAATAGCGCTCCACTCAGTTCCCTGGCAACTATTGATCTGATTTCTATTCCTACAATTTTGTCTTCTCCAGAATGTCCCCAAAGTGGAATTGTATCCTATGTAGGCCTTTGTTGTCTAGCAACTTCTACAAAGCCCAGTGCTTTTGAGGTACATCCACACTGCTCCCCATTTCAGCAGTTCAATCCTACTTATTCTGAGTGGTGGTTAGTGGGCATTTGGGTGTTTCCAGTTTGGAGTATTACAATCAAAGCTGCTCTAACATCTGTGTATTTGTGTGTTTTTTTGTGAACGTACATTTTTATTCCTTTTATATAGGCGTAGAATGCTGAACTGTATAGTAATGTATGTTTCAGTTTACATGAAATTGTTAGATGTTTTCTAAAATATGTGTATCATTTTTTACATTCTCACCAGATAAGCATAAGAGTTCTAATGATTCCCCATCCATACTGGTCTGTGGGCTTATCTACCCCAGCCTGGCCTATGGAGGAGATATGTAGTAGTGATTCACTTTGGTTTCAAGTTGAATTTTCCTAAAGACATTAAACATATATTTATGTATTAGTTATTCATCCATAACTCTTCATGGTGAAATATTAATTCAGGTCTTTTTTCCATTTATTTTATTGAGTTTCTTATTATTGAGTTACCAGTTACCAGTTCTTCATATATTCTGATAGAAATCTTTTATTAGATAAGTGGAAGTGAATATTTTACTAAATATTTTCTCACAGTCTATGAACTATACCTTTACCCTTAAAGGTAGCAGTTATAAATTTAATGAATTCCAATTTCTGCTCTGCAGTTTTCTGGGTTTTGTTGTTGTTGTTGTTGTTGTTGTTGTTGTTTGGTTTTTTTTAGCTTTTACCTTTGGCCCATTTTGAGTTGATTTGTGAATAATGGTATTTTATAGGTTAAGGTTCTTTGTTTACATTGGGATGTTTCATTTTTACAGCAGAACATGATGAAACAGCTATGCTTTCTATATTTAATTACTTTAACAGATTTACAAAAAATTAATTAACCATATTTATGTAGCTTTCGTACTAGACTGTTTGATTTACTCCATTGATCTAAGCATTTTCCCCCACAAATGCCATTTTTCTTGATCAGTACAGCTTTTGTTAAAATCTTGAGATTGGATAGTGTAAGTCATTCAGAAGAGTTTCATTTGCTCTATCTTTTTCTTCTTCATATAAATTTAGACATATCTTGTTAATTTCTACTAAAAAGCCCGCTAGGTTGGAATTACATTGATCAGTTAGGAGGAATTGAGTACATAATGAAGACTTTCAATCAATTATCACAATATATTGCCCAGTTTCTTAGTTTCACTTTAATTTCCCATATCAATGTTTTCCACTTTTGCATACAGATACGTTTGTGTATATAAATCTAATGCTTTAATGCATGCATGTCAATTTGATGACATTTTATAGGTAAATTTCATGTGAATTTCCAATGGTTCATTTCTACTGTGTAGAAAAACATTTGAATCTTGTACTGTATGATGTTGCTAAACATTCTATTTTGTTCTTGTAACTAATTGTAGATTTGGGATATTTTCTCTACAGAGAATTAAATTATGTATATAAATACTTTTTCTTCTTCTTTCAATATTGATGCCATTTTTTTTCTTACCTGATTACATTGGTTAAGAACTCTAAGACATGGTAGGCCCACCAGCTGAAACCCAGAGGAGAGCTGATGTTGCAGCTTGTTCTACAAACATTATGGAGGGCAATCTACTTCATTCAAAGTCTACTGACTTATATATTAATCTCATCTAAAACATAAATTTTGTGTAATATGGCAATAGTCAAGTTGACACATAAAATTAACCTTCACACAACATCTAATATATGATCATATACAGTCTTACTTTCTATTTCAGCCCCTGAAAGATGATGACATTCATCAATTACTGAATGTTGAACCAACATGGTATTCCTAGAATAAACTATACTTGGTCAGTATATAGTAGCTTTCTTTTACATCTCTAAATTTTATGTGCTACCATTTTAAAAGACTTTATATCTGTGTTTTGCATTCATTTCCTCTAGCTGTTGCAATAAGTTTCCACAAACTTGGTAGTTTACAACATTTTATCTTGTGGTTTGAAGGTCAGAACTCCAAAATAGGTCTCACTGGGCTAAAATGAATGTATCATCAGGGCTGTGTTCATTCTAGAGGCACCAAGGGAGATTCTCATTCCATGTTCTTCTCACATATGTGCATGTTCTCCATCTTTTTAACAAGATATTACTCTCTGATCATTCTAACATGGGTTATTTTCAGTTCTCATTCTTTTGACTTTCTTGCTTGAAAATGGGTTGTTTTCTTGCTATTTTTGTGCTTTAAAGTTTTTAAAAAACTGAATTATGGAAATTGTACATTGAGGAAAAAATAGACTCTGAGATGAATAATGTTTATTCTTGTTAGTGGACATGGCTGTTCTGTCAGACTACTAATGTGAAGGAGTTATGAGACTCTAGTAGTTGAGCTAGGTAAGTTAGGCATGGGTTTTGCATGGCCACCATTATACTTGGTGAACTTTCAATTCTTTCAGGGTTTGCTCCATATCCTAGTACTTCATGTGGGACCTGGTCTCCACTTGGGTTTTTCACTGACTTCTGGCTGGCTCGATCCATATTTTCAGATACTTTTACACAATTATGTAGCAGAGTAATCTCTTTCCACGTTATTCTATAAATGTTAGCAAACTTCTGTACAATGGAAATAATTTGGCTTTTTTGGTTTTTGGCTATATATGGTCTCTGTTCCATATCTTCTTTGTTTTTATTTTATGATCCTTTAAAAATATAAAAGACATTTGCAAATCATGACATTGCAAAAACAATCTTCTGGGTGGAACAGCCCATATGCTGTTGTCTGCTCACCTCTTTTCTTATTCTAACCCCATGAGTGGACCTGTTTACTGCCTGTAATCAGTAGTTGGCCCACAATATAGCTTCATGGGTTCTCTGTTTTAGCTAAGAAATCAGGCATGTTCTTGAGCCTTAATACCCAAGGAAAGAAAATTTTATCTTATTTATTTCTGAAGATTCTGGAGAAGAATGAGTTGTCATTCCTTCTCTTGGCATCAGAAGAAAGCTTTGTATTATTTCAGTACTATTGGCCCAAATAAGACTTCCGTTTCCTCTTTTGGAAGCAGAAGATCTTTTGATTTCTGAGGGTGAGAAGTAGGCTTTCTACTCCTTCCTGAGTGCAGACATGTTTTGTTTCTTCTCTTCCCATAATGGTCCTGGGATCTGAGTATTTAACCCTTTCCCCAGAAGCACAAAGTCTTATAATATGACATGTCTAAGACACTAAAAGACACATATAAGATGACAATTCTGGAAGATACCTCTATTCCCACACAGACAATCCCTTTCTAGACACTGAAATCACAGAGGGGTTTCTGATTAGTCCTGCCTCTGCCTCTAATATTTCTTGAAAGCACTTGGTAGAAGCCCTTGAAGTAGAGAGTTTGGAGCACTAGCCCACATTTGGTCTTTAAAAGGTCATAAACATTTTACGTGATTTCTTCTCACCTGATTCTACAACATCCACCTCCTCCTCCTCCACTGTTCTTCCAAAGGTGAAGCATGTCATGCTTCTCACCCTCCTAAGAAGAATGTGTCCCTCTTTGGAATTCACCTGTCTTTGCTGTGTTATTACCTCAGGTCTGAAGGGTTAAAAACCAGTTATGACTGCTTAGACTATGTGGCATTCTCTCACTATTAGGGTAGGAAGATTACTCCTGCGCTTTCTACATGCCAGCAGGAACATTCACACTACTTATTCCCTTCCCATGGGAAGATTGACTCAATAAATATTTAGTGATGCATTTGTAATTCAAACACTCAGAATGTGTCCTATTCTTTTAAAATACTCTGTTTCATTTTTTATTGTTCTGCTGTATATGGACTTTAGGCACCTTGACTATGGTTTTTTAAATACCCATTATCACATACATCCAGGGAGAACAACAATTAACTAAATTTGAATATTTTAAAAAAATGCCTTAATTCTATTTGTTTTATGACTAAACAGCTACTGTGGGAAAACATATGACCTGGTAAACTTGTTAAATACAGGTGCAAATATTTTGTTAATTTTACACTTACAGATCAGAGCAGAACTATTATTGAATATTCCAGTATGTTAATTAATAGTTTATTATAATTATTAATATTATTAGTTTTAAAGATTGAGTATCCTTAATCCAAAAACCTTAAATTCATATTGCTCCAAAATTTTAAAATTTTCAAACTCTTTTTTCACTTGACACCACAAATAAAAAATTCCATACTTGACCTCATGTGACAGGTCACAATCAAAACACGGGCAGATTAAAAATATTATATAGAATTTCTTCAGGCTGTGTGCATAAGTTGTGATGAAACATAAACAAACATCATACTTTGACTTAGGTCCTGCCCCCAAGATATCATTATGTACATGCAATTGTTCTTAAAAAACCCAAATCCCAAATCCAAAATCCTTCTGACCTCAAGCAGTACAGACAAGGAAAGGAATACCCAATGTATATTTCTCAGTCCTTGCATGAACATGTGTTTATTTTCTATTACATGTGCTGCTCCATACTCTCAAGGAGGGATTGAAAAGTTTCAGTCCCTGGGTCAGATCTGGTCCACAACTCATTTTTTATGTTTTCCAAGCTAAGAAAGCTTTTCATACTATTAAATGGTTGTAAAAAGTAGAATTTTGAGACAAAGACTACATGTGCTTCCCCCAGGGGGAAAAAAAACAGAAACAAAAAATTACTATCAGAGCCTTTACAGACAATGTTTCCTGCTACCCATGTCTATAGGATAAAACATAGGTAACACATTTCTGTGCACAGGCCCTTTCACTGTGTTTAAAAAAAACTGAGCCATACACAGAAACAAGTAAAACATGAATTATAAAATAACATGCCATGTAAAAATACCAAATTACATTTTATAAAAGAAAAAAGAGGAGGAAATAACTATTTTCAGTCAAGGTATCCAAGAAGCCTCTGGTAGAGATGGTGTTTTAATAGGACAATATTAATAGAATTTAATAGGACAATATTAATAGAATTTTCCTACATACGTAGGAAACTAAATAAATCAAATAAGTTCAAAAACAAGAAAATTGACTTTATAACTTATGAACTGGAAAAAATCATGTGATATATTTATTTTTCAATTCTCAGTCATTACCCTTGCCCCAAAAGGATTCATTTCCAAATAAGATTTATTTTCAATATTTTTAGAATTTGACTTGGTAAATAACCTCTCAGACATCTGTACTTTTGTTCAGGAAACTGACTAAAAAATAGCTGAAATTTAACCTGTAGGTATTCTCAATGAATGGTACCAATGCGCATGGCACTGAATGACCATTCTTGCTTTGGGGGCTGTGGAACTTGGGTGGTGTACTCTCACTTACCTAATACATAAAAGAAGCATGATGTACAAACCCACAGCATTAATTTTACTGTTAAACTGGGGAAGTGTCATTTTTGGTTATGCTGCTGTGTTATTAATGTCTTTGCAAGTTTTGTTGCATATATGCACAAGAACTAGCAGAATGTACATACCATGTCAGCTATCTTTTGCTTTCTCATGAGAGTCCAAAGTGTGCTGAATGAAAAAAAACTAGCATTTCTGAGATAATTAGAAACCCAGCATGCCATTTACATCATGAACAGGGAATGCTGCTGTGACAAGACCAGACTTTGCTCATGTCATTGGCCCTCAAGGCTAATTCTTTTCTGTCCAAGTAAGTTACAAGATGGAAAACAACATAATTCTCATTGTCAACTCATTTAAGTTTTTCTTTTATTTTATCGATTAGTGTGTTGGCCTATAAAACACTGTTTTTGCTTTGAATACACACTCACTGGTTCTTCCCGACACAACTAAATACTCGATAAAATGTTTTATGTACTGAGGATGACTTTCATGACCTTAAAAGTTCCTAGCATGTACTTTAGCTGTCATTTATATTCATCTCTGTTTATTTAAAGACCCTCATCCTCTATTTTCAAGGGTTTTAGAAATTATCTCCACGCTAAAAAACAGAAGTGTTGAAGTTCAGGACAAATTGATCTGGGCTCAGCAAAGCTTTGGAGTAAGTAAGCTGCCCTCTGCTGGATCATTAATGTGATGCTAGCAGCTACATAGAAAACAGATGACTTCCTCAAAGTATGTCAGATGACCCATGGGAATTTTTGAACCTTATACACAGCTTCACGGAACTGAGCATTGCTGAGTCTCCCAATGTTCACATGATTCCCTGAGGGCTGAACCTCTCCCAGTTTTGACATCCCATATTTATCTTCAGTCTAGTCACAATTAGGTTGTGTACAAGTAGAAATCCTTGGATCTTACTCTTTTTCTTATTCCAATGACATGGATTGGATGGGACACTTGCTTCCATCATTTCTACCCTTTTTGATTATAAAATCCTGCTCTGGAAGTAAAAAAAAAAATCAATTCTTAGAGGTCTTTTGAATGTCACTATTAAAAATTCCTTGCTTCTCCAGGTGACGAGGATACCCCTTATTAACTAGGAAAGTTCACAACAATCAGGAAGGACATAAATATTTCAATCCATGATACAAATAGATTTGCATGAACACAATAACCTGTAGCTATAATTTTCACCATAGTAAGGGCCATAATATCACAAAAATACCAAAAATGTTAATTTTATCACATCATCCTTAGTTTACTTTTCCAATCATATTTTGAGATAAACAGATGAAATATTATCTTAAATCATAAAGAACTAATTAGATACTTTGTAACCTGTGAATATATACAAGATTATAAATTAAAAAATGAAAAATCTGAAGAAATTGAGGGTTGTCCCAGAAAATATATTCCAGAGAGTCACAGTATGACATTTGATAAAATTAAAACACTGCCATATGAATAGCATCAGCAAAATACAGTATATTTTGATCCTTATTTAAAATATAGGTCTTTGCTATGAAGAAAATAACAGACATAAAACCTAACCTATACTTCACTAGAAAATCTTGAGACAAAATAGTCTCTTTTTGTACCAGCATTTAAAACCTAATTAGTACAGTTTGAAGAATAATTATTAGAATTTTTCCATATAAAAATAAGTAAAAGGCTTTGCTGGAAGAAATTCAATAAAAATACAAATAGGCAAATAAAATATCTTTCAAAGTAAACTTGAAGGTCATTTTCAAAAATAGTTTAAAAGATAAAGGTCATGTAACATGAAAATATTTGATAGAGCCCATGCTATAGGCATGGTTAAATCTATTTTGGATCAAAAAAACTCAGCCAAGCTGAAAAATAAAAAATAAAAAGGTGCCCATATCAAATTTTGGGAGTGGTAACCTGCGTCAAGGACATTGCTCATTTTGAATGACCCAGCAGCCACTGCATCATTTACCAGGAATACTCGCCTCAAACAATATGCCTCCTGGCTTTTTCAGTGTGCTCAATGGGGTGGCAAAAATGGAAAATTTTACTTTAAAAAGTCTAGTTATTTGGATAACTTTCTTCTAACAATAAGAAGTGACTTTGAAAACCTGCTGCACAAATGAATTCTAGTTCAAAATACAACACTGAGACCCAAATGTGCAGTGGAACACCACAGCACTGTAACTCTGCTTCCGTGATTATTTTCCTCTAAGAAGATGATAATTCAGATATCTAACAAGGAGTCAGTCTTTGGATAAGATGAATTCATACCTTTTTGCCCTGATTGATAAAGGAATGCTTAATAAAATTGGCTTAGTCAGCATATACTTTTTAGAGGCTAAATAATGTCAGTCAATAATTGCAAAAAGAAACTCTTAAGGTTGTCACTGCATATGACAAGACCTTTGCAATTAAAATGAATGCTGAGAGTTGAAATTGAGGAATTGCTTTGGGGGATGATGAGATATTTGAGTATTTTCAACTCAATTAAAAGTAATGATGTTTACAAAGTCTTTGTTAAAGATAACAACAGTATCATTCACCATTTTCATCATTCACTGAAAAGAGGTCTTTGATGAGTATATGCTAGTGACAGTAAAAAAAGGAAAGTGTCCTGTTGATCAGCTCCATCACATGACTCAAAACCAAAAATAATTTGTAAAATTTCCAACCAAAAATGTATGTGTATACACTATTTTGAACTTTCTCTTTGCTGAAATTCTTGGCATTTTTATTCAGTAATTATTATAACAGAATTCATAAATAACTGTGAAGAAATAGTCAGAACTGGTTTCCTGTCCCTCTTGTTTAATATATATATATATATATATATATATATATATATATATATATATATATATTATAGATATAGACATATATAGATATAGATATATAGATAGATAGATATAGATATATGTGTAAATATCTCTCTATACACAGACATATACGTGTGTTTGTGTGTGTGTGTATATTGACAGAATGAATTTTCTAAGCATAGAAACTTCCTTATTTCTGTTCATTTTATTTTTAAAATTCATAAACGTGGTGCAATATAGTATTTTATCCAACAACAAAGAAGTACAGAAAACAATTTCTCCAACTTGTAAGCAATGGCATTTAAACATATAAATAATTTATACTAAACCAAGCACAAATATATTATTAAGCAGAACACAAAATTTGAAAGAATCATTAAGATAAAATATGAGGGCTATTATCTTCAGTGAGTCATCCAGAACACTGAGGACATATTTCCCTTATTTTAAGGCTATGTCACAGAAAAACCTGAGGAGTTTGGCATTATTTAGCCATCTGTGAAATGTGTGTTTTCCATGGATTTCCGCTGAGCTAACCACAGAAGTGACCAATACACTCTGAGTCAGTCTCCCCTGTGATCCGTGGTTTTCAAATGAGATGTTGACGTTTAGAAAAATCAATATTAGTTTTAAATGAAAGTTAGAAGTCAAAAGTTAATGAATAAAAAAACAACATTGTGGATGTAGCCCAGTTTTGCTCAAAGCCTAAATGTCAGATACAGTTTTGGCAGGAAATGATAATTCAGTGATTACTAAATGAATGAGTTGGCCAAGTTGCTTAAACTGTCTGTGCAACTACTTCCTCAATCTTAGATAGGGATGATGTCATCGCCAGGCTATGATTGATTAAGTGTCCCCCAAAGGCACATGTATTAAAGGCTTTGTCCCTAACCCATGGCACTATTGGGAGGTGGTAGAACCTTAAAGAAGTGGGACCTGAGAGAAGGTCTTCAGGATGTTAGGGATATGCCCTCAAAGGTGATTGTGAACCCTGGTCTCTTTCTCTTTTGTTTCTAAACAGGAGATGGACAGGCTACCTCTGTCATGTGCTTCCGCCATGATGGACTACCTAACCACAGAACCAAAAGGAATGGCACTAACCAACCAAGTACCAAAACCTCCAAAACTTAGAGCCAAAATAAAACTTTGCACTTTTTCAATTGATTATCTCAGGCATTTTTTTTTTTTTTACAGTGATGGAAAGTTTACTAACACATACCTATTGAGGTTTTTTGAGGGATTAAATTAGGTCATGAATGTAAACTATTTAGTATAATGATTGTTCAATAAAAGATGTATTCTTAAAATGTCACTTGGGAAGAAACCCAACATTTTAGGATGAAATAATACAGATCTAAGGGTTCAAATTAGTCAGTTTGTCACTTGTCCATACCAAGATGCCCTTTATAGGCAGCTGTGTTCATGGATGTGAAGCCTGGAGGTGAGGAGGTAGCACACTGTTGATTTACTAGGAACGCCAATAAGGATAGTAGGAGGAAGTGCTTCCCATAGTTAGGAGTCCTCTCAACTGAGGTGAGCTTAAAAAATTGGGGGCTAATAGGAAATCTGAGATCAGTAAAGAAAAATGGGATTCAAGGGTCACATTAAATTATGAAGAGCCTGAGGCTAAAGAGGTAACCAAACCATGAAGTGTGTAATCAACATTAAATTAGGAATTATCAGGAAAATGTATCTACAAAAATGACTGTCTATGGAAAGTTCACCATCACCAGAAGCAGGGGCTGCCACCACTCAGAGGCTTTTCACATCTTTCCTCCATGTGACAGAAGGACAGTTTGGGCCTGCAGGGTTTCTGTTCTCGTGACTAAAAGGCTCAGGGGTCACTCCAGTTAAACTGGGCTAACTGGGCTGCATGAAATAACCACACAAGAGACACAATACCTTTTTCTTTGGGGTCGCTGTGACGGCTCCTTTGACCTTAAGGGTCTATAGAAAGAGAGAGGAGAGCATGTGCTGACCCCTTTTATTGAGGAGAAGCTATTCAAATGAGGCAAGGGGTCAGGTTTCAGGGGGCTGAGTCTACCTTCATGATGTCCACTGTCAGCAGGTTGACTGTCACCTGGGTAGGCCACACCCAAGGGCACAGTAAGAGGAGGGGACACACACAAGGCACTTCCATGGAAGATTCTATCCTAAACAGGGCAAGGGGTTATATTACAAAGGAACAGGTGAGCATAGCTTCACCCATGGGGCTGTAGCAAGGCACCGACCCTCGGACCCAAGAAGGGTGGGGAAAGCTCTGCCACATTTCTGCGACTGAGTGCCTCAGCACCCAGCTGGGGAGTGTGACTCAGTCACATGTAAGGTTGGTCTCCCACGGGGCCAATTTAAATGATCAGCAATAGACCAGACCATGGGAAATATTGCTTAAGGGATCTTGAGAAAAGTCTACAAGGCACAAAATTCATGATTGGAGTAATGTGAAATATGTCCTGTCAGAACTAGTTAAAAGCATGAGGACTCTTTATTCCTGATAAATGGGTAATTGTTACTTTAAGCACTTCATTGTATGTATTAGGGATTTGACAACCACTCAAAGGAGGTATTATATTTAAATAAATTTAGAGACATTACTGTCAATAAGAAGAGAATATTTTGATAAAAACCTTATAATGATCTACAAAAAATAGATTCCAGGATTTTTTTTTCTCTGGCATCAATACAATGGGCAGCCATCTTCCTGAGATGGTGTGTTAGTTAGTTAGGGTGGCCCTAACAAAATCCCAGAGTCTGGATAACTGAAAAAACAGAAATGTATTTTCTCACATTTCTGGAGGCCAAGTCCAAGGTCAAGCATCAGCATGTTTGGTTTCTTCTGAGGCCTCTGTCTGTGGTTGGTAGATGTCTTGTCTCCCAACTGTGTGTCATATGACATTTTTTTTCTCTGCAAGCATTCCAGAGAATGCTTTGTGTGTCCAAATTTCTTCTTCTCATAAGGGTGCCAGATGAATGGGATTAAGGTCCACCCTCATGGCCTCATTTTAACTTAATCACCTCTTTATCGGCCCTATTTCCAAATATAGTCCCATCCTGAGGTACTATAAAACTAAGTCTTCAACATATAATTTTTAGGGGCACACAATTTAGCTCATAACAGATAACTTTACCACTGGTAATCATTGGTCACCAAAGCGATCTTGTGTTATTTCTGCCCTGTCACCAACACACAAGCACATAGCCCACATTTTCAAAATCATCTTCCCAGACCATCAAATTGCTTCATTCAAATACAGATTTCAAATTTAGATGCTATTATAACTACACTTTAGTTTCTTAACATAATTTCTTTTTTAAAAAGTGTTTGTGGTAAGTAGATACAAATTTGTACCCATATAAGAAATGTGACACTCCCATTCTGAAAGCAAAAGCATGATTTTGGTTAGGTTTCAAAATTACTGAATGGGTCCCATTTCTACTTTGGAGGGACTAAGTTGGGACCCATTGCTTCAGTTATCCTTTCTAAAAGGGAATGTCTAGTGAAGCTCTTTCCCACTGGCCATTGACAGCACTTTGAGTTGGCCTTTGGAACATAGCTGGTCCACCCAGCAGAAGGTTGACAGACAATGTTGTGGACAAGTTTGGCTATACAAGGGCTTATTCTTCCTCTTTTTTATACAAACACTATAGTCTTTGATGGATAATTTTCCCCCTAGAGCTAGCAGTTCAATGGAATTATATATCAAGATATTCTTTCTTCCTTCTGAAGAGGTAAGTAGTTCAACAAAACTGAGCTAATTAGATATTCTCTCTCTCTCTCTCTCTCTCTCTCTCTCTCTCTCTCTCTCCCTTTCTTTCTCAAATTTGCATCTTAATCAAAGTTAAGTAAATATTGACAACATTCTAACTCTTTCACCCAAAAACTTATTGCCAGAAACCAAAAACCTAGGCTGTTTTGATGCTAGCTTTTCTCAAGTTTGGTTTTGTAACCCTTTCACTCAAATCTGAGAGCATCACCAGGACCTAACAGGAAAGTCCTTTTTTATTCAAGGTATCCAGAGTTAGTTTGTTACTTTTGTGTGTGGCAGGGAATCCTGTTAACGCCACCATATTGGTGAGACTTCAGACAATTATCATCTCTCTGTGGGATTCTTATCTTACTGCCTCTATCAATAACCTCACCATCAATATGCCAACTGAGAATGGAAATCCCACTACTAACCTGAAAAAAATTTCAGAATGAGACGTTAAGAAAAAAGAGAGATTTTAACTAAATGCCATTCCGCAAGTGAGAATCAGCTGACCATTTATGACTGCCGTCTTCAGATGTGAGGTCATACCTAATTTATGAGAAAAATCTACTTCATCCATGTTTGCATGTAGATGTACTTTTAATCTGTTTGGAGCTGTTTAGCCCTTATGTTAGTCAGCTTTTCATCACTGTGACCAAATACCTGAGCAGAGCAACTCGGAGGAAGAAAAGTGAATTTGGGCGCACAATTCTAAAAGTTGACTATGATGGTCCGAATTCACTGCTCTGGACCCAAGTTGAGGTGAGGCAGCATATCCTTGCAGAAGGACATGGTGGAAGACTACTGCTACATTCGTGGCAGCCAGGAACCTGAGAAAGGGAAATGGGGAAGGGACCCCACGAAGGTTAACCCTTCCAGGAAATGCCCCAAGTGACCCATCAGTCTGCTCAAACTAGGACAGACTGATCGAGTTTCAGCTTTAACAACCCTTTCATTTCACCTCTGAATAGTCCTGCATTAGGCGGGGTAATGTAGACACCCCAGATCCAAACCATAACAGTCCTCATAGAAAGTTCTAGGTCAACAGTTCTCAAAGTGGTCGTGCCAGGATCTGCAGCATCAACATTACTTGGGAACTTGTTTAAAAAACAAAATTTGGGGTCCCACTGCCAGACCTACTCTCTCCAGAAAATCTCAGATGGGTCAGAAATCTGTTTTCATAAGCATTCTGGGTCCTTCTGAGGCTCACTGAAGTTTAACTGCCTTTGGGCTAGGTAAAGACATGGGCTGGAACGGAATCTTTCATCTCAGTAGCTATCTTGACTATTATTTTTTTATAATATACGAAATCCTCAAGGGCATACTTCAGGGGTCCTGTCCTATTTGGTACAAAACCCACCCTCTCTTTCTATCCCTGGTCCATCTTTATCAGTTACCATAAGAGAAAGAGAAATGGTCAGAATGCAGGAGGTCTGAAAATCCAGTGGTCTGGTCATTTATGCAAAGCCTGCAACCTCATTTCTGACTATTTGATTGTTTTACTTGCCCCAGAGGCAAAACTTCTCACACATTTGGCTCTTCTCTTTAAAAGGTACCCCAACTAATCATTTTCTTGTGCTTCAATGCACTGCTCTCCCAAGTATTCTTTTTAAATTGAGTGAAAATTAAACCTAATGCGCATAGTTCCATAATAACATTTCTTTTAATGAGACCCATCTTCTAATGGAAAGGACTGTCCTACTAAATTAAAAGTGGGGAAATATATAAAACATATAATCCAGTGCATGAAACCAAAAATCTAATTTATTCATTCATTTCTCTAGACAATGTGATGAAGCATAACAGGAACATGATAAAATGAAGTTGCGTTCCTCCTCCTCCTGCCATTTCTCCTTTCCTACTTAGAAAAGGTCAGCGTGAGAAAAACATGACCTTAAAATCTACTTCCCAGTAAAGCAAAACCAGCGAAAGCAAATATTTTCCATGTCCTAGTAATCTGAAAATCTAATTGTGATTTTTTTAAAACCTTCTTCATTATATGAAATCTTTTTTGTATTTCCAATGTCTTTAACATTTAAAAAAAATTATTTTTAGCAAGTCTGGGATGAATTCCAAATAACTTCAAAATTGCTATCAGAATAGTACTTTGGTTATAGGTTAAAAAAACCAAGTCCATAATCTACAGTGTTTTATGAGGTTATTAATTTGAATTATGGAATTCTAATTGCCTAGGAGCTTGTCCATAAACCACTGCTCTCCTCCAGCGGCATGGAAAAGAACACAAAGTATTCCCACCAGGAAGCTTGGAAGCTTGTCAGAACCTACAAATGTTTCTCAAACTTCATGGTTTCTTTCAGAGCTTTGGCTATTTTGCAAAACCTCTGATCAAAAGGTAACCATGACCTCAGACAGAGGAGTGTATGTGTGTGTGTGTGTGTGTGTGTGTGTGTATTTGTGCCTTTATGCGTTTAGCTTTTTCTTGGCACACTTTCGCACATTGAAATTCTGGCATTCTAAGAGGCCAGAACCACGTCAACTCCTCCAAAAACTGAGATATATTTGTTTTATGAAGATAACTAAATAACTGGAGATTATTCGATATGTGTGTTTGTGTGTGTGTGTGTGTGTGTTTATTTGTATGTCTGTAAGGGTATATGTACATACAAGTACTTACTTTGTATGTGTATGAATATTCTTTAAAAAATTAATTCCAGCCATACAAAGATGAAAATCAGACCAAATTCATTTCAGACCTTGGTAATTAATATGCTGAGGTTACAAATCCTGTTTTTAACAAAAGAATATATTTCTATATAGGACATCAGCTTAATATTTTTTTTCATCTTTTTATATTTTTCTAAACATCTGTTTTCTTGAGATTTCAAGATCCAGATAAAAGATCCTCCTTCCACTCATCTCATTATGAGATCTACCTAGATGTAATTTGGGCTATGTACCTTCAACCTGTAGGTTAATTTTGTTTTTGTTTTTGTGGTGCTAAGGATCAAACACAGGGATCTTTGTGTCTGCTAGGCAAACACCCTGCCTCTGAACTATACTGCCAGCCCAGAAAAAATCATTTTTATATTTTTCCCAATAAACAACTTGAGGTACAACTTACAATTCACCCAAAATAACTAGATTAGTGAGGTAATACTATAAAATATTAATGATAGGTGTGAAATGCCTGTAGGAACAGAGGAAACTTGTCCATAGCTAAAGCCAAAGAATTTATTTAGAAAGATGGAAAAAGAAAACAATTTGAAATGAAACAGTTTTTAAAAACCACTTGCATGGACACCCTTCCTTCAATAGTTTATAACCAGAATCTATTTCCTGGTGGCATCTTTGTAGTACATTGTAAATAATAATTAACACATCTATACTACACTCCCTGGGTGGTTAAAATGAAAAAGATATAGGGATCCAGGTGGCTCATGAAATTTCAAGGATGGGCACTTGAACCACATGATAAATTAGACCAATGATGTGTTGTAAAGAAAGGTATCTTTATTCAGGCCTCACACCAGTCCTACTGCTCTAACCCACAGCTTCTAGATGTTGAGACCAGTCATTCAGCTGCAGTGTTTCTTAATTGACTCTATTTGTTTTTGGTGTTGCAGTAGGTTTCCTCCAATGAGTAGGTGGCTCAGTGAGAATCCCAAAAGAAAACAGCTTCTAAAAGAGCTTTTGGTACTTAGAGGTTTTGGAAAAATGATGCGAAGAAGCATTTTCCTGGAGTAAATATTATTCCTTGGAACAAATCAAGATATTGACTCTAATAACAAGTAAAAAGTTAACAAAAAATTCTGTTCTGCAGCAACTGGGATAACTTCTGAGAAATTACTTTCTAGTGACATTGAAACAGTAAATATTCAACCTGATTTATAGCTGTTTTTTCTTTTGACTGAAAATGTGCAATGTATGTGGCTTGAATACACATTCTTGTCTCCAATGTTCTACCACACACATTTCCACCAACTGTGAAGGCAAACACATTTTGACTAATGTTATTGCTTATGAAAATTTTCCCTCTGACTTGAAATCCTAACTCTGTGTTTTCTTTTGAACACTCACATTTATAAATGGGCAGTTGTTAAATCACTTGCTATTTCTCTTAAAGTTACCATAATAAGGGGGATAAAGTCAGAAACCTGGCTTTTTGGATACCACAAATTTCCATTTTCTATTTGAGAACAGCACTTAGAAAGAAAAGAATCCTTGAGAGTGGGAAATTTTTAAGAATGATTCTTACTTGCCAAGGCCTCTCATTAACATTTCTCCAATGAGGGTGTTTCAAGTTGTCTGCTCTTATATTTTAAAACCCTTGGCAAATTGCATGTTCATTTAGCTGGGTGTGGGAATTCGCACAAGCAGAATAAAAGTACACCAGCCTATGCTTCTGGTGTTATAGTTGTAATCTGTCTAGAACACTTCCTTAGAAGTAAGATATCATTCTCAAGAATCATTTTTATATATGGTATTTAGGACCATTTTATATGGAATGTGAAGTGTTTTTGTGAAAAACTCCCACTCCAGATGTGGAAGATGAATCCCAGAGGAGGTGAGCAAATCTGTCTTTGACCCAGACTTAGAGCCCATGTTAAACTGGTCTCTGTTCCAAGTGTAGTTTCAAAAAGCTTTGCAGACACCAGTGTCAGAAGGTAGGTATCCAGACACTTCTGGTGTCTCAGATAGCTGATCTTGCTGGATGCCCTCTTGGGGGGCCTGGGATTGGCTCCAGGAGTCCTGTAACAATAGCATTTTAATGAGACATTTCCCACAAACAACAAGGCAAACTGTTATAAGGGAAGAAGCATAGGAGGGGTGGGCTGTGTGAGGCAACCTGCAGTTTCAATTCTGACTGGGTCACATATCGATTATATGACCCTTGGGGTGTTTCTAAGTATCACACATTTTATGAGTAGAATACTTGTGCTGGTTAATATGCTATGTCTCTCAGCTTTAATTCAACCCTCTATGTTCTGCTTTGTATGGCTGGAGCTGGGACTCGGCCAATTACATTTCTCCAGTGCCAGCTGGCTTCTTGTTAGGTTATTCAAAGGGGGTTGGGGGAGGGTTAGGCTTCCTTCTTGCATTTTGCATGCAATTCTCTTTGACTCTTCCCAGCCCTGACTCTTCTTCCAGAAGCAACAGTTGGCCTCAATTTTTAGCTCCTGTTGGTACTCACAGAGAGAGGCTTTCATGGTCCTTGCAGAGGTAGCAGCAGCAGACAGTCAGGGACTCCTGCTGAGAAGTCTAATTCCCACCTTCCCAGCACCCATCCTTTGAGCTTCGATGTTCTGATATTTATAACAGCTTTCCTTTATTTCTTCAGCCTTAGGCATAGCAGCTGTTTCCTGAATCAATTCCATGTGTCTGTCTGTCTCTCTCTCTCTCTCTCTCTCTCTCTCTCTCTCTCTCTCTCTCTCTATTTTCTCTCATTCATCAAGCCAACACCTGTGTACCAATAGCCTGTACTAAATTCTTTCTGCAGTATTACCTAGGGTGGCTTCTCTTTCCCTTGATTCTTTACTGATACAATGGAAGATAAAACCACTAACTTGAATAAATGAGATATGGCATGCCAAATACCTGTTACAAGGTACTGTGGTTTGAATATATTCCCAAGAATTTATGTGATGGAAAATTAGTCTTCAAAGAAGCAGTATTGAAAGGTAGTGGGACCTTTTAGAGGGCACTGCCTTCATGAATGCAGTAATGACAATCTAAATGACATTCTAATGGGGCTTGATTAGTTAGCAAGACAAAGAGGGGGAGAAAGAGATTATAAAGCAAGGCTGCCCCTCTTATTTTTCTCTTCCACATGCACTTACTTGCAGTTCTGCTTTTCTGCAGTGTTTTGACATGGCATGGAACAGCTGCCTCATTTTGGACTTCCTCCTCCAGATCCATGAACTAAATATGCTTTTTTAAATATAAATTATTCAGTCTCAAGTATTATGTTAGAGTAACAGAAAATGGACCAAGAAGTGAAGCTTGCCACATATTATAAATTAAATATATCTCTCCTGCCTTCATTCCTACAAACTTTCTCATTGGCAAAACTCCACCTGCCACCAATATAATACATTGTATCCTTTTTGGTTTTAAATATAAGGTATCTGAATTGAGAGAATTCAACTCAAACTCTCGGCTAGTTTCTATAAGGTATGGAGTGCTACAGGAAATGTGTGACTACAAGCTCTCTGCTCTTCTTTGGGGGGAGAATTTGTGAAATTTCACAGATAGAGTCATTTTTGCACATCAGAACAGTTTCTATTCCTTGTCTCTCAATTTTAGTGGCCACACTGATAGTACTATGAAATATCATCAAAAGACTATGCAATTTTTTTTCATAATCTATCTTCAGTAAACATTGGTAAACTCTTCTAATCCATAACGAATGAACTCTGTCCTTGTTATCAAAGTCAAAATTCTTTATTCTTTCATCCCCCTTTAATATAATTTCATACTATTCAAAATTATCATCATGCCCATATCATTATTCATACCATATCTACCTTTTATCTCACACTTTTGTTCTTGCTCTTTTCTAAATCTACCAAGACATCTGAGATGACAGTTTCCTAGCCCACCAAGATATTTCTCATTAATTCTTAGTATGTTTATTGTAACTTCTTGCAATGTACAAGTTAATTGTTCTTTGACTAGAAATTTTACCAGCTCATTTAAGTAAAAAAAATTATGGCATGAACCATATAATTTATATCATGACTTATGAGTGCCCTGAGGGCTTGAAATAAGTGCTTGAAATAAATATTTACTAACTGACCAACTAAGATAGACTATTTCTCAATGTGAAGGGCCATAAAGGTTTTAGAATGTTTTCTAATTGAAAACTCTGTAGGGGTAATTAATGTTTTACACAATACTGAATCAATACATCATATTTTTTTCTTTTTTGCATCCTTGATAACTGCCCCTTCCATTTAAAATACTTAAAACATGTGTGAAATAACCATAATCCTAATGAAAAGAGCTCAATTTTTGAATGTAAAAATTGAAATGCTTGATCTTGTACTGATTTATTTATGAAATGGATTTATTTATGAAATTGTGCAAGCCTGCACAATTCCCCCTACTCAGAAACTAAATTTGTGAAATGAAGAGTCAGTCTCTTTGTTTTTTATTTCTCAGTCATTGTGAGGATAGGCTGAGTGGATAACATAAGTTATTGCCTGAAAACAACTAGTGAATCTACATATGGTTACTCACTTTGGAATATGTGCAGATAAGAGTAGCTGTGAGTAGGAACCACCTGACCAGATATGAACCAACGCCAAATTTAAAAAGACCTTAATTGACCCATGAATTCTCTTAAACAGTTATTTTATATTATTAACTTTCCCTTTCCAATGACCCTCTAAGTGTCTGAACAACATGAAAGTAAAAAAATTTTAAAAAAGCAAATAAAGGAATAAATGAAAACATAAGTCTGCATTCAGTTTGGCTTTGAAGGCACCTGGAATGTGGTAAAGATTTATAAATTCTGGGTTGTCCATCCCTAGAGTATGTAGTCATGGTCCATTATTCCTAATCCATGTGTGGTTTATAAAATCAGAGAATTATAATGGTGGAGACATGAAAGACAAATATTTGTTGTAAGCCAGAAGGAAAAAATGAGATATTCAGACAGTAGTAGTACTTTCTGAAGAGACACATTTCCCCCCTACAATGTAATTTTAGACCACTTTTCTTAAAATCAAGTTTCCTATCAATTCTTTTCATTTCTTCTCCACAACATGTATACAAAACTTTCAAAGAAAAGACATCCCTTTCAGAGTGATGAAGAGTCCAGTAGGTAAAAATATACATAGGCAAACAACAAATAAGCCAGAGAGAATACTTGCTGTAATCATCATTTTAACCAAGTATCAGCAAGAATGTTTCCAAAGTCAACAAAAGTGAAGCAGGCAGATGCAGGATGAACTTTCTAGGTTGAGAACTTAAAAATATATATATATAACTAAGGTTTATTTCGAAAGACTTTTCATTGGTCAACAATGATTTATTAAAAAGCTGGAAAACATCAGTTTGTGAAATTGTATGTGAAAGATTTGGTCAGTCTTCTGAGCTGCAAATCACATGTATGACAAACAACTGAGTTGAAATTTCAAAATATTTGGGTGCTATTAGAAATTTATAATACTATAAATGTAAATTACTTTCAAAATTTGTCTAGTATGAGTCCTCTGATTCTTTGAAAATTAAAAAAAGTAAAGCATCCTGATAGCACTCTCATTTTTAGAGTTCTCTCTCACTGAAGAGATGGTTCACTTTAAAGTACAGATAATTTTACTGCTCCCCATCATCATGTAAACCAAAACTAACCATTTTAATTACTCTGCCTCATATGAATTAGTTTTCTATTACTGACATAATGTGTTCCACAAATGAAGTGGATTAAAATAACATCAATTTCTGGTCTTATGGTTCTGGGAAACTGTCAAGATGTCAGCAGGAAAGGGCTCCCTCTGGAGGTTCTGGAAAATATTCAGTTTCCTTGCTTTTTCTAGCTTCTAGAGGTTGCCCACTGTCTTTGGCTCATGGCATCCCTTCTACCATCTTTGAAGAAGGGTTGAGTCTGATACCACTTTAGCTGAAATCTTCCAGGTGTATTTCCTTTTGATTCTTGCACATCCTTCTTCCACTTCCTGAGATACTGTGCTTACAATAGGTACACCTCAGGAATCCAGGATAATGTCCCCACCTCAGGTCTGCAAAATCCCTTTCTTAGGTTGTGTGACATATTTACAGGTTCCAGGGATTATACTTTACTCTTAACTTCTTGGAGAATTTCTTGGGATATATTCATTTAATCCAGCATCGGATACAGAAGCACACAGTTTGTCTAATCCAAATGCTTGAACATATTCTCAGTTTCCTAACACTTTTAAAGCTAACTTCATGTTGCTTTCCATAGTAAAAGAGACTTCACATGTGTGAGCAAGATGGGAGTACCATCCAGGTGGACAAGTGTAAGTATCTTGCAAATAAAAGAGGGAGGCACAAAATAGGGAGAAGGAGATGTGATGGCAGAAGCAAAGGTCAGAGCTGTAGGACTTCTGGTTTTGAAGTTGGTAGGGGACCATGAGCCTAGAAATGTAGAAAGCCTCCAGTAGAAAGCCAGAAAAAGCATGGAACTGGGCTCTCCTTTAGAATCTTCAGAATATAAAGGCAGCCCTCACAACACCTTAATTTTAGTTCCATAAGGCTCATTTCAGACTTTGAATTCCAGAACTGTAAAATAATGTTATTGTTGTTTTATGTTCACTAAGGTCATAGAAATTGTTCCAGTAGAATTGGAAGCCAATATAATGAGTGAACTGTACTTTTAATAAATTGTATTTTAACATAGTTCTGACACTTTCCCATTGTTATTATACTGAAAGGCCTGCTCTTCTATTTCTTCATGCACCAAGCTGCCATAGTTTTCCTGAAATGAGATTTAAAAAAAAAATAAGAAAGAAAGAAAGAAAAAGGAATAGAACATATAAATATAGAGTGCTTACAGAAACCATGGATATAACTAGTTTGAAAACATTGCTCCTTTCCTATTAGTGATAACAAGATGCAGGCCATAGCCAGGACTTCTATCACTCCTCAAGAATTGTCCAAACTAATAATCTAATAATATTTTTAGCCATGAAAACCATCTGCTGAATTTCACTGGGTACAGTAGAAAAATCAATGAGTTTTTTTTTTTTTTTCACAAAGGGTACAGCAGCACAAGGTAGGAAACTCAAATAACTAAGATTGCATTAATTCCACCAAATAAAACTAATCACATGATATCATTGCATGAAACATGGTAGTTACTAAGATTACATACACTTTTCAGAACAAAATAAATAGCTACATTTCATGATAAAGGGTATTTAAATTGAAGCAAAGATCTTAGTACAACTTCTATCATGATAACTGCTGGATGAAGTTGCAGAACTTCCACACTTTAAGTGTTAAAGGAGAAAATCAGAAGTCACTAAGGACAAAAATTTATTTAAATCTGCAAGGGACCTAAAATAATTCATAGCTCTGTATCTTACCTATCAACCATCTCTCAGAGTATTGGTCCTTTATATATTCACGTACATTTTATCTTCTTTTTACAGTTAAGGAGGTCCAGCTAATTCAATAGATTTTTCCTAAATAAGAAAGATATAAGGAGGAGCTATGTGAATATTTAACTATGATGTGTGTGTATGTGTATGTATGTGTGTATACACACATATATATATAAAATATATATACACACACACACATATATGTGCATATGCATATAAATATATACACATTTTGAGTATCCCTAACTTTCTCATGGCATCACAAACTATGAGTTGATGTTTAGGATCCAACCATTTGACTGATATTCCACAGTGTTCTTCCCAACATATATATTTACCAGTTTGACATACATTTTGAATTATATTTCTCTTTTCTTTAATAGTCAACATATTTCTAATCTATGTTAAGAATCTCCCAAAGTTATGAAATGATACATCCAATGATACATCCAGTGATTGACCCATTTTATTGTGCTAACAGATATGGCAGGAAAAATTTTTATCTCTACCTTTGGAATTCTTCCAAAGCTACAGTTCATGCTTGCATAAGTTGTACCCTGCATAGAACCAGGACACTGTTTACCTCACAGACATCATATATTGGTGTATTATTTCTTGTCACAATGCTCAGATGATAATTCAGTGTTTTAAAGAATGGAGAAGTAGTCTTATGTGGCAGAGGAGGCACATTGGACAGTGGGTTCTACTTAAAATTCTATATGAAAAATTTAGAGCAGCCAAAGTTATGCCCTCAAATCTGATGGAATAACCAAGGCCAAACTTATTTTTCTGAGCAAACATTAGACAGCTGGTATAAATATATGTGCCAATTGGTTTCAGGCATTGAAAGAGAGAACAAAACAATGAGCCCTGATGTGAATGAAACAAGCTGGTCACATGGTCATCCCAGTTTTCGGCTTAGTTTCTGAATCATAAACATGGGAAGAAGGAGCCCAACTAGAGCCTCAAAGCCTTTCCGAGTTGAGGATAAAGAAACCAGAGATTGAAAAGGCTGAGGCTGCACATCAGAGTTCCAGAAAGAGGGGAGGCATGAAGAGAGAAAGCTCTAAAAATATGGCAATTTTCGGCAATTTTGTTGAGAACTAGTCAGTGCCTGCCTCAAGATCAAGTCCAGGAGGCTGGCAGAAGATAACTAAGGATTTTCAACCGAACAGTTCTCAACATTGACAAAGTTGAAAGATGCATGAGGTCATACCACAGAGAGTCCCTGGTGACAGTTCATGGGGCTGAGTGAAGCCTACTCTAGGCCAAGCACAACAGAGCTTAAAATGAGGCCTTCAGGTGATCAAACTGATGTGCAAGTAACTCAAAATGCCTGCTAGAAGAAAGTACTGCACTTTTTAAAAGAAAACAATACAACTACTCACAATTCCATTAAAATAAATAAATAAATAAATAAACTAGACATGTCAAGAAAAAAAAAATGTGAAGCACAATCAGGAGTAAGTCAGTCAATAGAACCAAAATTGAAAGTGAGAGAGATTATGAAATAACAACACACCAATTTTGTTAGTTTATGAAACTATGTTGAACTATTTAAAAGTGAATATATAAACTATGAAGTGATAAAAGCAAGAGCAAAACTCCAAAAGAATATCTATAGCATACTATGCTTTGTGTATGAAAGAATAAGATTTACACACAATCTTAAAAGAAATTTAGAAAAACTGATCTGGAAATGACATTTTTTATTTACAAAAGAAGTACATGAGAATGAGCTAAAAAGAACAGGGGAGTGGGAACATGATAGTCGAGGGAAGACTGCGCTTCCCTGGGTCTGTTTTGAGATCACCAACTCTTAGATCTGTTATGATGTTTAGCATAACTCCACAACAAAGACATATTAAAATCAACAAGAATGTGGGGATAGAAAATGGAATGCAAGGAGTAACAAATGAATTTAAATGTATCTTAAGTGATAATTGCAACCACACTGATAGAATCATGGCAGAAAAGAACTAAATACTGTAACTTAAAAACAAACTCTGGGACTGGGGTTGTGGCTCAGAGGTACAGCACTCAACTAGCATGGGTGAGGAACTGGGTTCAATTCTCAGCACCACATAAAATAAAGATATTGTGTCCACCTATAACAAAAAAATAAATATTAAAAAAAACTGTAGCAGAAGAAAAAGAAAAAACTATGTACAAATATTACGATATAGTTTTTAAGTGTGCTTTCAAAAAGATATGAATTTCCAAATATGAAATTACCTTGTGGTAAGTATTTCATAATACTTGAGATAATGAGAATCAACTTTTTTTTAAGAGAGAAAGAGAGAGACAGAGAGAGAGAGAGAGAGAGAGAGAGAGAATTTTTTAATATTTCTTTTTCAGTTTTCGGTGGACACAACATCTTTATTTTATTTTTATGTGGTGCTGAGGATCGAACCTAGCACCCCGCGCATGCCAGGAGACTGTGTTACCATTTGAGCCACATTCCCAGCCCATGAAAATCAGCTTTTATTCAGGAAAAGAACATGGAGTTACAAACAAGAGAAAGGTAAATATAGAAGATATAGTATATCTTGCAGTGTTGCATTGGAATCAAAGGCATTAGTATGAAATCTTTGTTCTTAGAATATATACAAATGGATAAATGTAGAAATATAGCTGTGTATGAGCATGTGTGTTTTAGTCAGTTTTTTCACTGCTGCAACTAAAAGATCCGACCAGCACAACTATAGAGGAGGAAAGGTTAATTTCAGGGCTCACGGTTTCAGAGGTCTTAGTCCATAGAAGGCTGGCTCCATTCCTCAAGGCTCAAGGTGAGGCAGGACATCATGGTGGAAGAGTGTGGCAGAGGAATGCAGCTTACATGGTTATCAGGAAGCAGAGAAAGAAACTTCACTCTCCGGATACAAAATATATACCCCATAGCCACGCCTCCAATGAACCACTTCCTCCAGCCACACCCCACCTGCCTCCAGTTACCACTAAGTCAAACTCATCAGGAATTAATTCACTGATTATGTTAAGATTCTCACAACCCAATCATTTCTCCTCTGAAACTTCTTGCATTGTCTCACACGTGAGCTTTTGGAGACACCTCATATCCAAACCATAACAGTATATGTGTGTGTGTGTGTGTGTGTGTGTGTGTGTGTGTGTGTGTATTCTACTTCTTCTAGCAATAATGCTTAAAACAATGATATCACAGTAATCATGAGAACACCATTTGAAGGAACCCAGAGTCTTTGGAGAAATGTTGGACATCAAGATGGGGCAGGAAAAATACAAGATGAGTTTGGAACATTTTGTTTTGACAGAAAGCAAGGAAATGCCCACAAAATAATGCAGATATCTGGAAAGAACAATGAACCCAACTTGAAGAAACTCCTATAGCCAAATTTGGGGAAATTAGAGCAATAGAATAAATAATAACAGTGAGAGATTATAATCTACTTAAGATAATAAATATTCACAAATTCATATTGATAAAACAAATAATTGAAAATAATAAACCAAAGGGGGAGAAAGAGCAGATCTTTCTTACAATAAAATTTATCAAATATGTAAAACATGAAGAAACAATGAAACTTATCATTTTGCAAACACCAACTTAATAATCTTTGCAAAGAAGAGCCTTTGAGAGATGCTAAAATTGAAGTGAAGGTATATTGGGAAACAAAATATTTATATAGTGTCAAAGTATCTCCCTATAAGATAATTATAAAATACTAACTTTGTAGTGAAGATGACCTTAACCAAGTTATCAAAGTTAACATCATTAGTAGTAAGATAATCAACATCAAGTAACTTCTATAATGCATGAAGTAGGGGATAATATCATTTCTGTGGTATTCTGACTCCAAATGGGTAACTTCAACCTAATTATGAAAAAACATCAGATTAGCAAATTGTGGTAGGGTATTACAAAAAGTAACTGGCAGAATTCTTCAAACATATTTGAGGAAATCTAAGAACACAAGGAAATATGTAACTGAATTTAATGAAAAATCTGGATTCTATCATGGATCAGAGATGTACATCAGAATGTGTGAAATATCCAAATAATTTCATAATAAAATATTTCAGAATACCTCATGGGTCAGAAAAACATTAAACAACTAAGGAAATAATCTAAAGAAAGAAAATTTTAAAACTTTTTCATTAAAAATTTAATAAAATATGTAGGATGCAGGCTAAGCTCTTCTTAAAGGTAAATTTATAGATTATGGAGATAATTAATAGATTATACATAACTGTAAACAATCAATAGAAGCACAAATCAATACTTTGAAAAACATTAATGAATTTGAAAATGTCCAGGTAAATTATCAAGAAAAGATAGGGAAGCTGTAAATTTCATATCTTATTAATTAAATATAAAATATTGTTGTGAGCCATCCCTGGACTATGCGGTCTGTCACACATCTCAGCCTAATTCAATAGGGAAATCTGGTGTCTGGGAACTTCCAGTGACATTCCCTCTGTATAAGACTGCCCAGACACATTGTGAGCCCTACTCAAGCTCTGCCAGGTCCCACATGGCACAGGAGATGGGGTGACATTCTGGAGCAGCACAGCCCCTCTGTGATGGGTGTGGCCTTCCAAGATGCCAATCAACTTGCTGGCTGCAAAAAATCACGAAGCAAGACTCTGATCTTGAAACCTTATCCCTGCCTTTGATGTAGCCCCTTAAATAAACCACGGGAGCTATTTTCGAATTGTCTAGCTCTAGCTTCTTTGTGGACTGGAACTATCAGGCACTCCATCTTTAAAACTATCACTTCTGATTCTTTGTCTTTTGTTCTTCACTAACTAATTATTTTAGACTTTAATTTTTTGGAAGGCTTATCCCTCTGAGCAGGCAAGAATTCCCTGATTAGGTGTTGGCTACCCCATGATAAAATATTACTAGAGAACTATAAGATTTTTAATATGATCATGAAAACATTAGACCAATATATTTGGTAAATTAGGTGACATGCCAAATTCTTTGTAAAATTCTTATCATTCAAACTGACTCCAAAGGAAATAGAAAAGAAAATCCTATGTCTATTAAAGAAATTAAAATATTATTTTAAAAAACTTCCTACAAAAATTCCAAGCCATTTAATTTCTTTGATGAATTTTATCATACATATAAGTAAGTAATAATATAAATCTTGATCAAATTCTTTAAGGAAAATAGAAGTTAAAGGAACCTTTTCAGTCTAACTTTTATGAGTAATGTCTTGATTCCAAACTGTGTCAAAGAAAGACATTATAAGTAACAAAACTACAGATCATTTCTTCATATATTTGTTGATTGATTGTATATCTTCTTCTGAGAAGTGTCTGCTTGGTTCCTTAGCCCATTTATTGATTGGGTTATTTATTTTTTTGGTGTTAAGTTTTTTGAGTTCTTTATATATCCTGGAAATTAGTGCTTTATCTGATTTGTGTATAGTAAAGATGTTCTCCTACTTTATGGGCTCTTTCTTAACATTATTGATTGTTTCCATTGCTGAAAAGCTTTTTAGTTTTTTAGTTTATTCTTGATTTTAATTCTTGCACTATAGGTGTCTGGTTAAGAAGTCAGGTCTTAATCTGACATGATGAAGATTTGGGCCTACTTTTTCTTCCATTAGGCTCAGGTTCTCTGGTCTAATTCCTAGGCTCTTGATCCACTTTGAGTTGATTTTTGTGCAGGGTGAGAGATAGTGCTTTAATTTCATTTTACTGCATATGGATTTCCAGTTTTCCTAGAACCATTTGTTGAAGAGGCTCTCTTTTTCCCAATGTATGTTTTCTAAACCTTTGTCTAGTGAGATTACTGTATTTATGTGGGTTTGTCTGTGTCTTCTATTCTGTGCCATTGGTCTACATGTCTATTTTAGTGCCAATACCATGCCATTTTTGTTACTATATACATGAAAAATTGTTCAATTTCTGTAGTAATTAGAGAAATGCAAATCAAAAGTGATCAAGATTTCATCTCACTCCAGTCAGAAATGTCAATTATCAAAATACAAGTGATAATAAGTTTTGGTGAAGATATAGGGGGGAAACGTACATTTATAAATTGCAGGTGACACTGAAAATTGGTGCAACCACTCTGGAAAGGAGTGTGGAGATTCCTTGGAAAATTTGGAGTGGAACCACCTTTTGACCCAGCTATCCCACTTTTTTGTTTATACCCAAAGGACTTAAAATCAGCATACTATAGTGATGCAGCCATATCAATGTATATAGCAGCTGAATTCAAAATAGCTAAACCATGGAACCAAACTAGATGCCCTTCAACAGAAAAATAGATTTTAAAAAACTGTAGTATATATCCACAATGGAATATTACTCAAAATTAAAAGAGAATAAAATTATGGCATTTTCTGGTAAATGGATGGAGTTGGAGAATATCATGTTAAGCAAAGAAAGCCAGTCCCAAGAAACCAAAGGCCAAATGTTTTCTCTCTGTTAAGTGGATGCTGATCCATAATTGGGGGGCAGTCATGAGAAAAATGGAGTAACTTTGATTGGAAAAGAGGGAGGGGAGGAAAACAGACGGTATGGGGGCAGGAGAGATGGTGGAAATTAAAATGTTATTTAAAAAATATGATTACCCTAGGTACATGATTACCCTAGGTACACATGTGACTGCTCATATGGTATGACTCCACATCATGTACAACCAGAAAAATGAAAAGTTGTACTGCAATTGTGTACAATGAATCAAAAATGCATTCTGCTGTCTAATTATGATAAATAAGTAAATAAATAAATGTTAAAAACATTAAAAAAAACCTACAGACCAATATGCCTCAGAAACATAGACTCAAATTTTCTTAAAATACAGTAACAAATTGAACCTTGGATAATAAACCAAGAGCCAGTCAAATTTCCTACCAGATTGCAACATTGGTTTATCATTTGAGAAATCAATTAAATTAATTAATTGATTTTATTTGTGTAAGTGTATATATCTGGCAAAACTCATCAAACTGTGAACTTAAACTGCACCATTTATTTCATTTAAATTACTGTTCAACAAAATTGAGCCATGAAACTGAACAATTAATAAAGAAAATTTTTTTAAAAAAGCAAGTGTTTTCTGGAGAAAAAATAGAAAATGTCAGTGCTTGGGCTATAACTACTGGGAGCCTGTTGATTCCAACAACCTTGCTTTCAAACAGGCCTGGTCCTTCTGAAAGATTTTTTGCCCCCACATGTGCAGTGAATGCTTGGGCCCCAATCACTTCTGCCATTTGAGTGGTAAAAGTGGGTAGAACATACAAGATAAAATAAAGATGTACAGAGTTTCAAACATACTTTCTTTTCCTGATGAATGCCCAGAGTCCAGCAGAAACAAATACACAAACAAGCAAACAGAATTTAAATGAGCCCCAAGTAGGTTCCCATATGATATTGTGATTAACTAAATGGGACATTTGACCAGTGAAATTTATTTTGTGTATGCCTTCCTCTAATGGGATGAACTTTTAGATTGTGGGATAGGACTGATCTTATTTGTTTTCCCTATTTATTCCAGATGTTGTTTGAAATACATTAGGAAAATTCTAATTAGGCTATAGAGCTTCCAAAAGGAGTTCCTTGGCAGCCTCACTCTCATCTCTGTGTGGTACCTGTGGTTGGCACTGTTTCCTCATTAGCACTTTCTAGCTTGATTAATTAATGTATGAAGGAAAAATCTGATCTTTCTTTACAGTGGATTTCTACCAAGTTATTTCATGGGAAACATAACTATGTAAAGGAGGTTTGGTTTGTTAAAGTTTATACAACTTTAAGAACCTAAAATTATGTTTTATTTCCTAATTTTGCCCCAAAGCACTAATGCACCCAGAATTTGAAGTTATCAATTTGCATATCTGAGGAATAGATTCATTATTGATTGTTATATTTTGATCTCAAAGAGCTCCTGAGTGAGAAGGGTTCCAGGGAAGTTTCCTGAGATGCTCAAAATATAAAAGTGTACAAGGATACCAGGTCCAATATAGTTTTGTTTAGAATCTAAATTTTAAAAATTGGTAATAATATTATTTTGATTATAACATTTATCTGCTTAGAATCTTTGAAAATGCATAGGAGTACTTGCTTTTTTAAAGAAGACAAAAAGGCTAAGGTTGTAGCTCAGTGGTAGAAGCCATGCTTAGTTTAGCATCACAAGACCCTGAGCTCAGAACCAAAAATAAAGCAATTGTTTTTTTTTTTTTTAAAGAAGAAAATACACAGTAAATGTGTTAAACAATCCAGAGGTAGACTGGTGTATCCTTTCAGCCTTAAAAACAAATATGAATATTTTTAAAAAATGAACACTATTTGTCATATCATTACATAAATGTTTGTAGATATAAATGTCAATGAAGTTTCATCTCTTGCTTCTCCAACCAATATTCAATGTGATCATTTACCCATGCTAATAAGTAATCTCTGAAAATATACTTCTAGTCATTGCATGATAGAATCTCTAATCATAAAATTTTTCATGTTCTTTTAGGTAATGATTTTAAGTATATAATTTTTTTCTGATTTTTGCTGCTATATACTAATTAATGTGTTATGAATCTCCTAGTAGTTAAGTTTGTATCTACAAATCTGATAGTTTTCCCACAACAAAGTTTAAGAGTTGATTACACATTTTCATACCACTCACACGAACTGTAGAAGCAAGCAGGTGTTTCCATACTCATATCAAATAAAACAGACTTCAAGCCAAAGTTAATCAAAAGGGATAAAGATGGGCATTACATACTGCTCAAGGAAACCATATGCCAATAAGACATAACAATCATAAATATATATGCCCCAAACAATGGAGCATCTATGTTCATCAAATAAACTCATCTTAAGTTCAAGAGTCAAATTGACCACAACACAATAATCTTGGGTGACTTTAACACACCTCTCTCACTACTGAATAGATCTTCCAAACAAAAGTTGAATAAAGAAACTATAGAGCTCAATAACACAATTAATAACTTAGACTTAATGGACATGCATCAAGCAGATACCCTTTCTTCTCAGCAGCACATAGATCCTTCTCTAAAATAGACCATATAGTATGCCACAAAGCAACTCTTAGCAAATATAAAAAAGTAGAGATATTACCATGCATTTTATCAGATCATAATTGAATTAAATTGGAAATCAACAACAAAATAAAAAATGAAAATTTCTGCATCATATGGAGACTGAACAATATGCTACTGATTGAGCAATGGGTTACAGAAGACATCAAGAAGGAGATTAAAAATTCTTAGAGGTAAATGAGAACACAGACTCAACATATCACAATCTCTGGGACACTAAGAAAGCAGTACTAAGAGGAAAATTCATTGCATGGAGTTAATTCATTAAAAGAAGAAAAAGCCAACAAATAAATGACCTCACACTACATCTCAAAGCCCTAGAAAAAGAAGAACAAATCAGCAGCAAAAGCAGTAGAGGGCAAGAAATAATTAAAATTAGAGCTGAAATCAATGAAATAGAAATAATTGAAAAAAATTGACAAAACTAAAAGATGGTTCTTTGAAAAAATTAGTAAAATTGACAGACCCTTAGCCACACTAACCAAGAGAAGGAGAGAGAGAACTCAAATTACCAGCATATGTGATGAAAAAGGCAACATCACAACAGACACTACAGAAATACAGAAGATAATTAGAAATTACTTTGAAACCTTATACTCCAATAAAATAGAAGACATTGAAGGCATCAATAAACTCCATAAGTCATATGATCTGCCCAGATTGAGTCAGGAAATATACACAACTTAAACAGACCAATATCAAGTGAGGAAATAGAAGAAGCCATCAAAAGATTACCAACAAAGAAAAGTCCAAGACCGAATGGATACACAGCCAAGTTCTATGAGACCTTTAAAGAAGAACTAATAACAATACTCTTCAATTTATTTCAGGAAATAGAAAAAGAGGGAGCACTTCCAAACTCATTCTTTGAGGCCAATATCACCCTGACTCCAAAACCAAAGACACTTCAAAGAAAGAAAACTTCAGACCAATATCTCTAATGAATATAAATGCAAAAATTCTCAATAAAATTCTGGCAAATCAAATACAAAAATATATCAAAAATATTGTGCACCATGATCACGTGGGATTCATCCCACAGGTGCAAGGTTGCTTCAACATACAAAAATCAATAAATTAAATTCATCAAATCAATAGAATTAAAGAATCATATGATCATCTCGATAGATGTAGAAAAAAGCATTTGACAAAACACAGCACCCCTTTATGTTCAAAGCATGAGAAAAACTAGAGATAAAGAAACATATCTCAACATTGTAAAGGCTATCTATGCTAAGCCTCAGGCCAAATCATTCTAAACTTGGTAAAATTGAAGGCATTCCCTCTAAAATCTGGAACAAGACAGGGATTCCCTCTTTCTATTCAACATAGCTCTTGAAACACTGGCCAGAGCAATTAGACAGATGAAAGAAATTAAAGGGATATGTATAGGAAAAGAAGAACTTAAATTAGCTCTACTTGCTGGCTATATGATTCTATACCTAGAAGACCCAAAAAACTCCACCAGAAAACTTCTAGAACTAGTGAATGAATTCAGCAAAGTAGCAGGATATAAAATCAACACCCATAAAATCAAAGGCATTTCTGTATATCAATGACAAATCCTCTGAGAAGGAAATGAGGAACACTATCCCATTCACAATATCCTCAAAAATAAATAAATAAATAACATACTATGGAATCAACAAAAGAGGTGAAAGATCTATACAATGAAAACTACATAACTCTAAAGGGAGAAATCAAAGAAGACCTTAGAAGATGGAAGGATCTACCTTGCTCTTGGATAGGCAGAATTAATATTATCAAAATGACCATACTACCAAAAGCACTATACAGATTTAATGCAATTCCAATAAAAATCCCAATGGCATTCCTCATAGAAATAGAAAAAGCAATCATGAAATTCATCTGGAAAAATAAGAGACCCAGAATAGCTAAAGCAATCCTAAGCAGGAAGAGTGAAGCAGGTGGTATCACTATACCAGTCCTTAAACTATACTACAGAGCAATAGTAAGAAAAACAGCATGGTATTGGCACCAAAACAGGCCGGTAGATTAATGGTACAGAATAGAGGACACAGAGACTAACCCACAAAATTACAATTATCTTATATTAGACAAAGTTGTCAAAACATGCACTGGAGAAAAGATAGCATCTTTAGCAAATGGTGCTTGGAAAACTGGAAATCCATGTGCAACAAAATTAAATTAAACCCCTATCTCTCACCATGCACAAAACTTAACTCAAAATGGATCAAGGACCTAGGAATTAAACCAGAGGCTCTGTGTCTAATAGAAGAAAAAGTAAGCCTTAATCTTCATCATGTGGGATTAGGTACGAACTTCTTTAATAAGACTCCTATAGCACAAGAATTAAAATCAAGAATCGATAAATGGGATGGAGTCAAACTAAAAAGTTTCTTCTAAGCAAAAGAAACAATCTGTGAGGTGAACAGACAGCCTATATCCTGGGACCAAAATTTACCCCTCACACATCAGATAGAGCCCTAATCTCTAGGGTATATAAAGAACTCAAAAAACTAAACACTGAAAAAACAAATAACCCAATCAACAAATGGACCAAGGACCTGAACAGACACTTCTCAGAAGAGGATACACAATTAATCAACAAATTTATGAAAAAATGCTCATCATCTCTAGCAATCAGAAAAATTCAAATTAAAACTACACTAATATATCATCTCACTCCAGTCAGAATGGCAGCTAGTATGAAGACAAACAACAATAAGTGTTGGCAATTATGTGTAACAATAAGTTGAAAAAATTGCACTCATACACTGCTGGTGAGACTGCAAATTGGTGCAGCCAATTTGGAAAGCAATATGGAGATTCCTTGGAAAATTCAGAATGGAACCACCATTTGACCCAGCTATTTCTCTCTTTGGACTATACCCAAAGGACTTAAAAACAGCATATTACAAGGACACATCCACATCAACATTTATAGCAGCACAATTCACAATAGCTAAACTGTGGAGCCAACTTAAATGTTCTTCAGGGAATGAATGAATAAAAAAATGTGGCATATATACACCATGGAATTTTACTCAGCATTAAAAAAGAAAAAAATCATAGCATTTGCAGGTAAATGGATGGTGTTGGAGAAGATAATGCTAAGTGAAGTCTTCCAATCCCCAAAAAACAAATGCCAAATGTTTTCTCTGATATAAGGAGGTTGACTCATAATGAGGTAGGGAGGGAGGACATGGGAGGAATAGATGAATTATAGACAGGGAAGAGGGGTAGGAGGAAAATGGAGGGGTAGGGTTTTAGCAAGGATAGTGGAATGTGATGGACATTATTATACAAAGTACATGTATAAAGACTTGAATTGGGTGTCAACATACTTTATATACAAACAGAGATACTAAAATTGTGGTATACACGTGTATTAAGAATTGTAATGCAAAAAAAGTACATGTATAAAGGCATAAATTGGCATGAACATACTTTATATACAGAGATATGAAAAATTGTGCCCTATATGTAATAAGATGTAATGTTTATTGTAATAATAAGCATTACATATTATTACAAATATTGTAATAATGTAATAAGAATGGTAATGCTTTCCACTGGTGTCGTGTAATTAAAAAATAAAGAGTTGATTACACATTTTATTGAATATCATAGTATATTGCCAAGTGACTTCTAAAATATTGTACTTCTACACTTCAAACGCTTGTTTATAAGTAAGATCATCTCATTACATCAACAGTGTTTACAAAATTTAGCTCCCTAACGCATATATTTTATACATGTACCTAATGTGTAACGGTCATATGGGAGTAATTGGATTATCCACCTCCTTAAAATTTACCATCTCTGTTCAGCCCACACAATATTCCTTGTACTACTTTTACTTATACAACTAAATTTTGGCAATCTTAATTACAGTCCTGTGCTATAGAACACTGGACATTTTGCCTTCTAATTGTTCCCATTAACCATCCTGTCCCTACCACTTCCCACCTTCAAAGTCTCTGGTCAAATGAAGGGTATATGAGGTGAGAATTTCTTCTTTTGCTTATAGGTTATTTGTTTTTCTTCATGTACTTTTATAAATATTGCTCAATTTTTTCCCTTTCTCATATTAGTTTTACCACCCAAGTGGTTGATGTTTTCATAGATTAATAATATTAATGATTCATCTACTAGAGTTTGTGAATAACTTTTCCCAATTTGTCATTCTAACTTCTATTCTCTTGTTTTTGGGTATGCATTTTTCAGTTAAGTATTGTTCAAGGATGGCAATGGAAGTAGCTGTGCCCTCTTTTCTGCTCAGGAAGAAGGACAGAAGCAATGTCCTAATTCTACAATATTCCTGACATTTTTGTTTCTTCTACATTTTTCAAACATCAACCTGTAAATGAGTGAAGTAAAAGTTGAAACACATTTCCATTTCTAATTATATCAAACATATTAAATAAGGAAAGTAAGATACTCAGTGGAGGAAGAAGGGGAAATCATCAGAATGTTAGTCAGAAAAGACAGAAGGAGAAAAGAAATTTATAAAAAGTAAGAACACCATTTGGGGCGCACAATTATGTTTGAACATATACAAGGGAGCTAGAACCTAATTTTTTCTTGGATGTTAATAATGCTAAATTAAATAATCTGATCCAATTGAGTCTGGTTTGTATTGTGTTGTCTCTTTTCTGATGTTTCCAATGCCTGTTATTTAACATTTGAATGAAGAGAGATTCAGAACTAAGTGCTACCACCAGTATTTGTTAATGAACCTTTAAATTGGCCATTACAGTTATAGCCTGTTTATATTGGCTTGGCTGTGGTAGTTTTTTTTTTTATTGAAATAGACAATACAATTTACTTCCATCCTTAACATGTTTGGGTTGTGTCTCCCTAAAATGACTGTCAAAAATAATACTAGATTCTGGACTAGGAATTTACAAAAAAATTCCAACCAGGAAACCCAATTCTCAAGAGGGAAAAAAGAGAGAAGTATCTAACATAGGGGATACTTTATCTTTGAACTATTGAAAATGGACAGTATTCATAGTATTATAACTTCACATAGTAAGAGAAAAATAATTCGGGTTACAAGAAAACTGCCAATGTTAGACCAACATAGATCACCTACACTATTATGCCAACCTTTGTTCTTAGGGTTTGATGATGCTTTTGAGAAATATATTTTATGTTTGTTTGTTTGTTATTGTTGTTTGCTTACTAAATGTCATGCAAGACTGATCATTGTTCAATAACCATCTTTTCCCATTTTTTTACCATACAAAATGCTCATTGAGCATTGCAGCCATCAGGTACATCCCATACTGCAGTAGTTAAAAACAAACACTCCAGCTAGATGGGAAGACTCAAAGTGGTTATATTTTTAATGCCTAAAAGATTTTTAATTTAAAGAGTAACTTTAATTTTATTTTCAAAAATACTTTCCATTCAATCATTGAGTTTTGTCTTTTTTTGCCATTGACTTTTAAATAAGATGGAGAGGCAAAGATTAGTTTTGACTTAGTTTAAAAAGAGACTTAATAAAATGTTACATTGTGCTATTCTGTTTGCCATTATTGTGTTTGCTTTAAAAAACAAAATAAAAATAACAGATTTTTACAAACAACTGCAGCAAAAGAAAGCAAATCAAATTCCTGAAATTTTACATAAAAGAGATAGTCTTATCTTTTGATATTCAATGCAAACAATGAGAAACAAAATTTTTAGACATGAATTTTCTATTTTCATTTTTACTTTTCCACATTCTTATATTATTGTATTGAATTATTTTATCTTTCCTCCTCTTTAAACCTTATTTCTTTTTAAGTTTTGAGAAAATGATGGGTACATAAAACAAGGACAAAAATTGAAAAGTTAGAAAAATTATAGCATGACAAGGAAATTATAATGGTATGAATACGGTCCACTTTTAATTGCTCAGTGATAATGTAGCTTGAACAAAAGAAAGTTGGAGACAATTTAATGGCCATTCCTGCTTGGAAATTATAAGGCAATTTCATTTGTAAAGCAAATGAAGATGGTAATACAATTGAAAATTAAGATAAAATATTTGTGTACCACTGATTAAGAAATTATGAATTTTTATATTTATTATATATATTGCATATTAAGTAGAAAAAGTTTTGTTGGGGACAAAAATGATAACATTATGTCTTGAGAGATTTTTCTGGAGATATATGACTCCTGTTCCTCCCTCTTCTGCATGTTCAGTGCTAGCAAATATGAAATACTTTAGAGATCAGCTTGGGTATTTTTAGATGAGACTTTTATTTTTAAGAAATTGCATAAGAGATTCATGTTCATTACAGAAGAATTAGAAAATGCAGATAAGCCAGTAAAACTATAAGTTTTACATTTCCTATATTCTCAGCATACAAATATATTCTCTTAATGTATCAGTGTATATTTTGTATATGCTTATATGGACTCATTTATTAAATACCTACCAGCAATGAAATAATATATCAGGGAAGGAAACCAAAAAAAAAAAAAAAAAACCTGAATCTATAAAGCTTAGCAAGGTATGCCAAACAAATAATAGAGTACATTAAATAGTGATACACACTACAGAGTTAAATAAAGTTGGCATGGGAGATAGGAAATGCTGGGGACTGGATTTGAAGTAGAGTTGCCAGAGAAAGTTTTATTGAAGTGAATGAACATTGAGCAGAATTCTAAAGAAAGCAGGGCAGCACTACTATATGATGTCTACTGGAAGAATGTGTTAGGCAGAGGGTAAAGCCAGTGCAAAGACCACAGGCTGAGAGCATTCCCAGTGAGTGGGAGCTGGAGAAAGAGAAGGGGAGCCAATGATAAAATGCACTTTGCTGGGTGTGATGGTGCATACTTGTAATCCCAGTGGCTTGGGAGGCTGAGGCAGAAAGATCACAAGTTCAAAGCAAAAAAAAAAGTTCAAGTTCAAAAGTAAAAAAAAAATAATAATAATAACAAAGGGCTGGGGATGTAGCTCAGTGGTAAGTACCCCTGGGTTCAATCCCTGGTACCAATAAATAAATAAATATGCATTCTGACTTCCTGATGTTTCTTCTCTTCTCAACGGATTGGAGAGGTTGTATTTATTTTCCAAGCATTCGGTACTTTCTTAAACATCTATTGTTATTCATTTCCAAATTGATTTTATTGTGGTTATATGCCATAAGAGACAATATCTTCACTTAAAAGAGACTTAAAATGTTTTATATTTGTCTGGCATAATTTCATTCCTCTTAAATTATTAAGACTTATCTTATGGCCAAGCACATGATATATCTTGGTATACTGCATACATTTGGAAGATTATGTTCTTGCTGTTAAATAGAGTGGTCAAAGAAGCTGACAGTTTTAGATCATCTGTATCTTTCCTGATTTTTAAATTTTAGTTTCTCTATTTTTGTCTTGAATAATCTAAAACTTTTTTTGTTTAAATTCTAATTTTGGCTACTGTTTAATTCTGTCAATTTTGATTTCATCTGTTTGGGAGGGTTTTTTTAAACACATACATAGTTATACTTATGTCTTCTGACTGCAATAACTTTTTATTTTGAAAAATCTATCATTAGTAATATTCCTTCTTTTGAAGTATTTTTAAAATCTATTAATAACATAGCCACTCCAATCCTCTTTTTGCTGAACTCCTGCATGGCATATATTTTTCATCTTCATCTATTTATTTTGAATTTGTGCCATTGAACTTAAAGTAAATATCTTAATGATAACATATAGTTAGTTCATGCATCTTTGCTTGAAACCTCTAAAGGTTTTCATTTCTTTGTACTTAAAATGCATCTCTGGGCCGCCGCCGCCGCTGCTTCCCACGGAGCACCATAGAGTAGACTCTTCACTGCGCGAGTGAGCTGCCGAGTTAAATGGAACAGCTGATAAGATGAGTGACAATTTAAAATCTAAGTGATCCAACATGGCAGCAGACGCGGAGAGATCAAGTCTCTAACCCCTTCAGCTGTGCGAGCATAGGGAGAAGTAAACTGTCAAAATACTGTTCGCTCAGGACCACTAGGCACTGTTGAGCTGAAGGGGATCCCGGGCGAACAGTCTGCATTCTAGTTCTGGTTTGCCTGCTTCTAGTGACTCAGCACTAATGATCCTGCTGAAATGACTAGTCGGCCCACCTGAACTCACAGAGGTAAAAGCCAACTGAGCATGAGAGTCAGACCCAGGGTATCACTCTGCTGACAACAGAGGTCCCTTGCACCAACTACCAGGGGAGTTGCTACCTGAGGGCAAACAAATTCTCTGTGGGTCCTCAGTCCCAAGCCCTACAAACTTAAGGTCTGAGGGAGGCAAACAGAAAGGGTGTGCCCATGCATCCATGGAAACAGGGCTCCCAGGAGCAGCAGACCTGGCGTGTGGCCAGTATTGTGGCGAGCTTCACAGGTGAGCGGGGCCTGGCTTGAGGAACCACAAGAGAAGGCCCTAGGCACTCAGGATTGGAGACCCACACAGTCTGGGAAGAAGAGCTGAGGAACAGTGATTGGTTCCCACCCATCAAGAAGAGAAGCTTGGCCCAGTTCCCACCTACTGGAAGAGAAGTTAATTGAGCTCTATGACTACATTTATTATTATTATTATTATTATTATTATTATTATTATAATGATTATTATTGGTATTTGTTTTAATTTTATTTTCACTTCTTGTTGTTGATATGGTTGTTGCTCTTCAACTTTCTTATTAATGGTTTCAATTTTTTTAATTCTTTTTATTCTATTATTATTACTATTATTTTTAAACTTTAATTTCCATTTGTTTATTATCATTATAATATTTTTGGTTTTAAATTTTCATTTTCTCATTTTTTATTTCTTTCTTTTCACTTTGTTCTTTTGTCTTTTCATTTCTTTTCAATTTTCTTTTTCCCCCTTTCCTGAATTCTACCTACCTACACTCGATCTCTTTAGTGACTTCTTCCCTTCCCTTCTAATACCTCTCCTCCCAAGCATCAAATAAATTTATAAGAGTAAACAGTAACTCAGCAGTCAAACAAAACAAGAAGTATCATGAGCATAAAAAAGCAAGGAAGAAAAGGAGTACAAACAATGAAGGACAGCCTAAATATTCAGGAGGACCTGGAGTCATCAGAAAAATGGCCATATAAAGAAATCAAGGAACACCTTAGACAGATGGAAAGGAACCTTAAAGATCACATTGAAAATGAATTACACATACAGATAAAAGAAGAAGTTAAGCATCTTTATCAGGAGATAGAGATTATAAAAAAAAATCAAACAATAATTCTAGAAATGAAGGAAACGATAAACCAAATTAAAAACTCAATCGAGAGTATCACTAACAGAGTGGAGCAAGTAGAAGCCAGAACGTCAGATAATGAAGACAAAATATATCATCTTGAAAGGAGTCTAGCCAACTCAGATAGACTGGTAAAAAAATCACGAGAAAAACATCCAAGAGATTTGGGATAATTTAAAAAAAACAAACTTACGAGTCATTGGGATAGAGGAAGGCACAGAGATTCATGCCAAGGGAATGAGTAACTTGCTGAAGGAAATAATTACAGAAAAATTTCCAGAAATAAAAAAGGAAACAGATATACAAATTGTAGATGCATACAGGACACCGAGCACACAAAATCACAGTAGACCAACGCCAAGACACACTGTTATGAAGATATCCAATATACAGAACAAAGAGAAAATATTAAAAGCTACAAGAGAAAAGAGGCAGATTACATTTAGGGGTAAACCAATAAGGTTAACAACGGATTTTTCATCACAGACGCTGAAAGCGAGAAGATCCTGGAACAACGTATTTCAAACACTGAAAGACAATGGATGCCAACCAAGAATTCTGTATCCAGCAAAATTAAGCTTCAGATATGACAACGAAATAAAAATCTTTCATGATAAACAAAAGCTAAAAGAATTTGTAGCCAGAAAACCAGCATTGCAAAGCGTCTTGAGCAAAACTCTACAAGAGGAAGAAATGAAAAACAATAACCAAAACCATCAGCGGGAAGTGCCTCGGTAAAGACAGAGGATGGGGGGAAAGCTAATCATGGAGAAACAAACTAAATTAGAAAAAAAAAGAGATAAATAATCAAACATGCCAGGAAGTAAAAACCATATATCAATAGTAACTCTAAATTTTAATGGCTTAAACACTCCAATAAAGCGACATAGGCTGGTAATATGGATGAAAAAAACAAATCCAACAATATGCTGCCTTCAGGAGACACATCTGATTGGAAAAGACATACACAGGCTCAAGGTAAAAGGTTGGGAAAAAATATACCACGCACACGCTCCTCGTAAGCAAGCAGGGGTGGCCATTCTCATATCGAATAAAATCGACTTCAAGACTAAGTTAATCAAAAGGGATAAGGAAGGACATTATATACTGTTAAAAGGAACCATTCAACAACAAGACATAACAATTATCAATATTTATGCACCAAATAATGGCGCTGTGACGTTCATAAAACAAACTCTCCTCAAGTTCAAGAATCAAATAGACCACAACACAATAATCATGGGTGACTTCAACACACCTCTCTCACCATTGGACAGATCCTCCAAACAAAAGTTGAATAAAGAAACTATTGACCTCAATATCACAATCAATAACCTAGACTTAACTGACATATATAGAATATATCAACCATCATCAAGTGGATATACTTTTTTCTCAGCAGCACATGGATCCTTCTCAAAAATAGATCATATATTATGCCATAGGGCAACCCTCAGTAAATATAAAGGGGTAGAGATAATACCATGCACTCTATCAGATCATAATGTAATGAAACTGGAAATCAATGATAAAAGAAGGAAGGAAAAATCCTACATCACATGGACAATGAACAATATGTTACTGAATGATCAATGGGTTACAGAAGACATAAAGGAGGAAATCAAAAAATTCTTAGAGATAAATGAAAATACAGACACAACATACCGGAATCTATCGGACACAATGAAAGCAGTTTTAAGAGGGAAATTCATCGCCTGGAGGTCATTCCTCAAAAACAGAAAAAACCAACAAATAAATGAGCTCACACTTCATCTCAAAGCCCTAGAAAAGGAAGAGCAAAACAACAGCAAATGTAGCAGAAGGCAAGAATTAATTAAAATCAGAGCAGAAATCAATGAAATTGAAACAAAAGAAACTATTGAAAAAATTAACAAAACAAAAAGTTGGTTCTTTGAAAAAATAAATAAGATCGACAGACCCCTAGCCATACTAACGAAGAGAAGAAGAGAGAGAACTCAAATTACTAACATACGTGATGAAAAAGGCAATATTACAACAGACGCTTCAGAAATACAGAAGACAATTAGAAATTATTTTGAAAACCTATATTCCAATAAAATAGAAGATAGTGAAGACATCGATAAATTCCTTAAGTCATATGATTTGCCCAGACTGAGTCAGGAGGATACTCACAACTTAAACAGACCAATATCAATAGATGAAATAGAAGAAGCAATCAAAAGACTTCCAAACAAGAAAAGCCCAGGACCGGATGGGTATACAGCGGAGTTCTACAAAACCTTTAAAGAAGAATTAACACCAATACTTTTCAAGTTATTTCAGGAAATAGAAAAAGAGGGAGCTCTGCCAAATTCATTCTATGAGGCCAACATCACCCTGATTCCGAAACCAGACAAAGACACCTCAAAGAAAGAAAACTACAGACCAATATCTCTGATGAACCTAGATGCAAAAATCCTCAATAAAATTCTGGCGAAACGGATACAAAGGCATATCAAAAAAATTGTGCACCATGATCAAGTAGGATTCATCCCTGGGATGCAAGGATGGTTCAATATACGGAAATCAATAAATGTTATTCACCACATAAATAGACTTAAAGATAAGAACCATATGATCATCTCGATAGACGCAGAAAAAGCATTTGACAAAGTACAGCATCCCTTTATGTTCAAAACATTAGAAAAACTAGGGATAACAGGAACTTACCTCGACATTGTAAAAGCTATCTATGCTAAGCCTCAGGCTAGCATCATTCTGAATGGAGAAAAATTGAAGGCATTCCCTCTAAAATCTGGAACAAGACAGGGATGCCACCTATCAAAACTTCTATTCAATATAGTTCTCGATACACTGGCCAGAGCAATTAGACAGACGAAAGAAATTATAGGCATAAAAATAGGAAAAGAAGAACTTAAATTATCACTATTTGCGGATGACATGATTCTATACCTAGAAGACCCAAAAGGGTCTACAAAAAAACAACTAGAACTAATAAATGAATTCAGCAAAGTGGCAGGATATAAAATCAACACACATAAATCAAAGGCATTTCTGTATATCAGCGACAAAACTTCTGAAACGGAAATGAGGAAAAACACTCCATTCACAATATCCTCAAAAAAAACAAAATACTTGGGAATCAACCTAACAAAAGAGGTGAAACACCTATACAATGAAAACTACAGAACCCTAAAGAGAGAAATAGAAGAGGATCTTAGAAGATGGAAAAATATACCTTGTTCATGGATAGGCAGAACTAACATCATCAAAATGGCGATATTACCAAAAGTTCTCTATAGGTTTAATGCAATGCCAATCAAAATCCCAATGGCATTTCTTGTGGAAATAGATAAAGCAATCGTGAAATTCATATGGAAAAATAAAAGACCCAGAATAGCAAAAACAATTCTAAGCAGGAAGTGTGAATCAGGGGGTATAGCGATACCAGATTTCAAACTATATTACAGAGCAATAGTAATAAAAACAGCATGGTACTGGTACCAGAACAGGCGGGTGGACCAATGGTATAGAATAGAGGACACAGAGACTAATCCACAAAGCTACAACTATTTATATTTGATAAAGGAGCTAAAAACATGCAATGGAGAAAGGATAGCATCTTCAACAAATGGTGTTGGGAAAACTGGAAATCCATATGCAACAAAATGAAACTGAATCCCCTCCTCTTGCCATGCACAAAAGTCAACTCAAAGTGGATAAAGGAGCTAGATATCAAATCAGAGACTCTCCGTCTGATAGAAGAAAAAGTTGGCTCCGATCTACATATTGTGGGGTCGGGCTCAAAATTCCTTAATAGGACACCCATAGCACAAGAGTTAATAACAAGAATCAACAAATGGGACTTTCTTAAACTGAAAAGTTTTTTCTCAGCAAGAGAAACAATAAGAGAGGTAAATAGGGAGCCTACATCCTGGGAACAAATTTTTACTCCTCACACTTCAGATAGAGCCCTAATATCCAGAGTATACAAAGAACTCAAAAAATTAGACAATAAGAAAACAAATAACCCAATCAACAAATGGGCCAAGGACATGAACAAACACTTCACAGAGGAGGACATACAATCAATCAACAAGTACATGAAAAAATGCTCACCATCTCTAGCAGTCAAGGAAATGCAAATCAAAACCACCCTAAGATACCACCTCACCCCAGTAAGATTGGCAGCCATGATGAAGTCAAACAAAAATGAGTGCTGGCTAGGATATGGGGAAAAGGGTACTCTTGTACACTGCTGGTGGGACTGCAAACGGGTGCGGCCAATTTGGAAAGCAGTATGGAGATTCCTGGGAAAGCTGGGAATGGAACCACCATTTGACCCAGCTATTGCCCTTCTCGGACTATTTCCTGAAGCCCTTAAAGAGCACACTACAGGGGTACTGCCACATCGATGTTCATAGCAGCACAATTCACAATTGCTAGACTGTGGAATCAACCCAGATGCCCCTCAATAGATGAATGGATAAAAAAATGTGGCATTTATACACCATGGAGTATTACGCAGCACTAAAAAATGACAAAATCACGGAATTTGCAGGGAAATGGATGGCACTAGAGCAGATTATGCTTAGTGAAGCTAGCCAATCCCTAAAAAACAAATACCAAATGTCTTCTTTGATATAATGAGGCCAACTAAGAACAGAACAGGGAGGAAGAGCAGGAAGAAAAGATTAACATTAAACAGAGACATGAGGTGGGAGGGAAAGGGAGAAAAAAAGGGAAATCACATGGAAATGGAGGGAGACCCTCATTGTTATACAAAATTACATATAAGAGGTTGTGAGAGGAATGGGAAAATAAATAAGGAGAGAAATGAATTACAGTAGATGGGGTAGAGAGAGAAGTTGGGAGGGGAGGGGAGGGGGGATAGTAGGGGATAGGAAAGGTAGCAGAATACAACAGTCACTAATATGGCAGTATGTAAAAATGTGATGTCTAACCGATGTGATTCTGCAATCTGTATTTGGGGTAAAAATGGGAGTTCATAAACCACTTGATTCTAATGTATGAAATATGATATGTCAAGAGCTTTGTAATGTTGTGAACAACCAATAAAAAAAAATAAAATAAAAAAAAATGCATCTCTGATAGAAAATCCATATCCAGTTCTTGCTTCAGTCCATTTGAGCTAAATTTTTAAATGGAATGCTTGGTTCTTCCTTAAGGTAATTAGTGATAACATTAAATTTAGGCTGTTATTTTATTGTATATTTTACATTTGTCCCCTTCCCTGTCTTTTGTTCCTCTGATCCTCCCTTCCTCACTTTTCTGAATTATTTAAATATTTTTATTCATTTACTTATTATTTAATTATTTTTTTAAGAGATAGGATCTCAATATGGCCTCACAGTCTTGGGTTCAAATGATCTTGTTCTTCACTCTCCCAAGTAGCTAGGACTGCAGATGCACAACACCATGCTGGGATCCACTTTTTAAATTAAATTTTATTTTATCTATTATCTCATTAGATATAGATTTCTGAATATCTTATTAGTCTAAATATTTCGATGCAAATACTTAGCTTTTAATAAACAATATATAATTAATATTGTACCACTTTACATAAATCACAGACACAAGGCACCTGATTAGTCCCGCTTACCAAGACCCCATCATTTGCACTAAAGTTTTCATATGTATTTTATTTATACAAGTTATAATTCAATAAGATAAAATTTAAGTTTTGGTTTATATATAGAGAGAAGTAGTGTTTTGTATTTATCCAGATATTTGTTATTTTTGGCATTCTTCTTCTTCCTGAGAGTACAATTTGTAAACAGTATTATTTCTCTTCAGATTAAAGAAACTGACTTAGTGCTTCTAAAGAAGCCATTCTGCTGTTAATTTTTATTCATGTATATTGAATTTCTTGTATTAGTTACATTTAGAATTATTACAACTTTTTGAGGAACTGGCATTATTATTATAAAATATCTTTTGGAATTCTTCATTTTTGCTTTGCCTGATTTAATATGACTAATTTTTTTGAGTAGTGTTTTTGTGGTTTAACTTTTTCTATTCTTTTATTTTTAACTAATGTCTTTGTACTTAAAGTGGGTTTCTGAAGACAGTATATCTAACAATCCAGTTTCATCCCATCTAACAATCTTTACTCTTATTGAAGTGTCTAGAATGTGAGTAAAATGTGAACCACTAATATGTACATATGAAATTTAAAAAATTGTAGTGGTCAACAAAAATTTCAAGAAATAGTATTTTAATACATTGTTTTATTTTTCCCCAAATACCTAAAATGTTATCATTTAATATACAGTTAATGGAAATACTTATGTTAATAAAATGTTTAACAATATTTTAACTCATATTCACTCTTTGAAATTCCATACTCTCAATTTTACTCTTATCACATTTTTCAGTTCATATGCTGTCCCACAAGAATCTTGTCACTTCAGCCTTCCAGAGCTCTGATCTCTGTCTTCTTTGCTCTGTGAGAGCATGTGGTTCTGTCTGAGTTTCTATCCTAGTACTGAGTCTCTAACCAGTAAGCCAACATGATGCTGCTTGTCACTCTGCTGTTTGGCAGGATAGGGTAATCATATCACGTTTCTATTTTCCCATGCATTCCCTAAGCCATTGCATTAGTTTTCTTCTCTCAAGGACCATGATGTCATGCTGCCAGAAAGCCAGTCTGAATACTCCATGGTACATATGTTTCTGGTTTCTAGTTTTCTCATTTCTACAGCAGTTATTCTTGAGCCTGTAAAGATATCAATGTACTCACTCACAGCAAACATCTAGATATGTGAATCCCTTATCAATTCAGGAAAATGTTATTTGAAAACTGGAATTGCCTGCTAATTGTCAATAATCAATAAAATTCACTCCTAATTCCAAACTATTTGCATATTTGTCCAAATACCAATAATGTATTCTGTATTCATGAAATTATCAAAATTATTATTCAATGTTACTATGTTTCTATATAGTTTATACAGAGTAGACGAACCTTAAAGTTAACTACTAACCAGCAATGAGAACATTTCCACTTGTTTTTCTTATGGACTGGAAAAATCTTAGAAACATATTTAACCTTATTTCTTTTTAAAATGTGAATTTATCTACTGTCAATTTGATGTTATGTTTCATTTAAAATAGTTTATAGAATAGTTAGAATATTACCAAATCTTCTCTTTTCATTGAAAAATAAATTGAAAGTGATGTTAATTTCTTATGCCTCATTATCCAATATTATGAGGAAAACATTTTTAAAAAGGCATCTATATTATTCTATTTCCATCTGTTATTCCAAACATCACAACTATAAAGTTGGATTTTATAATAATTTCTTACTCCAAGATAGAAAATATGTGTGTACCTATAAGTTTCTGACACTTTTTCCTATTACCTAGTACATGAAAAAGATTTTTTAAAAAACTATCATTAAATCACCACATCTCATATTTCTAATCCATTCACTACACGTGTCAAAGTGCACATAATTCAAAATGAAGTTTACTACGTAGTAAACCACTAAAAAAGTAATAGGCGACATCAACATTGTTAACTCAGTGGCGAGAGCCAATTGTTTTAATGATTGATATAAGTTATGGCAGTGGGGATGAGCAAATTTGCATCAGGAGCACAAAAAACTTCACAGAATGGAAAGATGAATATACAAATCCAGTTTACCTAGGATGCTTTTACAGGGACATGATAGTCCATGCTCAAAATCCAGCACCATGGAAAAGAAATAAGGGTAGTGAAAGAAAGCTAGTGAAAGGCTAGTGAAAAAAGGTGAAAAGACAGAGTATTAAAGCCTCAATTATCATGAAAGCACACTGGATGAAGCCGTGATTTGGCACTTATGATGCTGGGGACTGAAACTTATCCCAATCTATTTTTCTTTGGTAGAATTCCAAAGAGCTGTAACATTACATGGAAGAACCATGGACAGATTTAATATTTCTCTATTAACTTTGTGGTCACTGTGTTTTGGTACTGGGAGAAGGGGTAAGACAAATAACTGTCCTTTCATTGCAAAAACCCATTGTCTATCTATACAAGGCAAAATATCTATGAAGGATGATAAGAAATTCAATTCCAGGTAAGAGTCCATTAAAACTTGAAATAAACATTCTTCTGTGTTAGATTCTTTGGACCTTTCAATGTCTAATCTAGTTTTTTTTTTTCCATGCTTAGCTTTTCATACTAATTCCACAGGAAATAAGATAGCCACAATCAAAGCCACTTACCAGTTGCCATGTGCTAATGTTGCCTGTTGGGCAGAGTAGGGTAACCCTGTCACATTTCTATTTCCCTAAGCATTCAGTCCTTACCATGAGCAGTATCTTTGTTACTCATATCTATTCATTTCTTGTCACAAGCATCAAGTCAGCAAATTGACATTTCTAATATAGTGGAAAAGAAATATAAACAAGAAATCTGAGCAATTTACCATTTGTAGCTACCAAACACTATATGCCTAATTTGTTTATTCACATATTTGTACTATTTCTTTAGCATATATGAAGCAAAGATATGAGGATGAAAGACAATGTACAAATTAATTAACAAACATAGGGCAAAGTAGACTTACAACACATTAAGACTGCCTTTTCCTTCCTCCCTTCTTAGTAGATGGTGTTCCTATATAGAGGGTATACTTTTCTTAATCTTATCCCAAATTTTGAATTCTTTATCTCATGAGAAAGATAGATTTGGCACTAAGAGTAATAAAAACATTTTCTCTAACATCAAATATCATTTCTCATCAATTATCTTATTTAAGTTTGCTCTGCAACCTTATTTCCTTCATTTACTAAATATCTCTGGCAATATGTAGGATAATTCCCAGACTTTTGTTTGAAGTTTAACAGAAATCCACTCATGAAAACTTCTTGTCTATAATGTATAACATGTGGGTTTCTTGGCTTATGAAGAGACCTTTAAAAAATATGATTCTTTAATAATATGCCATAGAGAAAACATTCTTAAAGTATGCTTTAAGATAAAATAATCTAATTTTAGAGTTCTGGTTAGAGAAAGAGCACTCTGTGGTTAGCTTGGATCTAACTATGATAATATGATTTTCATGGAATGGCATGGTTTACCAATTGAGACCACAAGTATTAGATCACTTATCATAGGTGGGCTTTTTGTGAGATTTTAATTATGAACAGCCAATGGTTGCATTAAGTACCAATTATGCTTGAAATTAAACATGGCTGTGCTTCCTATAATAAGTGCAATTTAGACAAAGATCACATTTGATATTTATGTAAATCTATGGAAAAAATCCTAAATGTACTTGATGTATTTTTCCCCATTGAGTAAAGAGAGGCTGGGGATGAACATACTTTGCCAAGGTGAGAAGCTATTCAATAACATGGGTTTGAAGACTTGATCCCAATCCAACCAATACTTCATTTTTTATATTATTTACACTTAGAAGTGCACAATTTCCAGCTTGCATAAAAAATGCAGACTTAATCAGAAAAATGAGAAATGATACCCCATTTGATTCAAATGTATGAAATGTCAAGATCATTGTACTATCATGTGTAACTAATGAAAAAAAAATGCAGACTTAGAACACTCTGGAAACAAATAGACAAACACATAAACATTCAAAAGAATTGTGGGTTCAAAAAAATAACAAGACCTATAAATCTCTTGTTGTTGCATGAAGTACTGAATAAGTAACTTTGAAATTTAAGGTTTTAGTTTCCCTTAATATAAGGCTAAATTTAAAGACTACAGGAAAAATGAATTGGAAAAATGAGTTTGAGGTTTTATTTTAACCATATTATTTATAAAATAATTCATGAAGACTGATGACTTCAAACCATATCTGTGTCATCTTTTTCCAATTCATGTAAATTAAATGGCAATGCTTTAAATATGTGTCTGTCTTTCATAATATTATGCATGTTTTTCCTCCCCATAAAAACCTCAATCCATGTATAACAGTATGTTTAACAAATAAAATTGCAGTCATCCAAAGAAATTTAGAAAAGTATAAACTGAATGGATAATTTTTTTCATTTGACATTGTTTCAAAGTAAGATTAGCAAAATATAGCCCAGGACTATTTTCTCTACTCTTAGACTGTTCCAACCATTGTTTATTAGAAATGATAAATGAATGGAGAATTTGTTTTCTCTTAAATCGGTCATATAAGGCCATTTTGAAAATGATCAATCTTTTTAATAAAAAGTGATGTCTTTGCGTGTTTTTTTTCTTTTTAGAATGTATATACTAGTGCATATATTTAGACATGAGACCTACTATGGGTATAGAATCATTTTAGAATTCTTTTTGAAATACAAAAATTATCAGAAAAGAATTTCATATGAAAATTAACAGATGATGGATAAAAGAACATGTGGTGTATAATCTAAAAATTTGTAAAAAAAATGATTTTCCTTGATTCATACTTCAGAATGATCATCATAGACAATTTGTAGCTTTTTTCTCACCTTTGACCTGGTAAAATGCTTGGTTGAAATAATCACAATATAAATTTTCCTATAAGGAAATTGTAGAGAATTGCTCAATAACATAATTAGATTTTCTTTTCTTTTTTTTAAAAAATACCAATGGAAAAATTGTATTCTGAATAAAGTAAGATTTTTAATAATAATAAAAATACCATATATCTAATGTTAACCTCAGCAGTAGTATTCATGGCAAATAACCCTTCTTTTCTTCTATATTCCAATAAATAGAAACCATTGCAATTTCACTTTACTTAATAGTTTTCTATAGTTCATTTCCAGAAGATTATGTAGTTATTTTGCCCATTGATCAAAAAGATTAGGTGAATTTTTTTCCACTGCTACTTTTAATTTACTTTGTAGAATTTCTATCAAAGTAGTGTATCTGATAATAGTCTAATAAAATCTGAGTACTTTGAAAGTTGAGAGACAATTAAAATAAGATTCTGTGAATTTCCTGGATATTGGAGAAAAACAAGGTGAAGAATTACCATTTCAAATTCATATCAAAATGCCAATGAAAATCAGTAGGTCTTTTCAAAATATACCATCACCCTCTCCAAAATCAAGGTAAGATAGTTGACCTGTTAGTTCAGCTCTGCTTTCAGTTTTAACAATACTTTAATTGGAAAATTGCAAAACAATGTTGTCATGCAAGACTTCCAAGAGTACATCTGTTTCTAATGTATGGTGCATAATTTAATGACGAGACACTTCAGTGGTCTACACACTGCAAATCTCAGTTGTTAAATATGTCTGGAGCAAGATGTCTTTAAATAGTAGGCACTTTTTTGCTACATTAATTTCCTCACACTCAGAAGCAGAAAATGTAATTCTAAGCTGTCACTTTGTGTAAAGCTCTGTTTACTTTAAAATGCTATTTACAGCCTAAATGTCTTGTTCAAACTGATTAACTGTAGTGGGATTTAAAACTTTTATAAAACCTATTTATTATGGTTAATGTTTTCAGAATTTTTTCTTTCCCTTCAGACCATGGTTTAGGAAATCTATCTAATTGGCATTAAAATGCAGGGCTTTCAAGGCTAATCTTGAAAAAGATAAACCAACAGTATTTCAGAAAAGATTGAAATTTAAAATGTAAACCACTACTTGGTATAGAGCTTGTAATCATAGGATGCAAACAATTTTTTCTCCAAGAGATTAGAATGGGAGCTGAAGCCAAAACAACCATCCTCATAACACAATGCCAAAGCAATTACCAAACATCATCTTCATTTATGATTCAGCTTGACTAACCACATGCTAACTAGGTTGATATCCAACCAATCTTTCAGGGTGTAACATCTAATTATATGAGGGTAAATGTGGTTGTTCCATTTAGCGCTGGTTTAAAACAGTATTCCAAAGAGATACAATGCTGAATGACAATTTCATATTTTACCAGGAGGGGAAGTTAAAAAAATATCCCATTAAAAAAACCACAAGTAGAAAAATTTTTATTAACACTGTTAAAGTGCAATTTTCAACCACTGTTTCATTATGGAAAGATAGTACCTTGAAACCATCAACTTTCCTCCTCATTTAGAATATCAAATAACTCCTATATTTATGTTTAATACTGTTCTATTTAGAGGTTTTAAAACAAATTCCCTAGTGAGATTTTGCTCTTTTTGCATTAGGTAATTGTGGGATAAATAGGACTCTCCAGCATAATGCAAAGGATTTGAAGAGAGCTTTAAAATTTAATAACTTCATATAACTGTGACATAATCTTATGAGAAATGTGTTAGAACTTCTAATCCTGGAGTCACTGAAGACCATTGCAATCAGCAGTTTCTCAAGAAGAATTATGGAGATGATGAGGGAAGTCATTTTGCCATTACTTCTCTGATTCAAGTCTCTCTCTCGTTTTGAAGGGCATCACAAAGATGTCTTCCATATATTCTTGCTTCTCAAATACCTGCAACAAGTATTTTTTTCTGTAGTCAGATCTCCCCCAGGAATTTAATATTCTCCTGATCTACCTACGACCATGTACACAGGCAACACAAGAAAATTTTTATCAAAGAGTAGATTCTTTCCCTAGAAATTAATCTTGCTAGAAAAATGTTTAACAAGTTGTTTAAGGAATTTTAGATTATTTTTAATATTTCTAATTTGGATGATTTCTTATACACACGTCTACATGATCAGGGACACAACTATTCACTTTTGGTTAAATATTTTTACTGAAACTTTAAAATTCAATTCAACAGACAATTGTTTACTACATACAATATGTTGAAATTTTTCAAAAATACTTAGACAAAGAGTAATTTGGGGCCATATTCTATTGGGAAGACATAAAATCAACATGCATGATAAGAAAACTATGGACTTGTCAAGAAAATGAGAAGTACTACTTACAAAAAGAGAAAGATAGTGAATGGGAGATAAAGACTAGGTGTTTGGAAAAGCAGGACACAGTTTAACATATGAAATAGAGTAGTAGGCAGGCAAGTTGAGAAAGTGAAACTTTAGCAAAGAGATTTTGGAGTTATCTAAATTACTACATTCTGGAAAATAAGTTTTCCAATAGAAGAAAGAGCTAAAAAAATAGAAGAAATAAATGACAAGAAAGTCAGGTGGCTTAGTGAATGAAAGGCAAGTAGAAGAGGTCAGAGAGCGTATGCTGTGGTGTATAGTACATGTCTTGTAGAGCAGTTAAGTAAATTGGAGGACTCTGGCTTTTGCTCTGAATAACATGGGAAGAATTTCAGGGTTGAGAGTAGATTGTGCTATAATATGACTCACAGTTTCACAGGAACACTTGGGAAGAGTCTGCAGAGGGACAAGCCACAGAACCATAAAGTCTAGCTGAGGGGCACTGCAATAATTCAGGTAAAAAATAATAGTGGATCAAGCCAGAGTGATAGACATGTAGTTGGTGGAAATTGGTCAGCTCTGGAATATATATATATATTTTTTTGGTAGTGATGGTACTGGCGATTGAACCCAGGGCTTTGTGCATTCAAGGCAAGCACTGTATCATCAGAGCTTTATCCCCAGCCTTGGGATATATTTTAAAGGTATACCAAACAGAATTTCCTAATGGATTAGCTGTGGGGGTGTGAGATGACAGCAGGGGATATTGAAGTGGATAATAAGAGTGTGGCTGCCATCAACTGAGTTGGAGAGGAGATGCACAGTTCAGTTCAGTTTGGAGGGCACAGATAAGACCATCAGTTTAAGGTAGACTGATCAACTCTGTCAAATGGTCAAGTAATATGAAACCAAAACATTACCATTAGTCTAGCAAAAGTATCCTTGGAAATACCATTTATTGTGTGTGAAGTAGTGGAGGTGGGGAGCCCTAGTAGAATAGACTTTACAGAAAATAAGAAAATGGAAATTGCAAATGGTACATGTAGACATCTCTTCCAGAGACTTTTATTGTAAAGGGGAGCAAAGAAATGTGATGGTAGCTGTTAGGTGAAATGTGAATATTTTTTTTTGTTTAAGATGGTAGAAATAATAGCATAAAATAATATAGATGGCAGGGGAACACAGGAGAGAAAGGGGTCAGTTTGTGGATATGTGTCTCTGAGTAGATGTAAGATGATTGGTAACTAGTGCACAAGATGAGCAACACTATTTAGGGAGGAGCATGAAGGACGGGCACCCTGGTGCAAAGCAGCACATGCAATGGGAGAAGCCTGTAGACATCTGCATATACATATATATTATAGCCCATATATCATTTTATCTATTTAATCTGCAATCTTTTCCAAAGGTACTTGTAGGCCACAGGTACTTGTTTTTATAGATAATGCAACAACAATAGTTCTTTATCATTGAATAAATATCTACTTGTTCTTATTTCACTAGCTTTTTCTTTTTTTTCTTTTTGCTTTAATTTTGATCCAACTTTGCAGGTGGATTAATTTTTAAATATCTTTAATTCTATAGTTTTTCATCCATTTCATTTCTTTGGTTTTCTTTTTATTATTATTTTTGAAGAAACTAAATTGTTCATCTTATATTATTTGCCACATTCTGATTCCCTAATTGTACATTCATGGTGAATTTGATGTGCTTCCTTTATTTTGTAATGCATTTACAGTTAGGTCTAGTGGTTTAGGTTTAGGTTTGATTAGGGAATTTTGTCAAGATGTTGTTCTATAAACAAGTAGGAGTTTCAATATATCAATAGTCTTTCTCTTTGTTTTGTTTTAGCCATTTATAAATTTAGACCTATTTATTAATCTGAGTTATAAAATCTTGGCATTCTGTCCTTTCTTTTTCATGTATCGGCTGAAATAATCCTGTAGAGCAAAATGTCACCATACAAACTAGTTTCTCATGCAGAAATAAAGTTCATAAAAAAAATAGAAAGAGAAATTTAAACTTGTTTTTCTTTACACTGAAATTTTCAAAATAATGGGTTGCTTTCCTACCATCCTCATAGATTACCTGTCAATGCTTACCTTGTTGTTATTATAAACTTATGGATATAAAAAATAATGCATTTTAAGCCATTGTATTATTTCTAATAATTCTCAGATTTCCCCTCATGGACTAGTATAATATTCAAATTTGCTTCTAAGTACTTTCGACTTATGTCCTTTCTGAATAAGATTATAGTTTTCAAACATTCAGAAAAGAATATCTCAAATTTTTTTCTATTTTCTATGCAATGATTATAATTATGGGATAATTAATTTTTTCTATTGCTGTCTATTAGTTAGAAGAGAGATAAGAAAACTATGACCAGTAGGCTGACCTCTTGGTTCTGAAAATTCATTCAGTTTTATTGGAATATAGCCACACCAATTCATTGGTGTGGCTATGATTGCTTTCATACAGGAGAGAAGAAAAGACCAGCCATACAGTCAGCAAGGCTGAAATATTTACTATTTGGACATTCACAGTAGTAGTTTGCTAATCTATGGTCTAGACAATCAACCTAGTAAATAATAGTAAATTATACTTTTTTTTCCAATTCCTTTGATGTATACACTTGCATTATATCAATTTCAAGCCACCAACATATCTGAAGACAGAGTCAAGAAGAGTTGGGTGTTAACACATCATTGTGTATTATTTTCATTTTATAGATACAAATGTCACAATTCCGTGAGCACAGGTAAGAGTAAAATAATTAGGAGTTGAAGAATTTTGATAATATCTTCTTTTTATTTTGAAGACTATTTAATTGGTTACAAGTTTACATGATTGAATGTTTAATGATGGCTGTGTTTAACCACACTCTCACAAAGAAACTGAGAATTGAACAGTCAGCTCTCACAAGCTGGTGCAAGTCAATTCTAGTGCACCATTTCTTATATCCTAATACCCATCTCTGTAGGTGAAACCTATGAATTTTTATTTTGAGCACAAAGTAAAAACACAACCTGTTGGTAGAATGTTTCATTCGATGGCAAGTTAGCTATGAATTAGTAGTCTCAAATATCAATCCTGACATAGAAAGACTTTAAAACACAATTCCTCAGTATGCTTACTTTTAAATGTTATAAATATAATCATGAATTCTCCTCTTGTAGAAAAGCAACTTGGCTAAATCTAGAGGGACTTTGAGAATTGAGAACACATTTGAAAAAGAGGTGAATTTAAGAAAAACCAACACATATCTGACCCTTGAAATGTTGTTTTCACAGCTTGTTTCCATATGCACTTTATCATAGTTTCAATCACAAGTGGCTTCCCAGGTTCACAGCAGAAGCTATGGTATGTGAGGTGGATATCCCACCTTCTGCCCAAATGAAAAGCATTTTTGGTTTATCAAAGAATGTAGTCCTCCCCACACTGGCCTCGGCCTCACTGTCCTTCTCAACTTGGAGCTGCAAGTCATTCACAACTGATTATAACTGAATATGAGAATAAGCCCTCAATCCATCTCTGGTCTAATAGCTCAGACTTTTATGTATATATTTTCTTTCTGGCTTTCAATATGCTTCCGACTTTCTAAAGAATTTTGCATATTTCCTTCTGTCGTTTGGGTCTGGAATGTTCCCCAAAGGGGCATGTGTTAAAGGCTTGGTTCCCAGCTTGGTGCTATTGGGAAAGTGATAGAAACTCTGAGAGGTGGGGCTCTTTGAAGTCTTCAGGTCATTGGCAGTGTGCCCTTAAAGTGGAAAGCAGGAACCTCCACCCCTTCCTCTTGTTCTCTTTTGCTTCCAGGAGGTGAGCAGCTTTGCTTCACCACATGTTCCCTGTTTGACGTGTTACCTCACCACAGACCCAGAAACACAGGGGCAAACTGACCATGGGTGAAGACTCCTGAAACCATAAGTCAAAATAAATTTTCTCAACTTATAAATCAATCATCTCAAGCATTTTGTTACAGTAATGAAAAGCTGATGCATACACTTCCAGAATCACATTTCAAGTATCTTAAAGTTTACTTGCTGTAATTAGAATAATACTCAGAGTTTCTGAATTTAAATATTAGGCAGGCATAAATCATCAGAACAAATAAATGGTGTCTCTAATATTAGAGAAATGCAAAACATAATCAGAGCTTGCAGAAGGGAATATACTTCAAATTTATTATAGACTTGATTTCCTCGGTCTACCCAAATATTTTACTACTTGTTAAGCTGCATTTAAAGATTTTGGTTGAAAGAATTAAAGAGCTCCTTCTCTGGCTAAATTCTTAGTAATATTCATCCTACAAAATGTGACAAACCTTTCCTCATCATGATTTGTGATCCAGGAAAATCCAGAGGCAGCACCTTCTCTCTGAAGACCCAATGAAGTAAGTCTCCTTTGATCAAAAAAGTGAGTCAGACAGTAAAATAAGGTCATGGAAGAACTTAAGGCAGGGAGATGCTCAAATCCTCCCAGATCTGAGTCTGGCATTCAGTCCAGCACCTGAAAAGAAATTATTCAAATACAAAGGAATTACCATGTGAATGGTGTTTCCGCACAATTTCTGCATATGCTGCCTTGCATTTTTATCAAGACGACAAACATAAACCAGCGTGAGAAAGCAGGTGCCTTTTTCCCCCATATCTTTTGAACATCAGTATTTCCCAGCAGTTAACTGCATGTAATAATGGCCAGGGCACAGAATCATTTTGATTTGGATCCAAACTCTTCACCCAGAAGCAGCTTTTTGTTGTATATTTTAAGCTTGAAGCTTTTGATCCAGATTCATTATATGGGCAGATCATTTAAATAAGAAGGCAAAGAGACTGATTGAGGGGGAAACTTCATAAGATGTTGGAGTCTCAAAGAATATTACAGCTCAGAGGGATTTCTTTTTTTGGAACCAAATTCAAATCCCACCTACAGAGTTAAAGCCATTAATTATTAAGCACAGTATTACATATTAAAATTACAAGATATCAGGTTGACAGCACATTGCAATGAGCTTTCAAATTGTGATTTCCCATCCTAATGATGATGATAAGATAGGGCTGAATGGCAAATTGCTATTGCTTTCAGTTGAAAATTTGAAAGAGCTGTGCCCTGATCCCTTGTTACAGAGAACTGCTATTCATTCAACAGCACTCCTAGCAGAAATAAACCCAGGGTCTGGTGTGGTGGCAGCCAGAGATGTTAATTCACAAGACAGCAAGCAGAGGGAAGCTGCTAAGTGGCACAGTGGGTTAATGATGCACTACAGTGCTTCACCATGGGAGACATATGGGTTGAATTCTGGCATTGTTCACAAGTGAAAATTGGTTTACCAATCTTAGCTTGGTCCCTGGTGGACAGTTGTCCTTGTCCTAGACCTCCTCAGATGTTGTCCTAATTTTCTGCACAGGAGAGGCTCAAGTCTGTAAGAGCAGGAAGGTTACTTATAAGAAAGAAATTGGCTTAGCAGAGTTAGGGGAGGAAATGGGCCCAATATCCTCCTTTTCTTTTAATCCTGGTTGCTGCCAGTATCTCATTTTCACAAGCATGAAAATCCACTCAGGGCAGCAAAAGAAAGGCAATAAACAAGCCCAATTTCCTTTCTGCTAAAACTGCATCCCCAAAGAGCTAAGCAGGCTTAGCATTAATTTATTAAAAAGGGGACACTTGTGTGCAACAGGCCTTGCCCTCCCTCAGTAAAGGATCATGAATCCAAAAGCTTAGGAGTGGCATAACTTAGTCAAAAATTCATACATTTCTTAGAATAGTTGTATTAGACAAAATTCTATGTGTAACTCTTCTGATTATAATATTCATGCTTTTAGTGTAAAAGAATATTCAGGATAATATTTATAATTATATAATGTATTATATATTTTAGGAGACAATTTATCTTCGTCTTAAATAACAGCCTTTCCTTTAGGAGAAATTAATTTAATTTACTCCGCCTCATGAAAAACAATCACCGGGGGGGAAAAAAAACACTGAAAAAATAGCATAAAATGGTGAGAACTTAACACACAGGGGCCTCAAACGGCCAGTAAGGGGATATGGCAGAAGTAGATGACACTGTATATTTTTCTAATTCATAAAAATAATTAAACCTATATGGTAACAGAAACTAAAGCATTGAGAGATGAATAAAATGAGTGATTTAAAAAAGTGGAGAGAAACATCTATTATAAAAAATCTTTATTTTTTTTAAAGAAGTTTTAACATTTAATGAAAATTAAAGGCAAAGTCTATAATTTTTTTAAATAATAAAGAAAGAATGAAAACTAAAGTGCTGAGGTAATAAGTCTGTGAATTTCAAGCTATTCTGATATTTTAAACTTCTATAACCATTGCTTTCTGGAATTATTTAATGCATTCTCTCATTAATTCTGCCTTCAATAAAACATTCCTCCTCCACTACCCTTGTTTTTAAACTTTTAAAAGGTACAGGGAGTGGTTCATATTCATTACTAAAGATAAATACTCAGTCATCAAACACTTAACCAGAGAATCAAACAGAAGATGAGAAATTTATAAACATCACATTAGAGAATGGGAGAGGACTTAAAGATGAAAATTTATTAGTTTGAACAAATAATTTACTTTTCCCCAAAAGCCATAATTCCTAAGGATAGTAGATTCATTGAGTCTACATTTTCCTACTTTTAGAAGTTGATCTCATTTTTTCCCAAAGAGTCAGTTAGGCGAAGCTAAAACATCCATTATTCACCTCCAGCAAGACTTATTCTTTCGTGTACCCTTGTTCCTTTAATTCTCACTCCCACTCCTGTACCTGCAGCATGTTTCCAGATGAATTTTCAAAATCCTGTTCTTAAATTGGTCACATTCCCTCTTCAGATTGCCTCCACTCTTGGGGCCTATTCAAATTTACTCCATCTTTATTTTCTTTCTGTAAAGATTTCATGACACCACTGGGCCACAGCAATCACTTCTTCCCCTTATAGTTAATGAGTCTTCCTCACTACAAATTAAAGAGCAGGAATTATCTGTGTAGCTCAGTGGTAGAGAGTTTGCCTAGTATGCATAAGGCCATGGGTTGAATCCCCGCCTTGGAGTACCCTACTGAATTTTACATGGTTGTGGATTCCTTATGTATCTTTGTCTTATCTCCCCAAATAGATTTTATGATTAAAAAATAAGAACTTGAATGCCCAAAGTAGTTTCTTAATAAGCATTTTGAGATCACACATACACACACACACACACACACACACTCACACACATTAATATGTATTCATAGCTATGTTTCTTTCCTGACTGTATATGTATTTTGATATTCAGAATACCTAGCATATCACCCTCCCAGAGTAGTAGCTTAATAAATACATCTGAATGAATGTTCACCATACAACAATGACACTTTCTTTTTCTCTCTTAACATTATCCTCCCCAATTCTAATCCCATATTTAAAATCTTCCTAAAATTTAAATGGAATATAAAGAAGAATCATTTAATTCTCTATTATTAAGCTGATAATGACAGATTTTGAAAGTAATGAGACTGCATTTTGATTTTAAAATACCTCATTTAGTACTCTGAAATAATGATATGATTCAACTTCAATTCTGGATTCATTTAAAATAAAATCAAAAATTTTGAATTTTCTAAAATCTCTGTAAGAACTTTCCTACATGAAGCATAAGAGCATTTTTTATTTAAAGCAAAAAAAGTAAGTCCAATTAGAAGTATTTTTACATTCAATGTAGTTGGACTGACAATGTGGCTTAAATATATCCAACATTTAAATTATCTTCTACATTGAGACTTTCAGAAGCTACCACTCTATTCTTTAGGACTTTGGTTTATCTGCTTTCTTTTTGTGCAAGTGATTTTGAATGGAAGGCAGTCTTAAATAGGGCAACTATCAAAGACGGTTAATTTTGCTGGAGTAAATGAATGTCAGATATGGTAGAAGGAAAAGATTCCAGGGGAAATGGATATATAGTAATACAGTCTAAGAGATGAATCCCTAAGCATGGCACTGTAGCAGGAGGTAAAAGAGAATAGACAACATCTAATTCTATGGAAAGCATATGATCTAGATGGACAGCTTCATTCAAGAATCTGTTTATAGACAAAAAAAAGTCACCAGGAACACAACAATGAAGTGGGCTATACAATTTCTGCAAAACAAAGCACATACATATTATCCAAAATGATTTTTTAGGGCCAAGGTTACCAACTGGTATACTATGTCATAAGCAGCTGCCACCAATAGGCTACAGGTGGCTAAAAATTAATCTTATCAGTTCTCAGATTCACTAGTCAAAGCCTGAGATAGCTGGAATTCATGTAGCAGTCCAATCAGTCTGCCCTGCAACACCTTCAAATGTTACTTTTTCCTACAGGTGTGAAGAATGAGTTAGGAGAAAAGAAACTTTGAGAAAATTATTTTTCATCCTCAGCATTATCCAAGTGCACATTACTTCTATAAAAAAGGAAGCTGAAACTTACTATTTGTAAGATATCTGAAATATTTTAAAATATCTAAAAATAATTTTAAAATGTCTAAAAAATATTTTAAAATATCTAAAATACCTTTTTTTCTTTTTTTTATTGGTTGTTCACAACATTACAAAGCTCTTGACAAATCATATTTCATACATTAGAATCAAGTGGGTTATGAACTCCCATTTTTACCCCAAATACAGATTGCAGAATCACATCGGTTACACATCACATTTTTACATACTGCCATATTAGTGACTGTTGTATTCTGCTACCTTTCCTCTCATCTATTATCCCCCCTCCCCTCCCCTCCCAACTTCTCTCTCTACCCCATCTACTGTAATTCATTTCCCTCCATGTTTGTTATCCCATTCCCCTCACAAACTCTTATATATAATTTTGTATAACAATGAGGGTCTCCCTCCATTTCCATGTGATTTCCCTTTTTTTCTCCCTTTCCCTCCCACCTCATGTCTCTGTTTAATGTTAATCTTTTCTTCCTGCTCTTCCTCCCTGTTCTGTTCTTAGTTGGCCTCATTATATCAAAGAAGACATTTGGTATTTGTTTTTTAGGGATTGGCTAGCTTCACTAAGCATAATCTGCTCTAGTGCCATCCATTTCCCTGCAAATTCCATGATTTTGTCATTTTTTAGTGCTGTGTAATACTCCATGGTGTATAAATGCCATATTTTTTTTTATCCATTCATCTATTGAAGGGCATCTGGGTTGATTCCACAGTCTAGCAATTGTGAATTGTGCTGCTATGAACATCAATGTGGCAGTATCCCTGTAGTGTGCTCTTTTAAGGTTTTCAGGAAATAGTCTGAGAAGGGCAATAGCTGGGTCAAATGGTGGTTCCATTCCCAGCTTTCCCAGGAATCTCCATACTGCTTTCCAAATTGGCCGCACCTGTTTGCAGTCCCACCAGCAGTGTACAAGAGTACCCTTTTCCCCACATCCTCGCCAGCACTCGTTGTTGTTTGACTTAGTCATGGCTGCCAATCTTACTGGGGTGAGGTGGTATCTTAGGGTGGTTTTGATTTGCATTTCCTTGACTGCTAGAGATGGTGAGCATTTTTTCATGTACTTGTTGATTGATTGTATGTCCTCCTCTGTGAAGTGTTTGTTCATGTCCTTGGCCCATTTGTTGATTGGGTTGTCTGTTTCCTTATTGTCTAATTTTTTGAGTTCTTTGTATACTCTGGATATTAGGGCTCTATCTGAAGTGTGAGGAGTAAAAATTTGTTCCCAGGATGTAGGCTCCCTATTTACCTCTCTTATTGTTTCTCTTGCTGAGAAAAAACTTTTCAGTTTAAGAAAGTCCCATTTGTTGATTCTTGTTATTAACTCTTGTGCTATGGGTGTCCTATTAAGGAATTTTGAGCCCGACCCCACAATATGTAGATCGGAGCCAACTTTTTCTTCTATCAGAGGGAGAGTCTCTGATTTGATATCTAGCTCCTTTATCCACTTTGAGTTGACTTTTGTGTATGGTGAGAGTAGGGGATTCAGTTTCATTTTGTTGCATATGGATTTCCAGTTTTCCCAACACCATTTGTTGAAGATGCTATCCTTTCTCCATTGCATGTTTTTAGCTCCTTTATCAAATATAAATAGTTGTAGCTTTGTGGATTAGTCTCTGTATCCTCTATTCTGTACCATTGGTCCACCCGCCTGTTCTGGTACAAGTACCATGCTGTTTTTATTACTATTGCTCTGTTATATAGTTTGAAATCTGGTATCGCTATACCCCCTGATTCACACTTCCTGCTTAGAATTGTTTTTGCTATTCTGGGTCTTTTATTATTCCATATGAATTTCATGATTCCTTTATCTATTTCCACAAGAAATGCCATTGGGATTTTGATTGGCATTGCATTGAACCTATAGAGAACTTTTGGTAATATCGCCATTTTGATGATGTTAGTTCTGCCTATCCATAAACAAGGTATATTTTTCCATCTTCTAAGATCCTCTTCTATTTCTTTCTTTAGGGTTCTGTAGTTTTCATTGTATAGGTCTTTCACCTCTTTTGTTAGGTTGATTCCCAAGTATTTTTTTTTTTTGAGGATATTGTGAATGGAGTGTTTTTCCTCATTTCCATTTCAGAAGTTTTGTCACTGATATACAGAAATGCCTTTGATTTATGTGTGTTGATTTTATATCCTGCCACTTTGCTGAATTCATTTATTAGTTCTAGTAGTTTTTTTGTAGACCCTTTTGGGTCTTCTAGGTATAGAATCATGTCATCTGCAAATAGTGATAATTTAAGTTCTTCTTTTCCTATTTTTATGCCTTTAATTTCTTTCGTCTGTCTAATTGCTCTGGCCAGTGTTTCGAGAACTATATTGAATAGAAGTTTTGATAGGTGGCATCCCTGTCTTGTTCCAGATTTTAGAGGGAATGCCTTCAATTTTTCTCCATTCAGAATGATGCTAGCCTGAGGCTTAGCATAGATAGCTTTTACCATGTCGAGGTAATTTCCTGTTATCCCTAGTTTTTCTAATGTTTTGAACATAAAGGGATGCTGTACTTTGTCAAATGTTTTTTCTGCGTCTATCGAGATGATCATATGGTTCTTATCTTTAAGTCTATTGATGTGGTGAATAACATTTATTGATTTCCATATATTGAACCATCCTTGCATCCCAGGGATGAATCCTACTTGATCATGGTGCACAATTTTTTTGATGTGCCTTTGTATCCGATTCACCAGAATTTTATTGAGGATTTTTGCATCTAGGTTCATTAGAGATATTGGTCTGTAGTTTTCTTTCTTTAAGGTGTCTTTGTCTGGTTTCGGAATCAGGGTGATGTTGGCCTCATAGAATGAATTTGGAAAAGCTCCCTCTTTTTCTATTTCCTGAAATAACTTGAAAAGTATTGGTATTAATTCTTCTTTAAAGGTTTTGTAGAACTCCACTGTATACCCATCCAGTCCTGGGCTTTTCTTGGTTGGAAGTCTTTTGATGGCTTCTTCTATTTCATCTATTGATATTGGTCTATTTAAGTTTTGAGTTTCCTCCTGACTCAGTCTGGGCAAATCATATGACTTAAGGAATTTATCGATGTCTTCACTATCTTCTATTTTATTGGAATATAGGTTTTCAAAATAATTTCTAATTGTTTTCTGTATTTCTGAAGCGTCTGTTGTGATATTGCCTTTTTCATCCCGTATGTTAGTAATTTGAGTTCTCTCTCTTCTTCTCTTCGTTAGTATGGCTAGGGGTCTGTCGATCTTATTTATTTTTTCAAAGAACCAACTTTTTGTTTTGTTAATTTTTTCAATAGTTTCTTTTGTTTCAATTTCATTGATTTCTGCTCTGATTTTAATTAATTCTTGCCTTCTGCTACATTTGCTATTGTTTTGCTCTTCCTTTTCTAGGGCTTTGAGATGAAGTGTGAGCTCATTTATTTGTTGGTTTTTCCTTTTTTTGAGGAATGACCTCCAGGCGATAAATTTCCCTCTTAAAACTGCTTTCATTGTGTCCCATAGATTCCGGTATGTTGTGTCTGTATTTTCATTTATCTCTAAGAATTTTTTGATTTCCTCCTTTATGTCTTCTGTAACCCATTGATTATTCAGTAAGGTATTGTTCATTGTCCATGTGATGTAGGATTTTTCCTTCCTTCTTTTATCATTGATTTCCAGTTTCATTACATTATGATCTGATAAAGTGCATGGTATTATCTCAACCCCTTTATATTTACTGAGGGTTGCCCTATGGCATAATATATGATCTATTTTTGAGAAGGATCCATGTGCTGCTGAGAAAAAAGTATATCCACTTGATGATGGTTGATATATTCTATATATGTCAGTTAAGTCTAGGTTATTGATTGTGATATTGAGGTCAATAGTTTCTTTATTCAACTTTTGTTTGGAGGATCTGTCCAATGGTGAGAGAGGTGTGTTGAAGTCACCCATGATTATTGTGTTGTGGTCTATTTGATTCTTGAACTTGAGGAGAGTTTGTTTTATGAACGTCGCAGCGCCATTATTTGGTGCATAAATATTGATAATTGTTATGTCTTGTTGTTGAATGGTTCCTTTTAACAGTATATAATGTCCTTCCTTATCCCTTTTGATTAACTTAGTCTTGAAGTCGATTTTATTCGATATGAGAATGGCCACCCCTGCTTGCTTACGAAGAGCGTGTGCGTGGTATATTTTTTCCCAACCTTTTACCTTGAGCCTGTGTATGTCTTTTCCAATCAGATGTGTCTCCTGGAGGCAGCATATTGTTGGATTTGTTTTTTTAATCCATGTTACCAGTCACTTTATTGGAGAGTTTAAGCCATTAACGTTTAGAGTTACTATTGATATATGGTTTGTACTTCCTGCCATGTTTGATTATTTATCTCTTTTTTTCCCCTAATTTAGTTTGTTTCTCCATGATTAGCTTTCCCCCCGTCCTCTGTCTTTACCGAGGCACTTCCCACTGATGGTTTTGGTTATTGTTTTCCATTTCTTCCTCGTGTAGAGTTTTGCTCAAGACGCTTTGCAATGCTGGTTTTCTGCCTACAAATTCTGTTAGCTTTTGTTTGTCATGAAAGATTTTTATTTCGTTGTCATATCTGAAGCTTAATTTTGCTGGATACAGAATTCCTGGTTGGCATCCATTGTCTTTCAGTGTTTGAAATATGTTGTTCCAGGATCTTCTCGCTTTCAGTGTCTGTGATGAAAAATCCTTTGTCAACCTTATTGGTTTACCCCTAAATGTAATCTGCCTCTTTTCTCTTGTAGCTTTTAATATTTTCTCTTTGTTCTGTATATTGGATAGCTTCATAACAATGTGTCTTGGCGTTGGTCTACTGTGATTTTGTGTGCTCGGTGTCCTGTATGCATCTACAATTTGTATATCTGTTTCCTTTTTATTTCTGGAAAGTTTTCTGTAATTATTTCCTTCAGCAAGTTACTCATTCCCTTGGCATGAATCTGTGCCTTCCTCTATCCCGATGACTCGTAAGTTTGGTTTTTTTAAATTATCCCAAATCTCTTGGATTTTTTTCTCGTGATTTTTTACCTGTCTATCTGAGTTGGCTAGACTCTTTTCAAGATGATATATTTTGTCTTCATTATCTGACGTTCTGGCTTCTACTTGCTCCACTCTGTTAGTGATACTCTCGATTGAGTTTTTAATTTGGTTTATCGTTTCCTTCATTTCTAGAATTATTGTTTGATTTTTTTAATAATCTATATCTCCTGATAAAGATGCTTAACTTCTTCTTTTATCTGTATGTGTAATTCATTTTCAATGTGATCTTTAAGGTTCCTTTCCATCTGTCTAAGGTGTTCCTTGAGTTCTTTATATGGCCATTTTTCTGATGACTCCAGGTCCTCCTGAATATTTAGGCTGTCTTTCATTGTTTGTACTCCTTTTCTTCCTTGCTTTTTTATGCTCATGATACTTCTTGTTCTGTTTGACTGCTGAGTTACTGTTTAATCTTATAAATTTATTTGATGCTTGGGAGGAGAGGTATTAGAAGGGAAGGGAAGAAGTGACTAAAGAGAGTGAGTGTAGGCAGGTGGAATTCAAGAGAGGGGGAATAAGAAAATTGAAAAGAAATGAAAAGACAAAAGAAAAAAAAGTGAAAAGAAAGAAAGAAAAAACGAAAAAATAAAAATTTAAAACAAACAAAAAAAATTATAATGATAATAAAAAAATGGAAATTGAAGTTTAAAATAATAATAATAATAATAATAATAGAATAAAAAGAATTAAAAAATTGAAACCATTAATAAGAAAGTTAAAGAACAACAACAACATCAACTACAAAAAGTGAGAATAAAAAAAGATACTAATAATAATCATTAAAAAAAATAATAATAATAAATGCAGTCATAGAGCTCGATTGACTTCTCTTCCAGTAGGTGGAGCTATGCCCACTGGGCCAGGCTTCTCCTCGTGATAGGTGGGAACCAATCACTGTGCCTTAGCACTTCTTCCCAGACTGTGTGAGTCTCCAGTCCTGAGTGCCTAGGTCCTTCTCTTGTGGTTCCTCAATCCAGGACCCACTCACCTGTGACGCTTACCACATTACTGGCTACACGCCGGGTCTGCTGCTCCTGGGAGCCCTGTTTTCACGGATGCCTGGGCACACCCTTTTGTTTGCCTCCCTCGGACCCTAAGTTTGTAGGGCTTGGGGCTGAGGACCCCCAGAGAATTTGTTTGCCCTCAGGTAGCAACTCCCCTGGTAGCTGGTGCAAGGGACCTCTGTTGTCAGCCCTGGTGTGAGCGATAGCCGGGGGTTCTGCGCCGCTAGTCCCACATCACTCCTGATTCCCTGGGTCTGGCTATGGTGCTTAGTTGGCTTTTACCTCTTTGAGATCAGGTGGGCCGACTAGTTATTTCAGCAGGATCGTTAGTGCTGAGTCACGAGAAGCAGGCAATCCGGGGCTTAAATGCAGCAGATTCGTGCTCAGTGTGTGTTTTCTGAGGGGCCCAAAGTGTACGCCCTAGCTCCACGTCAGCTCAGCATTGTCTAGTGATCCTGAGCAAATAGGCTTTAGATAATTTACAGCTCCCTATGCCTGCGCAGTTGAAGAGGTCAGAGACTTGATCTCTCCGCGCCTGCCGCCATGTTAGACCTCCTCAATGATATTCATGTTACCCTTACAGTTTCCTGGCATAAGCAAGATCTTGGGGTTGTACAAACTGCTGCTTCTTTTTCCAGTCCAGTTTTCTAGAACTGAAACCCTGCTGCCGTCGCCTCCACCTCTGGTCCGCGCTCTTGGGCGCCGCGCTTGTCCGCGACCTTAGCAGCGCCACCGCGGAGGGCCCAAGCGGCTGCCGCCGCGGAGGGCCCAAGCAGCTGCCGCTGCGCCTCTCCAGCCCCGTCTTCCGGAGCACGGGTCCCCTCGCAGGGGGATTCCGAACGACCCCAGAGCAGGCTCTGCCCCAAGGTGCAGCAGGAAACAGTCAACCGAGGCACTTGAGGCCGTGGTCCAGCCTTCGGAGGACAGGGCTCGGCACGAAGCCCAGTTCCAGTCTCTAGATGCGGCAGCTGGACCGTGTAGACAGGGCCATCAAGACAGCATGCAGAAAGCAAATGGCAGCTCCTGCGGAGTGGATTTTCGGCCCCGAAACTACAGCCCCGCCAACAATTCCAATCCACTAACTCTCCCTGTATAGACAATATTCAAAAAAAAAAAAAAAAAAGGGCGGGGTGTACTGAGCTTTCTTTGCCTCAGGTACTTACAATCCACTGCTGATTATCCATTCAGCTTCTCTGCCGGGAGCGAAGTCTCTAAAATACCTTTATTGTTTAAATCACCTGAATACAAACATGTAATTTCTGGATCAAGGAATATTATTATCACATACTATAAGACCCTCATCAGTTCCCCTCACTCTAATCTTTTGCCCACAGAGATGATGCCGTGGGAGCGATATGGACACACTGACAGGTAAGGGTATCACAACATGGGAGAGTCCTGACATAAGAATATGGGAATTAATACACATGTTGCCTTCTCCCTCCCAAGAGAAAAGATGAGCAGCTCTTCCTAATGTAAGAAAATCCTCCATTGTGTAGGAAAGGGGTGGAGTTGACAGAATGAAAAAGAAACAGTAAAATAATTAAAAATATTTTCTAAAGGGGAAGAAAAATAGCAATTTTTACCTGAGTGGTATTGTTCTATACAATGTGAAATGAATAAGTATTTATCACAAGTCAGTAAACATAAGAGAAAAAAAAGAAAATGAGAGCGAAATGTTTATGTTCAGTTACTTCATATATCCCATGACCTAGAAACCAAATAGTCCCTGCACTTAAAATTATCAGTATTTTGGATCATGTAAAAAATTGATGTCAGGTTGTTAGAATTTATACCATCAGTGACTTCCAAACTAAAAAGATGAGAACATAGGGAAATAATATAAAAATAATGCAGGATACTGAGAAGAGTATGTCATATTTCTGAAGGGCCAAACATGTTAAACAATTATCTATACCCATCCACCAAATATAAAACTAAGATTTTGATATGGACAAAGGACATTGCTGAATGGCACAATATTCATAGTTAAAGAAGAAATTTCACAAGAAATTTATTGCATTTGTGTGGCAAAGTGATCCCAACTATTCATAACATTCCTCTTTTGTGGAATTCTAATGACTAACCTGATAATAGGTCACCTAAGATAAACATTCTCTATTCGGTTCAGTTCTACAATATCTGCTGTTCTTTGTTCCTCCCAGAAATGGATCTAGTATAAGAAAGCTAATATGTAGCTCAAAAATTCTTTCCTAATTATGACCATCCATATAATACTAGCTTTTTCCAATGAGTCAGAATAATGTAGACTACATATTTGCTTGTCTTCATTTCATCATAGAATCATCAGTTCTTTGTACTATGTATTAGAAAATACAGAGTGCAGATTCAAAATTATGCCAATTTGAGTCCTATATAATGAGACCAGAAACACCTAGCATTGTTGATGACTTTATAGCAAAATTATGTATATTGTTTTTAAAAGATTTGGGGAATGATGCCTCTATATACTGCAATATTTTGTAATAGTTTTCATACGTGGCCTATATCCCATAGTTTTCTGTATAATGACAAAAAATCAACAAAGGTATATTTCAATTTTTTTAATCTAAAAACTTTTCTCAAAATCTTGGCAATATATTTTGGAAGCTATCCTTTAAGGAAAAAACTTTGTTCTCAAAAGCTTCCATTTCCCTTTGCAAAGTGAAGCACGAAAGGTTTTGGTAAGATATTTTGGAGTTGATGTAAAAAATACAGCTATAGGTAGACCAGCCCATCCAGGGGATGATGTCAGCTAAATATACAAGAAGTTCTCCAAGGAATGGGAGCTTATATGGATCTAGCCACTGCCTCATTTTCCTGTGGGAAAATGGGAAACATATATTTTATTCTAAAATCAAAAAGGAAATATAAATAAGTTCAGAAAATATTTATACAATTTTACCTTGAATCAATTGTAATACAAAGAGGGATTAAAGGATTGTATAAAAATTGTTGTAATATGTAAATATGAGTAAGGAATGAATAAATACCATATTCACTTATATAAATTACATGGAGTCAGGTAGTACCTTTAATGACTAAAAGAATGGTTTCTTCTTTTAAATATTTTCCTTGGCCACAAAAAAAAAATCAAGTGAGATAAATATATCTCAACCTTACATCAATAATCATATTTAGTGCTTAAAATCTATCAACTCATTGGTGTTCCCATGGAGAAAATGTGTTTCCAAAAGTTGACCTAAACCACACGTATCAACAGGAGATTGACCATAATAACATTTTAGAGTCCAGGCAATCATAATTCATCCTAAAATTTTGTTTCTTGGAGGCTTTATTTTTATAATAGACATTTACAAGGTATAATTTTAGATGTATTATTAATGAAACTAAAAGGGAATAAATTTGTTAGAAGTTATTTTACACAGAGAGAATAAATTAATTTGTGAGTAAACTCTCTAAAATATTTTGACATTTTACTTCATTACTATTTGCATCACACACTGATTTCCACATAGTATTTGTGAACAGTATGTCTAAATTTACCTTTATTTACTTTAAGAAGTTTGTAAGATACACATCTTCTACCCCATTAAGGACAAGCTGAAAAACAGAGAGCCCTAGATTAATAATGTTCTGAATCTGATAATCTCAACATAAGAATCGTCCAGATTTCTCCAAAATTAAACCCTCTACTATATTAATCAAGTCCTGCCCTCAACCATACTATCTAGATTGACTGGAAAAAATTCAACCAAATAAAATATTTCTACTTGTAGCTGAACCCACCTTATTTGCTACTTGCTTATGTACTATATCACACACTGTAATATCATATTTTTGTCTCTGAGGGATATCCTTGCAAACAAAAATCTATATTTAATTTTGCTAATAATATCTCAGATGTTATACACAAAGGCCAAAGAAGATAAGTGATAGAATAACTTCATGGTCAAGGAAGAGGCCTTTCCAAGTGATATGACAACTACGGAATATTTAGATACACTTGTATGGAGCCAACCTGTGATATTTCGATAATACATCAGGGTATTCATCTGAATGTCATGATAATAAATTTCTTTCATGTCCAATACAGCTGGTGGTACAAGATCGCTGGCTACCCTTATAGTCAGCAAAGTTTAAAAACACCTGTGAAATGGTATATAATTATTGATTAGTAAGACTATGTTTGCTAGGAAAGAGGGCTTTTTTATGTATATATCAAGGGAGTTTCACATTTTTATTCATGTGTTTACCTTTTAACCATAACTGAGGATATGGGCAAAATTTATTTTGTTTTGAAACAAATATTTCTTTAGAAATCGTTCTCTTTCCTTCCTTTGTATTTCCACATTATTTTATATATATGGTGTCTTGTGCAAAATTCATATACATTTATATGTGTATATTTATACATATATGTACATTATATATAAAAAACTTATATAAGTGAAAGCTAATTTGTAGTAAAAATGTTACTTCCTGTGGAAAGAAGACTAAAAAGTAAATATTAAGTATATTAAAATCAAACTCCACATATCTCAAAACTACAGATTAATAACAATTATAATGATACATGACTAGATAGAGTCAATAAACTAAATTCTAAACCACAGTATATCTGGTCACCTTTGTATTTTTTCCCTCAAAACATTGCTAGTTGTACTGTCATTGTTCAATAAATGCTTTATTAGAACAGATTGATTATGGGCATTCCAAGTCAAGCTATGTAGTAAGTTGAGAATTTGAACCAATTGTTTTATCATCCCACTTTGTATTTTAATAAAAGGTGGATATTTAAAGAATTCTGAATTATTGTAGGCAATGACTTATCAGGAGGGTTCTTCCCTCTAAGAGGTAATTAGATCAAAACTAGTGTCACACTGTAGCACAGACATGATTCTTAAAGGGAAATTACAGAATGAGGGTAGATAGCTTGCAAAAATGGAGCTAATGAACATTCCCACTAATATTCTGAGGCAATGCCATTTTATATTTTAAATTAAGACCTATGGAATCTCTTTTGAGCTCCACTTCAATGATAAGAGAATACATCAAGGATGAGAATATCCCTGGGTTCCAAATATTCTCTTTCTACAATTTCAGAGAAGACAGAAAGCTTAAAGTATATATAATTATGATTGTTCTGCTATGGTTTAGATATGAGGAGTCCCCCAAAACTCATGTCTGAGACAAAGCAAGGAAGTTCAAAAGTGAAATGATTAGATTATGAGAGGTGCAACCTAATTGGTGGATTAGCCCACTGATAGAGATTAACTGGGTGGTAATTGTAGGCAGATAGGGTGTGGTTGGAATAAGTAGGTCACCGAGGGTACGCCTTTGGAGTTTGTATTGTGTCCTTGGTGAGCAGAGCTCTTCTGCTTCCTGGTTGCCTGTCCTGAGCTACTTTTCTCTAACATGAATTTCTGCCATGATGTTCTGCCTCATCCCAGGCCCAGGGCTATGGAGTCAACTGACTATATCCTGAACCCCTAAAACTGTGTACCAAAATAAACTTTTCCCCCTGTACATTTTTCTTGTCAGGACTTTTGGTTGCAGAAATGAAGAGCTAACGAAAATGGCCCTTAACTCAAATTTAGGAAAAGAGTCAACCATTCAAAGAGTGAAATAATTTGTGTATATAATTTGCATTGGCTACACAGAATGTCAGATATAGAGCATTATTTTAGATTATAACCTTCATGTTAATTTTAAACCAAAAAGTTGGGATCACTGTTGACAAAATTGACAAAGGACATGAGATGTTCTTATGCAATTTGAAGCTTACACTGACATTTTAAAAGACATTTCTTTGTTGAAAGAGATATCGGACCTTCAGAAATCAGTCTAAAATCTACTTAAAGAGGAAAGATGTACCCACTTATAGGTATGATTTTGCTATACTGTTCTGATTATGTTCTTTGATGAAAGATTTGCGATTTCATATACCAGCAGAGTTTTAAATGCATTTATTTACCACTAAAGACCACAGTTCTCTGTTGCTTTTACAGATAAATGTCACAGATCAATTTTGTTGGATGAACCTCTTTGTTATACTCTCAGAAAAGTTTTTTAAAAAATAATGTCATAGTCATCTAAAAAGAGAAAAAGAAACATAACATTACTGATTCAACAGTGATAGCTATTTCTAAGGCAGAATTAAAATAGCATAATTTCAGCAATTTTCTTTTTTACACTAATACCATACTTCATTATTTTATACATTGAGGCACTTTAGAAACTCTCATATGCTTTTAATCTATCACTTACTAGTTGGCAATTACTACTTCATCTTCAGTCTTTATGCTCTTAAGAATTCGAACTCATAAAACAACATTGTTCTTATAATTGTGTGAAAGCCACAGGAACAGAAAAATTCCCTGTCTTTATCAGGCCCACTTGTGAACATTTTTACATTCATTATACTTATTATACTGTTATATGTTTTAAAATTAAGGTGTATTTGCATGGTCTCTTTGCAGAAATGGGACAAATTAGGAAATAGTTCTCAATGGACAAAGTGGGAAAAGTACATTAAAAGGGTTTCAACAAAATCGATGTAACTGCCCATGTTGCAAAATTAAGTCTAAAAAGTGCCTGAACTAAATAAAGTTAATGACAACTGAGGTCCATGCCTGGGACACCTGAGGGGACTGTCATGTGAGAAGAATCCATAGGAGTAACAAAGGCCCAGAGGAACCTTTATAAACCAAGTCAGTGTTATGACAGAAGGGAGGAAAAATCCAAGGAAAACAAGACAATACCCAGGAAAATAGATGTTGATGTGGAAAAATCATAATACAGTCTACTGAAACATGACAGTATTGAAGCCACAGTCTTTTCAAAAACAAGATGGGTGTCAGTAAAAGTGGGTTTTTGTTTGTTTGTTTGTTTGTTTTTGTTTATGATACCAGGGATTAAGTCCAGAGGTATTTAACCACTGAGCCACATTACCAACCCCCTTTTTTATTATATTTTATTTTGAGAAAGTATCTTGCTAAGTTTCTGAGACTGGCCTGGAACTTGCAATCTTCCTGCCTCAGTTTCTCGAGCCACCAAGCCCAGCCCACACTGGAGTTTTTACATGATACTTCATAGGAATCTAATTTTCTGCAAAGGCCTTTATAATGGGCCATTTATATATTTCTCTCCAGATCAGGGAAGGGAAGTTTCACTAGGAAAATCTCAGATAGTGTTCACCCTAATATCAAATGTGCTAGTTTGGTGCCTATAAATAACAAATTTTATAATATAATTTTTAAATCATCCCACTTTGATATCTAATTGATATATAGACTTCTTAAAAAGACAATATTTATTCTTAGTACTATGGAATTTTGTCTTACATGTGGAAAAAGACCATTTATCCATCTAATAGTCAGCAAACATTTACTGATTTCTTCTTCAGTGAATACTGAGTTAATTTCTAGAAAATATATGGATAAAATGGACATTGTCATGTTTTTGTTTACCTTACTAATAAGTGAGAAAAGCAGATTCTAAACAAATGATAAAACAGTTAACTGTGACAAACATAACTAATGTTAATGGAAGAAACACAGCTTACTTCAGCTGACAGAATCAAGAGAATGATGCACATTTATATAGGACTATATGCTCATTCTCATATTTTGGATTTTTAACCAAAATAATTTCTTTAATAAATCTTGTGACTCTAAATATTGATATCATTTGATAAGTGCCAGATCCCTTTTTTTCCCCTGAAGATGTTGTTTCATAAAGTAAAATAGTTCAAAGTTGGGAAAGCTTCTAAAATCAGGAAAAAAATAAATCACAAGAGAATATTCTTTTGTCTTTGTTTTCCTCAATTAAAAAAAAGCATAATGCTTTTAATACACTTTGATACAGTAATGTCAAGGGAAAGCATATGTTGGCAGTTTTTCACTCAGAGGAAGTTTATAGAATATAGTCTTTACTTTGTGGTTTATTATCCTTATTTGAAATGAAATATAGAAAGGTCCAACAATAATCAGGCAGCTTGCCATTGAGCCTGTAGCATTTCAAGAACCACAAAGGAAGAATGAATCATTCCCATCCACCCTTAAACCACAGTTTCATATTTACCAATGATTTTTATAGGACTTGGGATTTGTTAATAGCTTATTAAAAGGATTTCATCATTCAAATCTCCCATTTACAATTGTTGATACTTCATTACCCCAAAATGGCCAGTTAGTCTAGCCAAATCTTCATTCTAGTCCTACCACAAAGGATCCTGTTTTCCGCTAACTTTTGTTGGTTTGCATTATTCTCAGTGATTGATTGTTGCATTAGCAGGTCCAGTTTTCATCTTTACTTTCCCTGATTTAAGTCAATAAAGATATTTAGCTGAGGTGGTGAACTTGGCAAGAGAGCCATATTCTAGGATCTGGACCATGAAAAAAGATTTCAGGAATGTGTTAAATCATGAAGACCACGAAGAGCCATGGCCACCCTCTGACTGAGATTCAGACAGATAAGAAAATTGAGACCAAATGCAGTAGAGCTGCATATCAAATGAAATGACTCCAAGTCATGCTAATGTCTGGCATCAATTTGAAATTCCTTAAATACAACCATATGATTTCAGTTTTAAATAAGGTCTATCACTTTTAATGAGCCAAAAGAAACCTTTGATTAAAGTTCCACAGGGGCAATTTAGTGAAAGTCTTTGAGTGTTATTTTCCCCCTAAAACCAAGAATTAGGAAATGGTTAAGGATAATCAAGTGTGGATGCTATTAATCAACTATATATATCAATAAGATATCAAAATAGGATGTTTTTAAAAATTCAGTAGTCATAGGAAGATTTCAGTAAGAACAGAAACTCCCAAAATTGGTTTGAGTCTTTCCTCCCAGCAAAGAAAAAATAAAATGAATATATAGAGTGATAGATGAAATTGGCATCATTTATCATACACAGTATCCAGGCCATACATTACCTTCAAAACTATATTGAATTTATGCGGTAATGTGCCTACAGAAAGCAAAAATATTCTTTGTATTAAGAAATAAATGATTACTCTTATTAGTAACCATGTTTATAGATTAAAAACTATAATGCATTAAAAATACATAATTTACCTAAGGTCACAAGTTCATAGGCATTAAAGTCAGATACAAATCTAAATTTGCTGACTTAAAATCAAATATTCCCTTTATTTGATTAAGAGTTGAACCTGGATCCAAGACTTTCAAGGACCTTTGAACATCTTAAAATTAAATGTGATATGCCATCTATATGTGTTTTTCTCCTTGGGGAGAGTATCAAATTATCCAAAGGATTTGCAACACAAAATATATTAAGTACTGGTTTCTTTAACTTATTTATGTCTTAGACTTCTGTAAAAAGTGATCATATTCATTTTGAAAATAAATTTTTAAAAAGTTCAGCTAAAGTTTTTGAAAGTCATGCTAGTACTTGGACTAATTTTTTTTAAAGAAAGAGAGAGAGAGAGAGAGAGAGAGAATTTTAATATATATATATATATATGTGTGTGTGTATATGTGTGTATATATATATATATATATATATATATATATTTAGTTTTCGGCGGACACAACATGTTTGTTTGCATGTGGTGCTGAGGATCGAACCCCGGCCGCCGCGCATGCCAGGCGAACGCGCTACCGCTTGAGCGGCATCCCCAGCCCTTGGACTAAATTAACGTATCTTAATAAATAACTTCACCAAGAATAACTTAAATAATGAGGAACTTGAATTCTTATTTAACTTTCACACATCTTGACATTTAGTCTTAATACATTTTTTTACACATTCACATAAGCAAGTGCTGTAGTTAAATGTATCTAACTTGTCATTCCTGAACCATAACTTTTGGCAAATATTGAAAACATCATCATTTGCATTAAAATTGCTTACAGCAATAGGCAACATTTTTCCCCACAAATGTGCAACACCAAATCAGTTGTTGATTACTTATAAGAACACAATTAAATTTACTTTTCCATTTTTTTCTTTTAGAATTTTCCACACACAGAGAGTATTCTGATTCAAAACATAAAATATTAAATTCATTTTATCTTTTTTCAGAATGTGAATGTCATAATCCATATATCTTTAGTGTTAAAAAGTAAAAGATAAAAAGTTACATATTGATTTTCATGTGCAATTATAGGCAATTTGGAGTTGGCCCTAAGTTGAATATGTTTACCATTGCTGCAATAAAAATAAAAAGAGAAAAAAATGGAGCTTTCATGAAAATAGAAGGGAGATCAGTAGGGTAGAAAAAAGAAGAGAGGGATCAGGGGGAGGGAGGAGGGAAGGTACTGGAAAATGAAATTGATGAAGTCATGAATGATTAATATATGAATATATCTCAGTAAATCCGACTATTATGTATAATTTTTATGCAACAATGAAGATTTTATAAATAAAATTAAAAGGTGCAGCTCTTATTTGAAATCCTCATACTCTTTCAAATGGGGTTATATCAATACAGAGCATTCAAACAATTTTGAATGCATTACTCAGCTCTCCATCACCAAATTGAAAGACCTAAGATAATTAAAACAGAAAGGCTGAGATTGGTTCACAATTTGCAGGCCTTATTCATGATTGATTGGCCCCATTTCTTTGGGCCAGTGGCAAGGCAGCACTTCATAGTAGGAACGTGCAGAGCATGTAGCAGAGCAAAATCGCTAATGTTATCCAGGGAACAAAAGAAGTGAGGAGGAGGCCAGGCTCCCCCCATCTTCTTCAAGGGCACCGCCAGTGACCTAAAGACCTCTCACTAGGCCCCACATCTTAAGGTTTCCATCATATCCCTGTAGTGTTACCCTGAGACTACACCTTTCAACATAGAGGCCATTGGGGGACACTCAGCATTCAACTGTAACAGACTGAATCATTTGATTCATTTAATAAAGGTGCCTGTTTGATTATATCTACAGACTTAATCAAATCTTTTATATTTATGTTGAGTATTGAGAGTCTTCCCAAGGGATTCAAAGCAAGAAAATGACGAACACCCAATTGTAGTTGGTGTGGCCTATGAACCACATTTAAAGTGTTGCGAGAACTTCTAAACCTTGAATATAATCTGAGAACCAATTGATTTATGAGTCAACAACCAGGAATCTATAGAGTGTCCATAATAGTTTATGTGTAAGGAATCTCTGTTGTGTTTCATCTTGAGACATAGAAAATATTTCAGTGAATACAATCATGAGATTCATCCATATTCTTAGGGAGAAGAGTGGAGTAGATTTCTACCTACAGTTATTCAGCATATCCAATAAAACACATCAAAGATGTTAGTCAGAAGGTTCTTGACAGTTTGCTTCTTAGTAGTTATCTGAGGGGTGAAGGTTTACTCCTGGACCCAGCTCACAACTAAGGTAAAAATTATTAGAGGCGCATATCTCCTGTACTGGCATTCATTTGACAGAGAAGAAGGTTATTCCCCTTTCACCCAAAATCGCATGGGTCACTTTTGTCCACTTGAAGATTTCAAGTGATGGGCCTCGTTATCAGCTTAAATAAAATAAAATTTAAATACCAAATAAATCTTTAAGTTTAAAGATGATCAAATTGGGCTTCTAACTTGAGTCTTATGAACCATGTTAGTTCTGCTCCAAAATTTTCTCTTCTTTGAGAAAGGAGAAAACTACGGAGCCTATTGTCCAGTTCTAAGAATATTCCCATCTCCGTTGCTGTTATATCTGTTACTGACTGAGCAACACACAAGACAAGTTTTATTGACTGTAAGATCAATAGCTGGACCATAGACCTCAATAGATGTAATAAAGGTCACTGATGTCTGCAGCCAATGTCTGAATTAGGGAAGGAATAAAAATAGCAGCTAGAAACCAGAGGCATGCCTATCATTTGATCAAAGGATTCCTCACACAAAACAAGAAACAGAGAAAGCCTGAAATGGAGGCCAGGAAATTGTTTATCAAAGAAGAAAACTTAAAGGAGGCTCCAGAAATGGAAGGTGGGCTTTTGGTGCGTTCTTGAGCACCGGCTTTCTCTGTGACATCTTTATTTCAGAGATGAAGCAATGGGTTTCTCTGTATAAAGACAGTGTTCCCGGAAGTAACTAAAAAGACTCAATGTTCCTGGTTTTGTGCAGGTGGTTGCAAAATAGGCAGACTCTCCTTCAATTTGGGAGTATTCACATAAAGCAAGCAGTACTGGAAAGACCAAGTGCTGTTAAACCCAGCCGATGGGCAGGGATGGGTCTCTTGCTGTATCTGACATCACTAAGACACCTAGTGTATTCATGGAAGCATGAATAAGTTATGTCAGGTGTGTTTGAGCAATTGAAGTCAGATTGCTGAATTGAATGTTTAAAGAAATATTTAAGCTACTTCTGAGTTACAATAGGCTCATCCTTGAAAGGCAATATATTTTTCATTCCAATTCGTGGTCATAATCTTTATTAAATTGTGTACATTTAACTTTGTAAAATCACCAGTTCGTTAAAAATGTAAATTTGTTGTCTTATGATGATAACTGAGGAGTCTATGGTGTATTGTTCACTTAATTCTTTTTAAATTAATTTTTAAATTGTCTTTAATTAGTTATACATGACAGTGGAATGCATTTATGCACTTTGATATGTCATACATAGATGGGATATAATTTTTCATTTTCTGAGTGTACATGTTGCAGAATCATATTGGTCATGTAGTCACATATACATATAGACAGTAATAATGTCTGTTTCATTCTACTATCTTTCCTATCCCCGCATCCCCTCCCTTGCCCTCTCATCACTTCCCTCTACTTAAACTAAGGTAATGCTATTCTTCTCTAGTACCCCCTGCCTTATTGTGAATTAACACAGGCATATCACAGAAAACATTCAGCCTTTGGGTTTGTGGGTTTGGCTTATTTCACTTAGCATAGTATTTTTCAACTTCATTCATTTACTTGTGAATGCCATAATTCACTCTTCTTTAAAGCTGAGTAATATTCCTTTTAGTAAATATACCACAGTTTTTTTTTTTTATCCACTCATCTATTGAGGGATACCTAGGTTGGTTTCATAGTTTAGCTATTGTGAATTGAACTGCTATAAAAATTGATGTGGCTGCATTACTATATTATGCTGCTTTTAAGTCCTTTGGGTATAAACCAAGGAGTGGGATAGCTGGGTCAAATGGTGATTCCATTCCCAGTTTTCTGAGGAATCTCCATACTGCTTTCCACAGTGGTTGCACCAATTTGCAGTCCCACCAACAATGTATGAGTGTACCTTTTTCCCCACATCCTTGCCAACATTGATTGTTTCCTGTATTATTGATGATTGCCATCCTAACAGGAGTGAGATGAAATTTTTCTGTAGTTTTGACTTACATTTCTCTAATTGCTAGAGATGTTGAACGCATTTTCATATATTTGTTAATAGATTATATTTCTTCTTCTGTGAAGTATTTGTTCAGCTCCTTAGCCCATTTATTGATTGAGTTGTTTATTTTTTTAGTGTTAAGTTTTTTAAGTTATTTATATATCTTGGAGATTAGTGCTATATCTAACGTGCATGCAGCAAACATTTGCTCCCAAAATGTAGGCTCTCTCTTCACCTCATTGATTGTTTCTTTTGCTGAGAAGAAGCTTTTTAATCTGAATCCATCCCATTCATAGACTCTTGATTATACTTCTTGTACTTCAGAATCCTTGTTAAGGAAGTCAGATCCTAGGCCTACATGATGAAGATTTGGGCCTATTTTTTTCTTTTATAGGTGAAGGATCTCTGTTCTAGTACCTAAATCTTTGATCTAGTTTGAATTGTTTTTTGTGCAGGGTGAGAGATAGAGGTTTAATTTCATTTTGCTACATATGGATTTCCAGTTTTTCCAGCACCATTTGTTAAATAAGCTACCTTTTCTCTAGTGAATGTTTTTGGCATCTTTGTCTAGTATGACATAACCATATTTATGTGGGTTTTTCTCCGTGTCCTCTATTCTGTACCATTGGTCTACAAGTCTATGTTGGTGCCAATATCATGTCAATTTTGTTACTATAGCTCTGTAGTATAGTTTAAGGTCTGATATTGTGATGCCTCCTGCTTCACATTTCTTGCTAAGAATCGCTTTAGCTACTCTGGGTCTTTTATTTTTTCAAGTAAATTTTATTTATCTTATTTATTTATTTGATTGTTTTTTTCTATTTCTATGAAGAATGTCATTTGGATTTTAATAGGAATTGCATTAAATCTGTATAATGCTTTTGGTAGTATGGCCATTTTGACAATATTAATTCTACCTATCCGGGAGCATGGGAGATCTTTCCATCTTCTGAGGTTTTCCTGAATATCACTCTTTAGTGTTTTGTAGTTATTATTGTATAGGTCTTTCACTTTTTTTTGTTAGATTGATTCACAGGGTTTTTTTGAGGCTATTGTGAAGGGGTAGTTTTCCTAATTTATCTTTCAGTGGATTCATCACTGATGTATACAAATTCATTTGATTTATTGGTGTTGATTTTATATCCTGCTAATTTGCTGAATTATTAGTTCTAGAAGTTCTCTAGTGGAATTTTTTGAATCTTCTAGATATAGAATCATGTCATCAGCAAATAGTGATAGTATGAGTTCTTCTTTACCTTTTTATATTCCTTTAATCTCTTTCTTTTGTCTAATTGTTCTGGCTAGAGTTTCAAAGATGATGTTGAATAGAAGGGGTAAAACAGAACATCCTTGTCTTGTTCCAGTTTTTAGAGGGAATGCTTTCAATTTTTCTCCATTTAGAATGATGCTGGCCTTGGATTTAGCATATATAGCTTTTATAATGTTGAGGTATGTTTCTACTATACCTAGTTTTTCTAGTGTGTTGAACATGAAGCTGTGTTTTATGTTGTCAGATGCTTTTTATGCATCAATTGAGATGATAATATGATTCTTGTTTTTAAGTCTAATAATATGATGAATTGCAATTATTGATTTCCATATATTGAACCAACCTTGCATCCCTGGGATGAACCCTGCTTGATTGTGGTGCACTATCTTCTTAATATGTTTTTGTATGAGATTTGCCAGAATTTTATTGAGCATTTTTACATCCGTGTTCATCAGGGGTATTTGTCTGAAGTTTTATGTCCTTGCTATGTCTTTGGTTTTGTTATCAGGGTGATATTATCTTTATAGAATGAGTTTGGAAGGGTTCTCTCCTTTCCTATTTCATAGAATACTTTGAGGAGTATTGGTGTAAATTCTTCTTTGAGAGTCTTGTAGAACTCAGCTGAGAGTCCATCTGTCCTGAGCTTTTCTTTGTTGGTAGGCTTTTGATGGTGTTTTCTATTTCATTACTTGAAATTGATATGATTAAATAATGTATGACCTCCTCATTCAGTTGGAGTAGGTCATATATCTCTAGAAATTTGTTGATGTCTTTGATATTTTCTATTTTATTGAAGTATAAATTTTCAAAATAGTTTTTAATTGTCTTCTGTATTTCAGGTGTGTGTGTTGTGATATTTCCTTCTTCATCTTGTATTTTAGTAATTTCGGTTTTCTCTCTTTTTCTCTTTGTTAGCATGGCCAGGCGTTTATCTATTTTATTTTTTCAAAGAACTAACTTTTTGTTTTGTCAATTTTTTCAATTGTTTCTTTTGTTTTTATTTCAATGATTATGGCTCTGGTTCTGATTATTTCCTCTCTTCTGCTGCTTTTGGTGTTGATTTGTTCTTATTTTTCTAGGGATTTGAGATGTAGTGTGAGGTCATTTATTTATCATTTGTTTACCTTTTATTATTTTAATGAGTACAGTCAATGCAATAAACGTTCCTCTTAGTACTGCCTTTATAGTGTTCCAGAGATTTTGATATGCTGTATCAGTGTTCTCATTTATCTCTAAGAATTTTTGAAATTTCATCCTTGAGTTTTTCTACTATTCATTCCTCATTCAATAGTGTATTACTAGTCTCAGTTTGTCACAGTAGCTTGTATTTTTTATTTAATCATTGATTTCCAATTTCATTCTATTGTGGTCTGATAGAATATAGGGTATTATCTCTGGGTTTTTATGTATTTACTAAGAGTTGCTTTGTGGCATAGGATATGGTCTATTTTAGAGAAGGAGCCATGTGCTGCTGAGAAGAAAGTATATTTGCTTGTTGATGTATGAAATATTATAGTCTAAATTATTGATTGTATTATTTAGTTCTATATTTGCCTCATTTGATTTTTATTTAGAAGATCTGTCCAGTATTGAGAGAGGTGTGTTAAAGTCACCCAGTATTATTGTATTCTGGTCTGTTTGACTCTTGAAATTGAGAAGGGTTTGTTTGATGTACATAAATGCTCCATTGTTTGGGGCATAAATATTTATAATTGTTATGTCCTGCTTATATATACTTCCCTTAAGAAGTATGAAATGTCCTTATTTGTCTCTTCTGATTAACTTTGCTTTGAAGTCTACTTAGTATGAGATGAGAATAGAAACCCCTGCTTGTTTTCAAAATCCATATGAGTGATAAATATTTTCCCATTCTTTCACCTTCAGCCTGTGTCTGTCTTTGCCCATGAAGTGAGTCTTTTGAAAACATCATATTATTGGGCCTTGCTTTTTAATCCAATCTGCCAATCTATATATTTTGATTGATGAGCTTAGGCAGTTAACATTCAAAGTTATTATTGAGACATGGTTTATATTCCCTGTCATTTTTATTTAATTCTGGTTTTTGATTTGCCTTAATTTCTCATTTGGTGGAATGTCCCTTTAGTGTAGATCCTACCTTTGCTGGTTTTCATTTTTTTCCCCGCCACTTCATCCTCATGAAATATTTTGTTGAGAATTCTTGGTAGTGTAGGCTTTCTAGTTGTAAATTCTTTAAATTTTGTTTATTATGGAAGGTTTTAATTTTATATTCAAATCTGAATCTTAATTTTGCTGGATATAAAATTCTCAGTTTGTCACAGTAGCTTGTATTTTCTTTCAGAGCTTGAAATATATTATTCCAGGACCACAGATCTTTGAGAGTCAGGGTTGAGAAATCAGTTGAGATCCAAATTGGTTTTCCCCTATATGTAATTTGATTTTTTCCCTCTCACAGCCTTTAAAATTTTATCTTTATTCGGTGTGTTTGTCATTCTCATTATCATGTGTCTTGGTGTAATCATTATCATGTGTCTGCGGTAATTTTGCACATTTGGGATTTTGTAAGTCTCTTGTATTTGATTTTCCATACCATTCTTTAGTTTTGGCAAATTTTCTGCTATTATATCATTGAAAAAAAATGTGCATTCCTTTGGTTTGTATCTCTGCTCCTTCATCTATTCTGATAACTCTTAAATTTGGTCTTTTCATGTTATCCCATAATTCTTGGATGTTCTGATCATGGTTTCTTACCATCTTCTCTACATGGTCAACTCTACTTTCAAGATTGTATATTTTGTCTTCATTGTCTAAGGTTCTGTCTTCCAAGTGGTCTAGTCTGTTGGTGATGCTTTCTATTGAATTTATAATTTGGTTTACTGATTCCTTCATTTTGAAGATTTCTGCTTGTTTTTTCCCCCATAATCTCTAACTGTTTATTGAAGTGGTCTTTCACTTTGGTATTTTTCCTTTGATTTCACTCCTTATACTACCCTTTACTTCACATATCAATTTAACTATGTAGGGCTGGGGATGTGGCTCAAGCCGTAGCGCGCTTGCCTGGCATGTGTGCGGCCTGGGTTCGATCCTCAGCACCACATACCAACAAAGATGTTGTGTCCGCCGAGAACTAAAATAAATAAATAAATTCTCTCTCTCTCTCTCTCTCTCTCTCTCTCTCTCTCTCTCTCTCTCTCTCCCCCTTTCCTCTCTCTTTAAAAAAAAAAAAAAACTTAACTATGTACAATCTTAAGTCCTTCTTGGAGATTTCTTCTACTGTATTATCAGTGGCTTCTGTTGTTGAAGCATCTTGGTTTGTTTGGGGGCACTTTATTCCCTGTTTTTTCATGTTGTTCATGTGTTTTCCCATCTGGAAGTATGGATGGATCTAAGGCAGCATAAATTCCATCCTGTAGATCTATAGTGTCCCTGAAGGTTTCCAGTGCTTTTCCTTTAATGGTGAGACCAATATCAATATCACCCAGTGTACACAATATTTAGCCTTAAACCTAGTAGCTCCCAGTAAGGCATCTACTGCTTTCTCATATTAAACCAAAATGATGAGTTCAATAACTATCTATAGTACAAACAAAAATTTGTTAAAATGGTTTTCAATTTCAAATGGTGGATGAGAAAACAGAGGTAGGGTAGTATGCAATATTTTTGAGGAAGGAAGAGAGAACCTAGAAGTAAACAGGAAGAGTGGGAGAGGAGCCAACAGAGATTGGCTGTTGGAGAAAAGTCGGAAAGAAAATAGACAAGAAAGAGGAATAATAAGAACAAAGAGAAAAAAATCAAAGATATAAGAATACAACAAAAATGAAAAACACCATAAATATATCTTTGTCCTTCACACACTGATGAATAAAAAATTCCTGTTCCAAATATGGAAGAGAGATTAGCAAATCAAAAAATAAATTAAGTCTTGCTGGAAAGTCAAACTGTCTCTGTCAATGTTCAACAGTTTCTCAGCCCTGTCTCTGACATCTCTCGGGATCATTGAACACAGATCAGCCCTCGAAAACCCAGTCTCTATCCCACTGATCTGAGCTTCAGATACCTCAGGCTTGGCCACACTGCAGTCCCAAGATCTCAATGCTGCTCCTACTTGTGAAGTGGTACCCCCTTTCTCCACAGAAAAGTCTTAACTGGGCTTCTCCAGAAATTTTACCATGGCTGATTTTAGGACTTTAAGCAAAAGAGTTTCTGCAAAAGAGTTCAATGTAGATAAACTTCCTATTTTCATGTCGCCCTGTTTTACTTGGCCACTGGCCAGGAAGATACCAGCACTCCAGGTGCTGGACAGCCCCTTACTAGTTTTTCACAAACATATCCAATATAGTAGTTTGTAGAAATGTGCAAACAAGGCCTCTGGCCTTGAGCTGGGCTTCACAGAGATGTCTACATTTTTTAAGATAAGTTACAATTGGGCTCCATGGTAACAGCTGGTAGGGGGAGGAAAGAAAGGGGAAAAGAAGCTCTCCCCTTCTCAGGTGTTGTCCTTGAAGGGTTAACTTGCCCAGAACAGTGAAAGAAAAAGCTGCTTTTATGTGAACTTCTGAGCCCCTCCCCTTACATGCTGAGTATAAAACTCTGAAACTCCCTGAACTCGGGGTTCAGGGGATTGATTGATTACAGCAAAAGCTGTGCCCTTTGAGCCTGGCTATAGCCAAATACAACTGTTTCCTGCTATCTTCAGTGCCTTGCCTCGTTTGTCCCTACAACACTTGCAGAGAGACCACTAGTGATACATTAATGCAACCCTGAGATGCAGCAGCAAGAAAAGGGCCATGAACACTCTCAGCAGGAAGACCTCAGGCTTCTCTAAACCCCAGACACCCCCCACACTGGACCTGCAGGTTCCAGCTAGAGTCCCCAGACAGAGGCTCTTGTGGTGGTAAACCTGCTGGCACCCCGGACTCAGGTCCTGGCTGGTGTTCCAAAATGGGTGCAGCCATGTGCAACCAAACCTGGAGTCTCCCACAAAACATTCCTCTAGGCTGTGGTAGCAGCAGTAGTGGTGGTGGTGGTTGCCAGGGGTAGCAGGTCAGCAGCAGCACCTGTGTGGTGGGTAGGCAGCTGCAACTGCATACAGCTAAGGGGGCAGCGTCACCAGGCTATCTCCGGGGCCAGAGCAGTGTCAGCTTCAGTTGCATTTGGGGCAGCGGTGTCTTCTGTGGCAGCAGCACCCAGAAAGAAGACTTCTAGACGACCTCAGGCTGGCAGCAGCAGAATCAGAGGCAGCAGCAATGGCGGTAGCGGTGCAGGCAGCAGTAGATTGACAGATTTCCCATTCATCTGCAGAGACCTGGGTGGTAGCATCAGAAAAAGCTTCTGAGGTAACCAAGGCAACTGAGGCCTTGACCAGAGTAGAGACCTCAGGCCCAGCAGTGTCTGCTCACTTTATTCTTTATTCATGGAATGTCCTTCTCCATTTCTATGTTGATTTTAGCCCTTCAGATGCTTATTCTCAGGGAAGCTTTCCCCAAAAAGCTTCAACTCTCTTTGATTTCTTCTTTCATCTACTATTCTTTATGTCTGATTTATGCATTTGGTATTTACATACATCCTACTTTGCTACAAATTGGTTAATTCCTCTGGCATTGTAATGGGGAAGGCTCTATAAGGTAATTAGATTATTGTGTTTCTATCCTTTAATTTGCCATTTCACATTTTTATGCTATTGAGGAAGTCATATAATATTTCCAACCTTTCTTTTGCTTCTTGGTAAAATGAACACTAAAAATACTTTCCTACAGAACTGGTAGAAGTAACAAACTAAGCTACTAACAAATGGAATTTGTCATCAACATCAACAACAATGCTTTTGTGATGTTTTAGTTACTTTTTCATCTGTACTACTTAGCACTTTGGGAATAACATTCTGAAGCAAATAGTCAACCTCTGTGAATCCTCCACACCTTTCCTAGACTTTCCTTTCACTTATGACAATTAAAGATACTTCTATATATTTATTTCACCAAACTAAATGCTCCCAAAGCTGACCCCACATGTGTATTTACCCCTGAATCTCCAGCACTTTGTATCTGCCAGTATCACCAGCACTTAACATGTTAGTACCTATATTCCCAAAACTTGATAAACTGAACCAAATGTGTGTGTGTTTGTGTGTATTTTTTTTTTCAACTCACGGTGCAATGCTTTGCACATAATAATGATAATTTCCATTTTGTTGACTGATAAAATTAGAAATAGATAATAAAATTATTTGGAAAAAAAAGGCTGGGGCTGTAGTTCAGTGGTAGAGCACCTGCCCAGCATGTATGAGGCACTGGGTTTGATCCTCAGCACCACATAAATAAATGAATAAAGTTATTTAAAAATAGTTTGTTATGCCCAGTGCATCTTAGAACTCTTACTCTGGATCAGATTGGTGACATATATGTGGTATCTGCAAAAGCAACTCTTTTCCCACTTTGAAAACAATGAGAAACACTTTTCCTAAATAAGTAAGTAGCACAAAATTATAAAACAGTAATAAAATGTCATATGGTATATGCAAATCATCTACATACATATATAAATGAAAATGATGCTTAGCAGTTGTTTGGACACAAGGGTTATATTTAAGTTATAAAAATGTCACTGTTTTGTTCTGGTCCCTCTGCTGAGAGCTTCCATCTGCACAAGGAGACATGCAACCACAAGAAAACTCGACACAGAACAATCTCATTGCCCCCCAAAATTTCTTATGCTTCTTTATAATTCATTCCACTCACTCCAGCCTCTGGCAACCACTGACCTACCTCTGATTCAAAATTTCCCCTTTTTTGATTTTAATAAATGGAATCATATAGTTTGAAGACTTTTGAGTGTGGTTTCATCCCAGACTATGCATTTGAGAGTCAGCTCTACAGTGTATATCAGCAGACTGATATATTGCATGGATATGTCACAGTTTGTAAATCTGTTGACCAATTGAAGAGCATTTGGGTTGCTTCCAGTTTGGGTTGATTATGAAGAAAGCCAGCCTCAAACAACCACATATAGGTTTTTGTGTGAACATTTTTTTTCTTAATTGCTCTTGGGAAAATATCTAGGAGTAGAATTGTTAGGTAGTATGGTAAGTTGCAGATTTAACTCTATGAAAAGGCATTTATTTTTTTATTTACAAAATGGCTACACTAGTCTGCATTCTCATAAGCAATGTATGTGAGTTCTAGTTCCTTCAGATTCATATCTACACTTGGCATTGTCAATTATTATTATTTTAACCACTGTGATAAATACATAGTGGCATAACACTGTGGCTTAATTTACATTTCATTAATACATAATAATGCCTATCATCTCTTTATGTGCTAATGTCCATCCACAAATTTTCTATCCATAGATATTTGTTCAAGTGTTTTGTCCATTTTTAGTTGGGTTCCATATTTTTTAATTATTGAATTTTCAGTGTTCTATACAATCTGGAGATAAGTCCTGTATTATTTTTATGTTTACAACAATTTATTTCCAGACCATGTCTTTTCTTTCTTATTTCCTTAATAGTTAGGTAAAAAATCCAGAAATTTATAATTTTAAGAAAGTCTGGTTTATCATTCTTTCTTTTATCAGTCACATTTAATATTTAATAGATACTTGCCTGCAAGATCACAAAGATTTTGTCCAGTGTTCTCGTTTAGAATTGTGATAGTTTTAAGGTTTACATCAAGTCGGTAATACTAAGATTCATTTTGAGAGATCTTGTTTACATGAAGTATGGCTTGAAGTTTTGTTTTTGTTTTGAATATGGATAACCAATTTTTCCATTACATTTCTTGAAAAGGCTATCTTTGTACCAGAGAATTTTCTTTGCATATATGTGAGGAATCAATTACCCACATGTGTCAGGGTCTATTTCTGGGCAGTCTATTCTATTTGTTCATCATTAACACAATGTCTAGATTATGATTGCTTTATAATAAATCTTGAAATCATTTACACTGTCTGAGTTCTCCAACTTTATTATTTTTCAAATTGGTTTGGCTAGTCTAGTTCCTTTGCCTGGATTAGGAATTTTGCTGTATCAGTCAATCTGGCATCTTAACACTTCTTAGTTTTCAAATTCAAGAACACAGTATCTCTCTCCACTTACACAGGTCTCCTTTTCTTTTTTCATTGGTGCTTTAAAGTTTTTACTATATAATCATGCACATATTTTGCTAACTTTATGTTTAAATATATTGTCTTTTTGATTCTATTATTAAGGCTACTTTTAATTCATTTCAAAATATTTATTTCTACTACATACAAAGGGATATAATTTTATGTATAATAATCTTGTATCCTGCAAATTTAATAAAGTCACATATCTGATTCTAATACCTTTTTTGTAGTTTTTTTTTGTAGATTTATTATGTAGGCAGTCATATTATGACTGAAAAGAAATGCATTTATTTCCTCCTTTCTCTTCCACTTTGTTCTTGTTTGTTGTGCTGGATAAAATCTCATTTGAACAAATATAATGAGAGCATCTGTCCTTATCCTTAACTTTTTCCCAAATTTAGGAAGAAAGCATTCCATTTCAACCAGTTAGTGCAATGTTTATTGTGAATATTTTATACAGGTCTTTTATAAGTGTTTACTTTTATTGTTAGTTGCTAAGAAATTTTATGATTAATTGATGTTGCACTTTGGAAAACATTTTTCTTTATCTGTGAAGAGAAACACATGCATTTATTCTGTCTTGATATAATAAATTGCACTGATTGATTTTCAAGCATTGAAATAGTTTTGCATTCCCAGGGAAATTCTCTTGGACATGATCTATATCTTTTAATAATTGTAGTTTCAGTTTACTAACATTTACTTAATGAATTTTATTATATATTTTCCAGGTGATGTAGGCTTTTCTTTTTTATTACAATGCCTTCACCTTAGGTGTGATAGCAGATTAAGAGTGGCCTCATAAAAGTGTTTCCTCCTCTTTAATTTCTGCAGGAATCTACAAAATCACTACTCTTTTTTCTCTATGTGCCTGATAGAATTAATCAGTGAAGGCTTCAGGACACAACTTTTGTTTTCAAGGATTTTTACAAATTCAACTTCTTTAATAGATTAGGAATCATTCAGGACTCAGCTTTAGTAGCTTGTGTCTTTCAAGAAATTTGTCAGTGTTATATAAATACATGAATTTATTGGCATAAAGTTTTCGTAATATGCCTTTGTTATCTATTTTTTCCCATCTCTGTAGGTTCCTTTGTTATATCCTCATTTTCATTTCTACGTAAATTTTATCTTCTCTTTTTTAACTGGTAAACTCAGTGAGAATTTTATGAATTTGTTTATATTTTTTAAAGAAACAGCTTTTGTTTATTGCTTTTTTGTTATTCTCTTTCAATTATATCAATGACTGCTCTTCTCTTCTGTTCATTTATTTCTGCTTCCTTTGGGTTTAACTTAGTCTTATTTTTTCAGTTTATTATGTGAAAGCTTCACTTATTAATTTTATGTTTATTTGTTCTTCTTACTTAAATAATTTCCCTCTAATCATTGCTATAGATGTACCCATAGATTTTGATACATGTATTTTGTTTTAATTCTATTCAAAATATGTTCAAAATTTCTTTGTAACTTTCTTTTTCACCAATAAGTTATTTAGGAAAGTGTTAATGTGCACATCTTTGTGAATTTGCCAAATATCATTCTGTTATTGAATTTTAGTTCAAATATCTTAAGTATGATTTTAATTTATGTAAATTTAATGTGGAATATGGTCTACATTGGTGAATGTTCCATATACATATCAAGTGAATATACACGTGGTGGTGTTTTAGAGTGTTACTGAAATGTTAATTAGGTCAAGTTGTTTAACAGTCTAAGGTTAATGGTTAAGTTGAGGTCTTTTATAGTCTCACTGAGATTTTTTTCTACTAATTCCACTAATTATTTTTTTTAATGATTTTTTTTAAAGAGAGAGTGAGAGAGGAGAGAGAGAGAGAGAATTTTTAATATTTATTTTTTTTAGTTCTCGGCAGACACAACATCTTTGTTGGTATGTGGTGCTGAGGATCGAACTCGGGCCCTACGCATGCCAGGCGAGCGCGCTACCGCTTGAGCCACATCCCCAGCCCTCCACTAATTATTGAAAGACAAATTTCAAATTCCCTAAATATAAATTTCTTAGTTTGACTAGTTTTTATTTTGTGAAGAAAACAAGCAATAAAAAGTAAGTTTACTTTTGTTACATTTTTTTTATTATTTTACTCTAGTTTTTAGTATTTAGCATGCTTTTATCTTTTGTCCTAAATTATAATTTGTAATATGTTAATATAACCACTCCAGTTTCCTTTCTTATACATTTTACATAATATTTTATTATAATTTCCTTTTAACATGTCCATATCTTCATATAAAACTGTTTTTCTTTTAGACATCTATAGTTGTTTTGCAGTTATCCAATTTCACAAGCTTTGCCTTTTAGCTGTATAGCTGGATAATTTGCATTTAATATAATTATTTATATGGTTCCTATGTTCCTTTTGTTCCTCTTTTCTGCTTGATTTTTATAATTATATTTTCATTATCTCAAGTATATCTACCATTTGATCATTATTTACACCTATTATTATTATTATTACTACAGTGCTAGAGATCAAACCCCAGGGCCTTACACATACTATGAAAATATTCAACCTCAGTGGGCCACACCTCCAACCCTCTACCTCTTTAAAACATTTTTTTCTGTGTTGTTTACAATATGGATCATCTACAGTCTTTCTTCATGGCTAATAAAATATTTTTAAATCTCTATTTATTTTTACCATTTTTTGAACTCATGTTTTCATACTTTCATATTTTTCTTCTCACTTTGTCATTCTTATGTAGAATCATTTTCCTCTATTATATCCTAGTAAGTAGCAGAAACAATGATAATTAAGATACTAAAATTTAGCAATTATTGAATACCTACCATGTGCCAGGTACTTTGCTAATTTATAGGAAACATAATACTTCCTACGTAGAACTTTATAAAGTAAGTACTATTTTTATCTTCATTTATTATATTAAGGAATTGAAGCATAGAAAATAAAAAGGGACTGCTGTGGTTTGGAGGTATCTCCAGAAAATTCATATGCGAGAAAATGTAGCAATGTTCAGAGGTAAATGATTAGATTGGGAGAGATGTAAGCTAATCAGGGAATGAGTCTAATTCATGGATTCATGATTTGAAATGACAACTATAGTGCATGGTAACCACAAGCAGGAGGGGAGTGGCTGCAGGAAGTAGATCACTGAGGGCTGCCGTTGGGGATCATGTCTTGACCCTCTGGCATTTCTCTCTTTCTTTTCCTAGTTGCCAGGAACTGAGCAGCTTTCTCCTACCACACTCTTCCACTAAGATGGACTAACTCACCTCAGGCTCAGAGCAGTGAAGTCAGCTGTCAATGGGTTGAATTTTTGGTGCTGAGTCTAAAATAAACTTTTTCTCCTATAAGTGATTTTTGTCAGGTATTTTGGTCATAGTAACAAAAGCTATCATGGCAGCTTATCCAAAGATACACATCTCTGTCATATTTTAACTCAGCCAGCTTAACTCCAGAATGCAAACTCAATCAATAGAATACTGGCACACTGTAACTTTATTAAATTATAAAAATTTCTGGTGCTTTAGTTTTTTTTTTTTAACATATCAACATATTTAAAAAAAAACATATTAAGTGAATTTAATTCTCTATGGAACAAAAAGTAATTATGATTGCAGATGGAAATTTGTCAATCTCTTTTATTTACTAACTAGCTTATATTCTGTTTCATATCTTACTGAATTTTCCAGCACTTCCAGGAAAAAAAATGGTAAAAATAAGCATATGTATGCATTCTGCTGTCACATATAACAAATCAGAATAAATAAATAAATTCTAAAAAATAAGCATATGCCTTATTCTTGATTTTATACGGACTGTTTCCATTATAACTTCAGTTTATTAAGATTGTTTAATAGAAACAAATAAGCATATTTTTGCAAAGTTTAATAATTTTTCCAATTGCTCCATTTATTTGTTTTAAAACTATAATCATATATCATATATTATGGAAACCAACAAAAATTTCTAAAATGAAGAAAAATATAGGGGCAACTAAAACCAAAATTTTTTAACTCACTGGAAAAAAATCACATGTACCTATGAATATTATGATTGATAATTGGAACATTTTTTTAAGTAGGAAATTCCACAAACTACGTATAATGGACCAGAAGATTTACAAAGCACATAATTACCTTTATTGTCCATATGTCAAATCTCAAAAAGAATTTTAACCAACAGTCAATCTGTTGCTACAATCTATTCTAAAACCCAATCAAAAAGTTGATTTTACCATGATAGAAATTTAAAAAAAAAAAGCTACTGTAACACCTGGAGACTAATTAATATGCTATTGATGGCTAGCACAAAAATAAGGGGTGAAATAAAAGATTTGTAGAAGTTAAGTGAGGTTAGCAATACAACATATCAAAAGCTCTGGGACACTATGAAGGTAGTTGTCGTAGGAAAGTCCATTGCATTGAGCTCATTCATTAAAATAATAAAAGAAATCACCAAATAAATCACCTAACATTACATCTCAGAGCCCTAGTAAAAGGAAAACAAATCAACATCCAAAGCAGAAAATAGGAAATAATTAAAATCAGAACTGAAACCAATGAAACTGAAACAAAAGAAACAATGCAAAAAATTGACAAAACAAAAAGTTGGTTCTATGAAAAAATAAATGAAATTCTTAGCCACACTATTGAAGATAAAAAGAGAGAAAATTCAAATTATTAAAATTTGTGATAAAAAGGAAATATTACAGCAGACACTACTGAAATATGGAAATTAATCAGGAACTATTTTGAAAATTTAACTTGAATAAAATATAAATCTTCAAGATAGCAACCAATTTCTAGAGACATATGATCTAACCAAACTGAATCAGGAGGATTTATACAATTTTTTTTTTTTAAAGAGGGCATGTGCTATTTAAACAGATCAATTTTAAGCAATGAAACAGAAGGTTCTATCAAAAGCCCACCAATCAAGAAAAGCCCAGGACCAGATGGATTCTCAGCCAAGTTCTACAAGAACTTCAAAGAATTAACACCAGTAGTTCTCAAATTATTTAATGAAATAGAAAAAGGAAGGAATCTATCCAAACCCATTCTATGAAGCTAGTATTACTCTGATACCAAAATCAAAGACACATCAAGGAAAGAAAACTTCAGGCCCACATTCCTGATGAACATAGATGCAAAAATTTTTCAGTAAAATTCTGGAAAATCAAATACAAAAACATATTAAACAGCTGGTGTACCATCATCAAGTGAGCTTCATCCCAGGGATGCAAGGTTGGTTCAACATACAGGAATCAACAATGTAGTTCATCACATCAATAGACTTAAAGACAAGAATAATAATTATCTCAATAGATTCATAAAAAGCATTTGACAAAATATAACACCTCTTCATGTTTAAAACACTAGAAAAACTAAGGATAGTAGGAACATACCTCACGTTGTAAAAGCTATCTAAGCTAAGCCCCAGGCCAACATCATTTTAAATGGAGAAAAATTGAAAGCATTCCTTCTAAAAACTGGAACAAGACAGGATGCCCTCTTTTATCACTTCTATTTAACATAGTTCTTGAAACTCTAGCCAGAGCGATTAGACAGATTAAAGAAAATAAAGGGATACAGATAGGAAAAGAACAACTCAAACTATGCCTATTTTCTGAAGATATGATTCCATATTTGGAAGAACCAAAAATGTCCACCAGAAATCTTCTAAAACTCATAAATTAATTCAGTTAAGTAGCAGGATATAAAATTAACACCCATAAATCAATTGTGTTTCTGTACATCAGTGATGTATCCACTGAAGGACAAATTAGGAAAACTACCCCATTTACAATAGCCTAAATAACTGAATATATTTGAGAATAAATCTAACAAAAAAGGTGAAAGACCTCTACAATGAAAACTACAGACCACTAAAGAAAAAATCTGAAGAAGACCTTAGAAGATGAAAAGATCTCCCATGCTCTTGGATAGGCAGAATTAATATTGTCAAAGTGGCCATAATATCAAAAGTGCTATATAGATTTAATTCAAATCCCAATAACATTCTTCATAGATATAGGAAAAGCAGTCCTGAAGTTCATTTGGAAAAATAAGAGACCCAGAATAGACAAAGCAATTCTTAGCAAGAAAAGTAAAGCAGGAGACATCAAAATACCAGCCCTTAAAATATACTACAGAGCTATAGAAACAAAAATGTCCGGGTACCAGCACCAAAACAGACACAAAGAAAAATGGTAAACAATAAAAGACACAGATACAAACCTGCATAAATAAAGTTGTCTCATACTAGACAAAGGCAACAAAAACATACATTGGAGAAAAGATAGCCTCTTCAACCAATGGTGCTCGGAAAACTGTAAACCCATATGTAGCAAAATAAATGTAAACCCCCATCTCTTACTCTGCACAAAACTTAACTCAAAGTAGATCAAGGACTTAGGCATTGGACCAGAGATCCTACACCTACTAGAAGAAAAAGCAGGCACAAATCTACATCAGGTCAGCTTAGGAACTAAGTTCCTTAACAAGACTCTTAAAATGCAAGAAGGAAAATCAAGAATCAATAAATGGGATGGTATCAAACTAAAAGCTTCTTCACAGCAAAGGAAATAATCAAGAATGTGAATAGAGAGCCTGCAGAAAAGGAGAAAATCTTTGCCACTTACAGTTCAGATAGAGCATTAATCTCCAGGATATTAAAAAAACCCAAAAAACTTAATACCAAAAAAAAAGAAAAAAGAATAATAAACCAATTTATAAATGGGAAAAGGAACTGAAAGGTACTTCACAAAAGAAATATGATTGGTCAACTAATAAACAAAAAAAATGTTCAACATCGCTAGCAGTTAGAGAAATGCAACTTAAAACTATACTGATATTTCATCTCACTCCAGTTGGAATGGCAATTATGAAGAATACAAGTAACAGCAAATGCTGGTGAGAATGTGGGGAAAAAGGAACACTCACACATTGCTGGTGGAACTGTAAATTGGTGCAGCCACTATGGAAAGCAGTATGGAGTTTCCTCAAAACTCTTGGAATGAAACCACCATTTGACCCAGTTATCTCACTTCTTGATTTATACCAAAAGGACTTAAACACAACATATTACAGTAACACACCAACATTAATGTTTATAGCAGTTCAATTTACAATAATTAACTATGGAAACAACCTAGGTGCCCTTCAATAGGTGATGGATAAAGAAAATGTGGTGTATACATGTACTGAAATATTACTCAGCCATGAAGAAGAATGAAATTATGGCATTTGCCAATAAATGGATTGAACTAGAAAATAACAAGCTAAGTGAAATGAGCCAGTCCCAAAGAATCAAAGGACAAATGTTTTTTTTTTTTTTTCTGATATGTGAATGCCAATTCACAATAAAGGAAGGGGTGTAAGGAAAGAATAAAAAATACTTTGGATTAGACAAAGGGGAATGAAGGGAAAGGTGGGGGTAATGGGAATAGGAAAGATAGTAGAATGAACCAGACACGACTATCCTATATACATATGTGATTTCAAGACCATGTAATTCTACATTATGTACAACCAGAAGAATGAGAAGTCATACTCCTTACATGTATAATATGTCAAAATACATTCTACTATCATGCATAACTAATAAAAACAAATTTAAAAATTAACAAAAGTTGATTTAATAATTTTAGTGATATACGGTGCTTAGCACAGAATATTATACTACCGATACAGCTTGATTTTTTCTTTATTGAGGTATAATTGAGAAGTAAAAATTGTATATATTTATAATATGCATTTGTATGATATTATAATATACAAGTACATTTGGATAGTTTACTACAATTAAGTTAATCGACATATCCCTCACTTCACATTGTTATCTCTTTTTCTTGTGGCTAGAATATTTAAGATCTAGTCTTTTAGCAATATTCAAGTACACAAATTCATTATTATTAACTTAACTATTGTCAACATGCTATACAATAGGTTTCCAGAACTTCTTCATTTTAACTAAAGCCTTGTATCTTTTAACCAAATTTTCCCTGTTCACCTTGACTACCAACTCCTAACAACCATGTTCTATTCTCTGCTTCTGAGTGCAGCTTTACATATGATATCTCATGATAATGCCTGGCTTATTTCATTGTGCATAATTTCCTCTAAATTCTTGTTTTTAATGCAACAGAATTATCACCATATGCCATATAATGCATCAAAAAGTTTAAATGGAAGATTTTAAAAATACAATTATATCTGTAGGACACCAGAGGCTCTATGGTTTAGGGAAGATCAGGTGAAATATCTCACATAGTAAAGGCGTTTCCATGGTCTTATCTTCTAAAGATCCACCCACTTATGAGCACATTTTATACATGAATTTTCTTTCTTATCTCTCCATCATTATTGACAGATCCTAAAATGGCAATTAATTGCACATTCAGGGCTATATAATCCAAATAATAAATTTCTAGAGCAATTTTCTAATTGTCTTTCAAGGCTTCACTATTCAATATTATAGCTACTAGCCTTAAATGGCTATTTAAATTATATTTAAATTAATTAAAATTAAATAAAATTTAAAATTCATTTCTTTTTTTACCCTAGCCATATTTCAAGTGCTCAAGAGCACATATGGCTGGTGGCTACCATCCGAAACAGCACAGATACAGACTACTTCCGTCAACACAGACAGTTCTATTGGACAACACTGCTCTAAAGAACACAGATGGTCTTTCCTCATCACTCAGGAAGAAGAAGTTCTACAAACATGCTGCAAACTCACATTTTTCTTCACACACTTCTGACCACGAAGACTCAAATCTTACTAAATATAGAAGGTTGAAGCTATAGGACATTGGATTCTTTTGCAATATCAAATGAAAATTGGTAGCACAAAATGCCACTGATCCGTTTCTGAATGATGACTGCCAAGGTAATGTTTAATGACACCCAGGTGACAATTTCACAGTGCTGAAAAGGTGGAGGATCAATTGTTTCTCTTGCACTCCAAATAATCAGACACTCTATGAAAGAGTTTCAAAACAAATATTGACCAGAGCAAAGGGAATATATATTGAGCCTAGTTTCCCAAAGAAACCAAGAACTAAAACATCACTCAACTAAGCAGAGATTATTGCAAAGAAACAGGTCATGCATCAAGATAAATCAATTCAGATTTATTACTTGAAAACAAGACTTTTAACAAATACATAAGCAGTACATTCATGCGTACTTTCAGGCAGTTAACAACTAAGCCAAAAATGAGTTACAGTGTCATACATTTATACACATGATTTAGCAATACAGTTCTAAAGAAAGAAGTTATCATAAAAAGCAGATGATATATCTTGGAACAAAAACTATATAAGACACAGTATAAAGGTCCAACAGTTCTCTCAAACTATGCAGTTTCAGGTTTGTTACCTAGTTCTTCATAAGCAAAGTTAACAAGTTGATATTAAAAAGAAACACATTTAATATTATTTATATGGAAATCTGATATCTATAAAATTCCTCTTTGTGATTTGAGTTTTGACATTGTGAAAAGAAAGTCCCCTTATTTTCACATTCATATACTCCTTAAAGTATATCGACTTATTATTTTAAAAGAATATATTGAGTGGAACCTAGATTTTTGCGAGACAAAATTCTTGTTTCTAGAGTAGGAAAAAAAACACAGTCCTTCCTTCCTGTAGAGAATTATGTTGAAGCTTATTTCTGTGTGTGTGTCTGTGTGTGTGTGCACGCTTGTGTTTGTGTGTGTGCATGCATGCATGTGTGCAGACCCATATGTATATAGTCAATGTGTTATATGAAAACACCCACCTCTGCTGATTGAACTGGAAAACAGATAAAACTTTCAGGAAGAGACCACAAGTCTACTGAAATCATTCTTTAGCAATGATGAAAATTACCATTTATATATATATATATATATATATATATATATATATATATATATATATGTATTCTTTATCAAGATATGAATCATTTAAAATATGTCAGAGGATATTATTATGCTCAAGAATATTTGGAGCCCCCTGGGTTGTTTCTTGCATGTGGCTATAACACAGTAGAATACAGCATATGAAAGGACAACAAAAAAATTCAAAGAAGACATGCCAAATCCTCTTCTATTAGTTGAAAAAAAAACACTTAAAGCAGCTATTTATAGTCTGATAGGATTATTATATTTTATGGTATTATATAATAAAATGATGATAGGATCACTGATTTCAATACAACAGTAACTTCAAAATATTCGTAGAGTAAGAACTCAAGTGCTTGATGCACACATTTGTAAAACATTTTATCTCATTTGACTTTTGGGCAGTTAATAAATAAATTTGAGAATGGGGTACAGTCATTCAATGCCTTTTCAGGTACGTAAGATTTAATATCAGTGCAAATTTTATTCCTTCTTATTTGCTATCCTCTACAAATGTAATCCTGACACTAACCCATTCCTCCATCTAAGGTCAGATAATTTGATTTTGAGCATGGCTCCCTCATCATTCCCCCCAGTAATTAGTCAGCCTTGTTAAAGAAAGTTGTTTGCCAAGAAGTATTTTAATTGGGCACTAGGTTCTATAACTATCTAAAAGTGATAGCCCAAAGTTTGGTGCTGAAATGCACAGGTGACCCAATATTGGTAGACCTAGGTCTGGCTGGAAATTTTAGTAATTCTAATGACTTTGAGTTAACTTGATTCTTTGTATTATTTATTATGTTAGAGTCATTAAGGTCAATATTCTGTGCCCAGGCAAAACTCTCAGTCATTATAAAAACCTCTTTCTATTGTTTCAATTTTTGTTGTTCTTTTTAGTTCTACATAACAATAGAATCTATTTTGACATAATGGTACAAACATGAAATATGCCTTCTTTTAATTGGGATCCCAGTCTTGTAGGTACGATGTCCAGGCTCTTTTTAGATTAGGATTTTACTGGATGTCATTACAGGCTGTGCCAATTTGGGGTTTTTGGTGGTGGTGGTGGTGTTTGTTTTTAACACCAAAGCTTAATTCACCAAAAGCTTACAAAGGTGAACTGGCCTTTATGTGAATTAGAACAATTTATTAATAGTAGCAACAACACCATGGAATTGTTTATTTGTGTACATAGTATTAAATGCTATACTCTTAGGTTATCTGATATGTGGTCATTACAATGTAAAAACTCTAGTAAGTTGCAAATCTAAGAAAATATACCCTAGGTGCTACTAATTGAGAAGATAACATTTTTATTTGTCTGTTACCAGTTATACTCCAACATGGCACTCAGAATCATGATTCCCTCTTAGAAGCCTTTCTGCACTTAAGACTTCTGAAGAGACAAGCACTGACTTTGGAGCTTAATAGAACTAGGTTTCAAATAAACATTCACTCAGTGGTTCTGTGGCATTGAGGATTGAGGGAGTTTTTTAACCATGCTGAGCCCTTTCCTAATCTGGAAAATATAGATTATAAAATCCTATCTCACATAGTTTATAAGAAGAAAGTAGGCAATACATGTGTCATGAGTAAAATAGATCATGATCTCTTGTGAACAGTCAATAAATGGTTACCCTTATTGATCTTAAAACTCCCCAAACATACGCACGCACACACACACACACACACACACACACACACACACACACACAAATTCTATTTCAAAAGTTCTTCCTATCCATGCCTCAAGCTCTTCCAGAAGCACAGGAAATATGGAGCCACACCCCTCCCCCACCACACCCATTTTTTTGTTTGTTTTGTTTTTCTTCAGGTGAAAAATATAGCCTTCAAAAAAATTCTAGCAGTTATCTTCTTCAATCCCATATTTTGATGTCATTATTTTATGTAAACTGTAGGAACCATAGTATATAATGACATATTCTTTTAACATGACCTTATCATGGCTACCTGAATCTATTAGATCCATTAGTTTGTAAAAGATACAAGATACACATGCAAACATTCATGAACACACATATTGCTGAATCAAACTTCCCAACAATGTTATCTTTATTTTATGGTGAAGATTTTTCTCTATTTTTCTCATTTCCTATTATATACAAAAGAGGACTTGTGTTACAGGCCTTTCTTACTCTTTTAAATGCACTGAAATTACCATTTATATTTCATGAGCATTTTTTTTTTACATTAGACAAATCCTCCCACATCAGAAGTTAGAACAAGGGAATCCTGCTATAATGCATTTGAAATAGTGTCACTTCACAGAATGAATTCAACCCAAGCACAAAGCTAATTTTTAATCTGAACCAGCTCCTTTGCAGAAAGAGATAAGGAATGTTAGTTCTTTATCGCTCATGTAACAAATCTCTTAATAATACGAAATGGCACGTTAGTTATTTCTACTGACAATATTAGGATGGTAATGAGAAAAGAATAGTATTACATATTCATTCTCCTGACAGGTATTACAATAAGATTGGGACAGACAAAAAAATTAATCAATTATACATGGCCAAAAGGAAGTAGAAATGGTAAAAACAGTTCTGAAAATGGGGAAAAAAAAAAAACCACTACTGTGATGGAACAAGTTCAATTCTCATCCACTTTTGGAGACTCTTACCAAGCTCCTGTCAGAATCTACTTAAATTCTTGTCTCTTGCTCTTAGATCCTTTTATTGATTGCCACCTCATTGAAAAGTCTCTCTACCTATTAATCTTTCCCAACTGCTTCTGCAAAACGGCCATCAGGTATAGGTCCCTCCATTTCCAGGACCAGCACTTACATCAAGAGCCCCAGAATTAAAACTAAGATGGTCTGTGTAGCAAGGGAAGGATTCCTTGTTATGGTACAAAAGCTTGAAGAACTTAATGATTTTTGTTTCAGGAAATTAATTGTGTGGTGCTCCTAATTACAACAGGGAGAACATATTTTGGTGAATTACTTTTAGTGAACAGTAGTATTTTTTTTTTTTTTTGGTGTGTGTGTTTTGGTAAGGAGTGTGTGTGATCGTGAGATTATAAGATAAGGCAAAATTGGACTTTCAGGTTTATGTTTACTTTTAAGTTTAAAAATGTGAACAAGTGGTTAGTTTATGGTTAGGAATCCTAAGAGTATCATGTAACTGGACCAAAGTAAAGTCTTTCTGTGTGCATTTTCAGAATGGTATTTTGAGTTTTATAACTCTTAACATATGTTCCCAATATTTTTATAATACTTTTTATGTTTTTGTCCTTTTAAACTTGCCTTTGTAAATTAGGTGATAGTAAAAGAATGAGATGATAATAAAAAAATAATTCTGTGAATATAGCCCAGGGCTCTGAGAAACTAAATTTTCCATGAAAAGAAAAAGAATTAACAAGGTCACAAGAAAAAGAAAAGAAGAAGAAGAAAGAAAAATGCTTTATGACAGGGTTCAACCTGAGAAAATCAAGTCTCTATTTGGCCCAATGGGAGAACTATATTAAAAACTTGTATGTGTGGGTTCTGTTTTTCATCATCGTCCACTAAGGGTTGCTTTTGTAATACCAAAGGACTTCAAGCTTCTCAGAACACACATAGGTGGTGGTATTGGTGGAATTTCTTTCTCTTTCTATACAGGAAGTGTTGAGTTCAGAAGCTGTAGAGGACCACAGGAGCCAGTGGTTATCAGAGTGGGACATCAACACTCCAGGGAACTTGATAGAAATGCTACTGAATCTGAAGCTTAGTGGAGGCAGGAGCCCACCAGCCAGTTTTAACAAGTCTCCCAGATGATTATGGTGTCTGCAAAGTTTGACAAACACCATTTTAAGCCTTTCAAATACATTTGGGACAAAGTTCCAGAAAAGATCACCAGTTCATGCCATGTGTGCTGTGCTTGTGGGTTCTTATCTAAGGTCCCACTGAGTACTGATTTGGGGTATTTGGAAGAAAGCTGAGTTTATCCAAGGGGAAATTGTTTCAAAATTTAATAATTCACTAATGATAATTTACATATTGGATGTGAAAATACATGTTAGAGGGAGGGTGCTATATATTAAAAATACACATAACTTATTTTTTAATTTTTTTATTTTTTTTAAAAAAAAGCTGATGAGTTGGAATTCTTTTACCATCAAATATACAATGATATAATTAATAGACAACAATAAGAACTTAATGCCCTGGATAATCTTTTTTTTTTTTTTTTTTGTAATTTAGATGTTTTAGAAACTACTAATCTTTGTGACAAAAAAAGTGTAGTCATTCCTTTAGTTTACATGTTTCTTTTTTGTTGAAGTCAACTAATATTAAAATTAGTGCCTTATTGTAAAACAGCATTTATTACATTATCAGATTTTTATAAAACTATTATTTCTATATAACTTTCTTTTATTATAATGCATAAAAGAAATCCTAAATTATAATGACTTAATGTTACCACAATGGATATTTCTGGGTGGTACAATTTGGAATTTCTTTTTCTGTATAGTTTTAATCCTTTGTAATATATTTATAATGTGTTGTATAAAGACAGTAACATCATTATTCTGAAAGAAATAAAAATTTGGAATACAAAAGAAAGTATAGCTATGATAAAGACAGAATTTGCCTGAAAATAAAAAAGTGACATAGTTGAGTTAGAATTTGTTTTAAAATACCCCTATGAACATAGTATGAAGAGATCCTGAGGTGTAATGAAAATCATACAAACTCTATTGTCACATCATAGACAATCCTCAAGGAATCCATGAACTGAGCAGTACACTTGGCATATTCTTTGAAGGGAAAGCAAGGAGCAAGAAACAGGTAAATAAGAAATGAAAGATGGAGACCAGGCAGAGATACACATGAGAGTTTGTTTGTCAGAGCTGACAAATAAAGGCCTTCTCTCTATAGGAGAGAGAGGCCCTGAGATGTTCAGGTGTTCAGCTTTTGTGGGATAGGGGTTTGCAGTTGTTGTTGTGACACTATGGGATAGGCTAGGGGTGCCTGCCTCAGAGCTAGGCAGGTGGGGAATAGCATGGGATTGGCTTAGGTGGATGCCACTATGGTTGTGTCCTTCTAGGATTGGCTTAGTTTTATGGTACCATGGGGTAGGTCACTACTGTGAGTGAGAGGAGTTCGAGAAAGTAGAGGAAAGTGAAATTTATCTCATAAGATGGCGGTTACCATTTAAGATGGCTGCTGCTCCGATGTTAAATCAGTACCCTATATTCTTCCAGGTGAAGGAGCTGCTGCATTGAGTGATAACTGAAACCATACCTTGGAGCTGAAAAAAGCATAATGGAACGGGAACATCTTGGGTTTAAAGTAAAGACACTTTCAAAGATAGCAGAGAATCCACCTCAACGTTTACCTCAAAACCCAGCTGTGATGTGTTATCAAAATATTTATAAAGGGGGATCCAAGACGGTGGGCTAGAGGGAGGCTGCATTCTGTTTTGCTCTGGTACCTGGGATTCAAGTAATGGGAATACTGTTTCTCCACAAGTGATTAGAGGAACCCCGACAGCTGCTCCCTCACAGTAAACATGGCTTCTGTGCTGTGCAGGTCTCTGGGCCTCAACATCAGCACAGGACTCCCGGCCACTTGTTCATGCAGGTCCTCGAGTGCCCAAGTAGGACCATTGGCATTAGCACCAGGGCAGGACTCCTGGCCACTACTCCCACTCAGGACACCTGGCTGCTGCCCAAGCACAGGAACTCTGGCCGTCACTCCTGTGTGGACCCCCATCTACTATCATGGGACTTCTTTAGTTGCCTCCATCTTAGGGCACTGCAGCTACTGCCATAGTCCTCAACATTAGGTGGACTGCACCTGGGCCCAGAGACAGCCACCAGCCACAATACTGTACACCACAGAGCTGCATCTCTAAACATACCACTCAATGCCACCACCCCCTCAACAACACCCCCCCCAAAAGCAGCTGCCTTCATCTTGGGACACCTTCCTCGCCATCTATAGTTGGGACACTTCCTAGCTTGAACACCAGCTGGGGCTTAGAAACAATATCAACCTACCAAAAGTCCCCAATTCTCCCCTCTCTCCAGCAGCTGCTAACCTGGCACAGTGCCTATGGCTACACAGTCAGTCCATAGGTTGAAAAACCATGTCCTGAGCTACCCAATATAAAACAGCTCTTCATGACAGGTGCATAGCCCCAAGAGAAAAGCCCACAAGACCTCTGGTGAGAGAGGTTCCTGAGTAGGAAGTTAAAAGGGAGGGGGTGAGGGAGATACAGATTAGAGACTAAATTAGAGACCAGGAATTACGAGGTCTACAGGAGATAAGACAAGGCACCCACATCAGACAAGCAGGCCCCAGAGGTGATTCTTGGACCAACCCTCCCACCCTAATAACCTTCACCATACATGGCAAGGAAGATGTCCCAAGATGGAGGTGGCTGTTTTCAGCAGGGTGTGTTTGAGGGGGTTGGGTGGAGCTGGGCAGTGGCATTGAGCAGCATATTCAGAGATGCAGCTCTGTGGCATCCTATAGTGTGGCTCCTGGTGGAGATACAAAGCAAACAACAGATGATGAGAAGGAAAACTGGAAAGATATTGATCTTCAACAAAAACAATCCTTGTATCTTCCTTCAAGATTTTTAAAATTTCTCTCTCTCTCTCTCTCTCTCTCTCTCTCTCTCTCTCTCTCTCTCTCCCTCTCTCCCACCATCACTTACCTAACATTTGTGAAACTGAGAACTTTTCATGAATTAGACTACTAAGGACTGGGATGTCTGAATAATATATTACAGTTGTTGTATATTCTTTTATCTTGTATTTTTACTTTTATATATTTATATATCTGTACTCTACTGTTTTCCCACATACTTGTGTCTCCCCAAAATCACTTTCTCTCTCTTCTCCTGCTACTAACCAAAATTTTTAGATTCCTCTTTTATGATTTCTAAAATCTAATAACAATCCTCACCTCCTACCCACCTCAACATCTCATCCTACACCTCACTCTGTAGACCCTTTTGCAAACCTTCTGTTTATATTGGAGATAAAAATTGAATTTACCATTTCAGTATATTGTGACAAATCTATAAACGTTTTCATAGCAGCTATTTGGTTTAAGGTTGTATATTGTTTGTATTGGTATCTTTTCACATTGTTGAAGAGGTATTGGAAACCTGCAGAGACATGATAAGCCTATAGGGTGAAAACTACAATGTCTCAGATCTCCAGTGCTAGAAAAGAAGACACACATACAACTTGAAAAAACAAGGGAAGAAGGTGTCCACAACAAACCACGATATTACATTAGTAGAATCAATGGCAGAATAGAAGAAATGACAGAGAAGGAGTTCAGGCTGTACATAGTTCAAATGTTCTGTGAATCAAAAAATGATATAAGAGAGAAAATACAGGCAGCAAAAGATCATTTTGATAAAGAGCTACATGAGCAAATACAGGAAGCAAAATGTTACTTCAATAAGGAGATGGAGGTTCTAGGAAAAAACACACATTCTTAAAATGAAACAAACAATGAACCAAATTAAAAGGTCAATAGAAAGCATTACTAACAGATTAGATCACTTGGAAGACAAGACCTCAGAAAATGAAGACAAAACATATAATCTTGAAAAGAATGTTGACCACACAGTGAAGATGATAAGAAACCATGAGCAGAACATTCAAGAATTATGGGATAGCATAAAAATTTAAGAATTATAGGAATAGAGGAAGGCATAGATTTCTAAACCAAAGGAATAAAAAAAATCTATTAATGAATTAATATCAGAAAATTTTCCAAACATGAAGAATGATTTGGAAAATTAAATACAAGAGGCTTACAGGACACCAAATGTACAAAATCACAACTGACCCACACCAAGGCACAATATAATGAAAATGCGTAACATACAGAATAAAGAGAGAATTTTAAAAGCCACAAGAGAAAGGAATCATATTACATATAGCGGAAACCAATTGAGATATCGGCAGATTTTTCAAACCAAACCCAAAAGCTAGAAGATCCTGAAACAACATATACCAAGCTCTGAAAGAAAATGGATATCAACCAAAAATCTTATATACAGCAAAATTAAGCTTTACATTTGATGACAACATAAAGACCTTCTATGAAAAACAAAAGTTAAAAGAATTTACAACTAGAAATCCTGTCCTACAGAACATCCTTGGCAAAATATTCCATGAGGAGGAAATGAAAAACAACAATGAAAATCAGCAAAGGGAGGTATTACACTAAAGAAAATACTAAACAAAGGAGAAACCAAGTAAAGTTAAATATCAAAAATAAACAAATATGACTGAGAATACAAATCATGCATCAATAATAACCCTGAGTATTAATGGCCTAAACTCACCAATCAAAAGACATAGATCGCAGATTAATTTTTTTTTTAAAAAACACAACAATATGCTGCCTTCAAAAGACTCATCTCATAGGAAAAGACATCCATATACTGAGGGTGAAAGGTTGGAGAAAAAACATACCATTCACAGGAACTGCAGAAACAAGCAGGGTTTTCCATGCTCATATCAAATAAAGTAGACTTCAAGCCAAAGGACATTTCATACTGCTTAAGGAACCATACATCAGCAAGACATAACAATTATAAATATATATGCCCCAAACAATGGAGCATCTATTTCCATCAAACATTCCATCTAAAGTTCAAGAGTCAAATAGACCACAACACAATATTTTTTAGTGACTTTAACACACCTCGTTCACCCCTGAATAGATCTTCCAAACAAAAGCAAAACAAAGAAATTATAGAACTCAAGAATACAATCAATAACGTAGATTTAATAGACATATATAGAATATTTCAACCATCAATGTGAATACACCTTATTCTAGCAGCACATAGATCCTTTTCTAAAATAGACCATGTATTATGCCACAAACCAACTCTTAGCAAATACAAAAAAAAATAGAGATACTGCCCTGCATTCTATCAGATCATAATGAAATGAAATTAGAAATCAATGATAACATAAAAAATAGAAGCTACTCCAACACCTGGAGACTAAATAACATGCTATTGAATGACAAATGGGTTTAAAAGAGTAGATTAAAAAGTTCCTAGGGGTAATTGAGAACACTGATACAACATATTGAAATCTCTGAGACACTATGAAGACAGTAGTAAGAGAAAAGTTTATTGCATGGAGTTCATTCCTTAAAAGAATAAAAAGTCAACAAATAAATGACTTAATATTACTAGAACATTACTAGAAAAAGAAGAACAAAACAACACCAAAAGCAGTAAAAGACAGGAAATAATTAAAATCAGAACTAAAATCAATGAAATTGAAACAAAAGAAACAACTGATAAAATTAACAAAACAAAAAGTTGGTTCTTTAAAGATATAAATAAAATTGATAAACCCTTAGACATGCTAACACAGAGAAGCAAAGAGAAAACTCAAATTACTAACATCCATGATGTAAAAGGAAATATCACAATGGACAATGCATAAATACAGAAGATAATTAGAAATTATTTTTAAAATTTGTACTCCAATAAAATAGAAAATATTGAAGGCATTGAAAAATTTCTTGAGTCAAATGATTTGCCCAAACTGAATCAGGATGATATATGCAAGTTACACAGATGAATTTCATGCAATGAAATAGAAGATGCCATCAGAAGCCTACCAACCAAGAAAAGCCCAGGACCAGATGGATACACAGCTGAGTTTTATAGGACTTTCAAAGAAGAACTAATACCAATACTCCTCAAGTTATTTCATAAAACAGAAAAAAGAGCAGACACTTCCAAACCTATATTCTATGAGACCAATATCACCTTGATCCTAAAACCAGACTAAGACAAATCAAAGGAAGAAAACTTCATCTAATGAACAGAGATGCAAAAATCCTCAATAAAATTCTGGCAAATCAAATACAAAAACATATCAAAAAGATAGTGCATCACAATCAAGTGGGGTTCATCCCAGGGATGTAAGGTTGGTTCAGCATAATGAAATCAATAAATGTAATTCATCACATCAATAGATTTAAAGATAAGAATCATATGATCATCTCAATAGATGCAGAAAAAGCATTCAACAAAATACTGTACCCCCTTCATATTCAAAACCATAGAAAAACTAGGAATAACAGGAACATATCTCAACATCATAAAGCTGTCTATGCTAAGCCCCAGGCCAACATCATTCTAAATGGCAACACATTGAAAGCATTCCTTCTAAAAACTGGAACAAGACAGGGATGCCCTCTTTCACCACTTCTATTCAACATAGTTCTTGAAACACTGGCTAGAGCAATTATACAAAAGAAATTAAAGGGATGCAGATAGGAAAAGAAAAACTCAAATTAGCACTATTTTCTGATTATATGATTCTATACCTAGAAGACCCAAAAAATTCCACCAGAGAACTTCTAGAACTAATAAATGAATTCAACAAAGTAGCAGGATATAAAATTAATACCCATAAACCAAAGGCATTTCTGTACACCAGTGACAAATTCTCTGAAAGAGAAACTAGGGAAACTACCCTGTCTATAATAACCTCAAAATAAAATAAAATACTTGGGAATCGACCTATCAAAAGAGATGAAAGATCTCTACAATGCAAACTACAGAACGCCAAAATTAAAGAAGACCTTAGAAGATGGAAAGATCTCCCTTGTTCTTGGATAGGCAGAATTAATATTGTCAAAATTATCATACTATCAAAAACATTACACAGACTTAATGCAATTCAAATCAAAATCCCAATGACATTTCTCATGGAAATAGAAAAAGCAGTCATGAAATTCATCTAGAAAAATAAGAGACCAAGAAGAGTTAAAGCAATCCTTAGCATGAAAAGTGAAGCAGGTGGCATCACTATACCAGACCTTAAACTATCCTACAGAGCAATAGTAACAAAAACAGCATGGCATTGGCACCAAAATAGACAGGTAGACCAATGGTACAGAATAGAGGACACAGAGACAAACCCACATAAACACAGTTATTACATGTTAGACAAAGGAACCAAACATATTTTGGAGAAAGAATAGCCTCTTCAACAAATGGTGCTCGGAAAACTAGAAATCCATATGCAACAAAATGAAATGAAGCCCCTATCTCTCACCATGCACAAAACTCAACTCAAAGTGGATCAAGGACCTAGGAATTAAACCAGAGATTCTGTGCCTAATATAAGAAAAAGTAGGCCCAAATCTTCATCATGTCAGATTAGGCTCTGACTTCCTTAACAATACTCCTATAGTGCAAGAAATAAAATTAAGAATTAATAAATGGGATGAGTGTAAACTACAAAGCTTCTTCTCAGCAAAAGAAATAATCAGTGAGGTGAATAGAGAGCCTACAGAATGGAAGCAATTTTTTACCACTCACACATCAGATAGAGCAATAATCTCTAGGATATAAAAAGAACTCAAAATCTTAACACACACACACACACACAAAAAAAAAATAGCCCAGTCAATAAATGGGCCAAGGAACTGAACAGACACTTATCAGAAGGTGATACACAATCAATCCACAAATATATGAAAAAATGTTCAACATTTCTAGCAATTCGAGAAATACAAATCAAAACTGCTCGGGCTGGGGTTGTGGCTCAGCAGTAGAGAACTTGCCTAGCACTTGCAAGGCACTGGGTTCGAGCCTCAGCACCACATAAAATAAATAAAATAAAGGTATTATGTCCAACTACAACTAAAAAATTAATATATATAAAAAAACTACTCTAAGATTTCATCTTACTCCAGTCAGAATGGCAACTATTTAGAATATAAACAATAAGTGTAGGCAAAAATGTGGGAAGGAAGGCACACTCATACATTGCTAGTGGGACTGCAAATTGGTGTAACCAATATGGAAAGCAGTATGGATATTCCTTGGAAAACTGGGAGTGAAACCACCCTTTGACCCAGCTATCCCACTCCTCGGCTTATACCCAAAAGACTTAAAAACAGCATACTATAGTAATGCAGCCACATCAATGTTTATAGTACCACAATTCACAATAGCTAAATTGTGGAACCAACCTAGATGCCCTTCAGGATATGAACAGATAAAGAAAATGTGGTCTATATACACGATGGAATAATATTCAGATTCAAAGTGAATAAAATCATGGCATTTGCAGGTAAATTGAATGGAGTTGGAGAATATAATACTAAGTGGAGTAAGCCAATTCCCAAAAAACAAATGCTGAATGTTTTCTCTGAAATTAGGATGCTGATCCATAATGGGGATGCAGCAGGGAGCATGAAAGGAATGGAGGAAAATTAGATAGGGGAAAGGGATAAAGGGGAAGGGAGTGAGCAGGGAGTAGGGAAGACAGTGGAATGAAATGGACATCATTACCCCAAGTACATGAATGAGGACACAAATGATATGATTCTACTTTGTGTATAACCAGAGACATGAAAAATTGTGCTCTATATGTGTATTATGAATTGAAATGCATTCTGTTGTCATGTATAACAAATTGGAATAAATAAATAAATTTAAAAATATTCAAATAAATAGATGATGCTATTGTCATTGGAAGACAAATATTTGAAAGCCCTCTAAGTCTGAGAGCTATACAAAGATAGAGGTTAACAATCTAAAGTGTGCAAATAAATTTTCGCTAATATTTATGAGAAAATATTACATAATTATAAAGCTATATAGTTATTTTCATGTTAAATATATCCCAATGTATATTTATAGTTGACATAGGAGTTATCTATCACTAAGTGTAGAAAGGTCTGGAGAGTATAGATTAAGAAATTTGACCCCAAAAGGATAAGATGGGGGACATTAGACTCAGACTATAGATTCATTAGTTTAGATACAGGTGGATATGAATGGGTCTCATACCTTTCTGTCAAAATTTTCTCTGAGAAAGAAAGCATTTCTTAAAATTGAAGAGCTAGTAACTTCAGAGCAATAGCTCTTTCACTCAGAAGATCCCTAATCTTCTTTTTGAATGGATTATTCAAACTGCTGTAATTGACATCAGCATGGTCTACTGCCAATGGACTGAGAATTATAGACATGTTATAGCAGAGTTTTTTCCAACAATTTAAATTTTTTAAGAAATTTTATGATGTTAATATTATTAGGGAGAAGGACAATGTAGACTTATATTTTATAATATATGAGAAACCTAATATATAAAAATATATAGAAACCTAATATTCTCATGGACAGCAGCAAGACTTGAGAGGCATAAATGTGCTGTTATTGGAAGTTCTGTTTGACAAAGTTTTGAGATTGTTGATAGCTCATAGATGTCTACATTTCCTTAATGAAAACTTGGGGCCTGATGTATTTGAGAATTTTGATATTTTTTCAGATGCAGGAAAGTTTATAGTACATTAGCTTTATAATATTAAACTACCCACTGGTGGGTGTGGTATAACATGTTGTAATCTATCACAGTAACTTTCCTGCAATAAGACAGGTAAAGTCACACTAAGTTATGCAAATATGATTGTAAGTCTTTCACCTCTGGAGGTTTTGTTTCCAAAACAAATACCTCAAATTCATAGAAAAGACTTAGATATTTTGACAGAATTGCAGCTAAAGATTTATCAACCCAAAGATCAGAAATTGTTGTTATTCTTTATATTGTAGTACTTTATATAATATTATTATTCATAATAGTATTATTACTGCTTATTAGGAGGCAGTTTGCTGGTGGCTTATTAAACATTTTCCAGATCTTTACAATAGTGTATTAGATGCATAATAAAAATGCCATTTTGAGCTGAATATGGTGGTACACACCTGTAATCCCAGTTACTTGGGAGGCTGAGGCAGGAGGATCATAAGTTTGAGGTCATTCTGGGCAACTAAGCAAGACCCTTTCTCAAAATAAAATAAGGGCTTAGGAGATAAGTGATAGAGTTCTTACTTAGCATGTGCAAGGTTCTGGGTTCAATCTTCGGAAACATTAATAATAATAATAATATAAATAATAATATGTTTTAAGTAATTAAGAAACATGGCATGGATTTAAGTTGATTTTCTATTTCATTCTATTTTATAAATGTCTGATTCACATCAGAAGACCTTATTACTATACTAGTTCTTTAATGAATATATTCCTGCGTGGTTTGCACTCTACATTATTTCTTGCTTCCTTTTTTTTTGAGCAAATATTTATTGAGTGCCTACAATATGTCAAGCATTTTTCTTGACACTGGGGAGACAACAGGAAAAAAACAAAAGTTCTGTTCTCATAGACACATTCTAATATTTAGACCATCTAATATATAGAATCTCTAAAATCTAATATTCATATTCTAATGGGGAGGGCAAAAAGACATAAAAATAGATTCTTATAAACTTAAAGTAGAAATGAACATACAGTTGATTAGAAAAGTACTAAGTAACAATGTGGAAACACAAATAGATTTGCTATACGATCATAAGAAAAGGCCTCTGAGCTAAGATCTGAATGAGCTGAAGGAAGCAGCATACCTAGGGAAGAGTACATAGGCTTCAGGAACAGGAAATGGAAATCACGAGATAAAATACAGTATGTCTATATGATGTCAGGATATCCCAGTGTGTTGTAGGCACATTCCATGTAATATTCTGGGATGTAATTATACTGAAAGCTTCCTTATTATTTATCTGAAATACATATTTAAAAGAGTGTCTTGTATTTTCATTTGGACAATAGGTATCTTTACTCAGTTGAGAATGTGTTTTCTCTATTAGAGGGACAATAAGGAGGTTGATGGAGGAAAGAAGTTGGAAAGAGAGGCGTCAATATAGCAGCCGCCAGCCACCTGTGGCTATGGAGCACTGGAAAAGTGGCGGGTCAACATTCAGACATGCTGCACAGCTAGAAAATACAAACTGAAGATTAAAGACATAGTATGAAATTTGAATATCAAATAATCTCATTAGCTTTTTTTTTTACATTGACTGATGTCGAATTGATTTTACCTCCCTCTTATTTTTTAATGTTTTACTAAAAACGTTTAAATTGCCTATGTGGCTCACATTATATTGCTATGCAAGAGTGATAGATGAGAAAGAAAATGGTTAGGGAGGAAGGAGACCAAGCAGACCCTTGATGGTGAAGACTTCAGGTTTTACTTGAATGAGACAGAAAGGCATTGAGAGTTAGGCAGAAAAATGACATGGTCTAATGGTATTGCTCTCTGATTCTGCTCCTAAAAACCCCCAGCTGAGGTAAGAAGCACAAATGTTTCTTCCAGGTGAGAACTACTGTCACTGCCACAAAAGTTACCCTTTATTTCCTGCCTTGTCTCCCCAGCCCCTGGCTAAGTCATTGTATTGATTGTGATTTACCAACACAATTGAATCGTCTGCTGCTCTATAAACAACTTTCAGAGTCACTGATTAAAAAATATTCCTGACAAATCTACCATACCCTAGGCACTATTCTAGATGTTAGGGATATAGTAGCAGTAAAACAAGGGACAGTGGGGCTGTAGTGCAAATTATGTCTCATGGGAGTTATATCTTAATGGAGACAGTTTATATAAACAAACAAGAACTGAACATGTCTGTGTGTGTGTGTGTGTATGTGTGTGTGCGCGCACAGTGTGAGATTTAAAGTGGTATGATGGGAAATGAAACAAAATGGTAGAGTACCAGGATAGAATGAATTGGAAGTTCTCCTATGAGGGAAGTGAGTAAATCATCTGCTTTGATCTAAATGGTTTAGTCCCATCCCCAAATTCATAGTTAAATCCTAAACCCCAGTGTGATGGTATTAGGAGGTAGGGTCTTTAATTAGGTCATAAGGTGAAACCCCCATGAATGTGATCTTCACTCTTATAAAAGAGGTCCCAGAGATCCCAGATTACGTCTACCATGGGAGATTACACAAAAGATGGCCACATATGAAAAAGGGAGCCCTCAACAGAGCCCAGAGCCTTGGTCTTGGATTTCTTATCCTCCAGACCATGAGAAATATTTTTTTCTTATGTATAATCTACCCAGTCTATGGTATTTTGGTACAGCAGCCCAAATAAATCGACCCAGAATCCAAGTGGATATGGAGCAGGGGGAATTGAAGGCTTAGGAAAGAGCTAAATGCAAAGGCTTCTGAAAGAAGATTGAGCTTAATGTGTTGGAGAAGCAGCAGGAAATTCAAGTATTCTAGATGGAGTGAGCAGGTGGGATAGTAGGAAATAAAGTATAATTTGACACAACTATCTACTTCAAATTTCCAGAAATACAACCAGAGGGAATCATATATCTTTATGGAATCATGAAGTTTCTAGGAAAGCAAAAATAGTTCTAAATTCTACTCATGGATGGCCTACTAATACCTTCACCTCAGGACTCTCTTGAAGCATGTGAAATTCCTTAGATTGAAAAGTTCATTTAAGTATTTTTAATACAATCTAAAGCAGAACAAAACTATCAAACCAGCTAGATGTTCCAACTTCATGTGATTCTTATGATATAGTGTGCAAATACCAAATTCACCTAGTACACAGCACAACAGTAATGTTGGTGGAATGTATCATTGGTGTAATCATTAGAACTTTTAAATGAATGCAGCCTGAGCTTGCCTACTCCTGTGTGGAGATGGGCAAGAAAAAAGCACGGGTTGAATTAAAAGGGTATAATTTTCAGAGTAAGTTTCATGTAAGAGAGGCCCAAAGGGTAACTGTGGTTTGTAAAGAAAATGAACAAAAAACAAATATGGGCCATCAAAAAGATTTTATATTCATTAAATAAGACTAGGCTAATATAATAAAAGAACCTATTGGAAAAATGGGGAAATTAAACTTGCCTTTGTCAAAATACAAAATTTATTAAATTGGCTGATTAGGGAAGTTTTTGGTTCAGATGCTAATAAGTGGTAGGGAGTAGAAGGGAGAATTAAAGCAAGAGAAGTGAAAGCAGGAGTGCCAAGTGAAAGAGGGGAAAGGACCAGAGGGAAAGGCTGGGCAGGGGACCTCTCGCAGGAGCAGGATGAGGAGGCTATAGATTTGCTGGGTAGTTAGTGTTCTTCGCAACCTGAGCTCTGTTTCACAATCCAAAGTCCAGAGGAACTCTGTGGGTCACCAGGACAATCAGTGACCCCTTAAGTGGGCATCAGGAGGAGGAAATGAAGAACAAGAAGATATTACACGGAGGAAAAACCACTTGAGAGGAATTGAAAAATATTTGAAGAAAGAAATATGAAAGTGAGTTGGGTATGTACTTTCTCACCGTCACAGTGCATAATGGCCTGCTGACTCTCAACAACCATCTCTGAGACACACCCACTAAAGGTCATATTGCCTTGCTCTTGGGGAGGTCCCAAGCCACCTCTAAGAAGGGCATACATGTTGGGTCTGCACTGCAGAGAGTGAGGCTCCTCCAATGCAGAATGATTCAGATAACTGGATTCAGAGTTTTCCAGGTGTATTTTTATGTGTCCCAGTATGTGATCTGTGGTAAAGTGGTTCACTGATCCAATATGGTAGAAAACCACAGCACACTCTATTTTTGTCTTAAAGATTCCTAATGACACTGGCTCATCAAAGGCTTGAAGAAGTCCTGAGATGAGGAAGCGGTAGAGCTTTGTTTAATCCATCATTTTCAAAATTTATTTGAATAAGAAATCTTTCTATCCACCTACCAGAGTTAATGATCCATATAGCCTGCTGTGAAATGAAGTTTTGTTGACTTTCTGGGCACACTGCACCAGGCAAAGCTAAGGGAAAGATGCCCTTGTGCATCTCATTGTCTTTGCAGACACCTTTCATCTCACCACACTCAGGGTTCTCATAACATGGTCGTCCTATGATAGAAGATCTTGAACTAGAGCTCATCAAAGGAGAGCATCACTGTGTCCTGGGCCATCCCCTGCTTCTTAGTCCTCTTAATAGGAAAAATATTAGTGATGTCTTCATTAAATTTCCCCCTCCTTCTTCCTTTCCCTCTCCATTTCTCTCTATCATTAAAAATAATGTACTTTATTTCTTTTTCATCTTCTAATTCTCCTTCATTAACATTGATTAAAAAACAAATCAAAATGTAAAGAACAAAATAAAGCAGACCATGATATCAGCAGAGAAATACAATATTCCAAAGAAAAAGCACTAAATGTATGGGAAGCTGAGATCCACAGCAAATGGGGCTTCTCAAAGGACAGAAGCCTCACAGGAAATTTTGAAAGGCTGGTATGAATAGAAATGGGAGTTCTGGAGAACCAGGATGTTGTGAGCACAAAAATAAACTATAAGCATCCAAATCTTCTGTTCCTCTTCCATTAGAAGTCATATTCTTTCTTATGGGTTTAAGCAACAGAGTCAGTATTCAACTTTGCACATGGTTTTTCATACACAGATTCATATCTATCTATTCCATTAAATTTCTTCTATGTTAATCATTCAAAAAGCAGTCACATTCTCAAGATGCAACATTTACTTCAGCAAGGAAATGGACAGAGAGGGGACGTCTGTATCTTCTTGAGGCTTCTGAGGACCAAGGGGACTGATTTTGCATGTGAAAAAATAAACTGAAAAAATAAACTAACAGCTCCTCGGGAAGCTGAGGAAGAATGATTGCCAGTTTGAGGCCAGACTGGGAAACTTATCACTAAGAAAAATGGGGTTTTTGAGGACATAGGTCACAGGCAGAATGTACCAGGGGTGAATCCCCAGTACCAAAAAATTAATTAATTGATTTTTATAAAGAATATAGAAACGGAGTTTGATAGTTTGGGTATTTTGCCATTAACTGGCCCATCATAGTGACAGGCTCTTTTAACCTCTTTGAGTTTTGGTTTCCTCATTTGTAAAGGAGTCAGCAAATTTCAAGCAGTGGGCCAAATCCTGCCAACTGCTTATTTTATAAAGTTTTATTGGTACACAACCACACTTGCTTGTTCATGCATTGTCTACGGCTGGATCTCTACAACGACAGAATGGAATAGAGTTGGGTAGTTTTGAGAGAGACTATGTGGCTTGTAAAGCTTAAAATATTTACTGTCTGGCCCAATACAGGAAAAGTTTGCTCAGTGAGGTTTCTGCCAACTCTGACATCCTATGATGCAGATTATTACCCCACAAGAGGCTTAATTGTTGTCATTTAAGTACAGGTGTTAGGAGTAGAGTAAATGGCCTCAGCAAACCACCCAATTTAAATATTTCATGCACCTTTAGTCTGATTGCTTTTGCCACCCACAGCATTTTGACAATGAACCACACACCATATTGCTGTACCTAGTGCCAAGGAAACACAGTTTGAAAACAAAGCTTGCTTTCTCGTCCATGCCTTATGAAAATGTATGATGTGAATCGTTCTCAAATAAGGTGTGTGTTGTGCTCTGTCTCCAGCTTTGAATACCAGAAACCACAGCATTCCTCAACTCAACCTCCTTCAGAGGACTGGGAGAGCTTGCCTGGCCAACTAGATGAACAAACCCTGACATTTTATTTATTTTTCTTTCTGGAAATGCTCACTCAAAGGAAAAAAGGTCCCCAAATTTTCTGCAGCTGCTGTCTGGATCATTTTTTTAAAAAATATACTCAAGGAAGCTGCCTGGGTGGCCATGGAGAATGGTTGGGTCAGTTCACATATTGGATGCTTTGAACAGTTCACAGTGATCAAATTATCACAGGGGGGTTGACCATGTCTGGAAGCCCACACCTCCACACCATTTCTTAGGACTTGCTACAACATCACAGGGATTTTCCTGAACTAGGTTCACCCCTCAACATTTAACCCAAGACATGGAAAGACAAGTGATTATTCCAGTTTTGACAGCAGAGAAGAATTAACTTAAAAAAATGTCAAAAACATAAAAACTCAATCACCAAGTGATTACATATACTAAACCTCAGAATCTCAAAGAAATTCTAAATTTCACGAGAGAATATTTTCTATTGTGTATGCATATTTCTGGGAGGTGCATGTTCTATTAAACATGATTAGTGGCAAGGTATGAATTTTGGATAATCAATAATTTCACTTAAAATATAAAAAATAATAATAAATGGGAAAAATTGATCATACTGGAATTTTGTATCAGTTTAATAAGAATATGTGAGACTGGTAATAAGAATATGCTCGTGAGCTCTTTGTGACAGAATGTTTACACCATTCATTCTCTTGGTTGTTAGAAGAAGTTGGATGCTTGGAACAGAGCCTTGTAGGACTTGGGGAAAGACCATCTCTTCATACATACATACTACATTCCTGCCCATTTTCTATGATGGGATAGGAATACTGGGAGACAGAAAAAAAATATTTTTCTTAGAAAGGATTTGGAAGTGCTGTGGTTTCAATGTTTGTATTCCCTCCAGAATTAATGTTGAAACTTAATCTCCAGTGCAAAAGTATGAATAAGTGGGTTTTTATCTGTTCATTAGGTCATAAAGTTTCCTCCCTTGTGCTAAGGATTAAGTTCTTTATAAAAGAGGCTTCATATAGTGTTTGGCCCCTGCCTTTGCCCTTTTGTCCCTTCTACCATGTGAGGACAAATACATGGTGTCGTCTATGAAGAATGGGCTGTCACCCTGATCTTGACTTCCTGGCTTCTCAAATTATAAAAAATAAGTTTCTGTGGTTTATAAGTTATCCAGTCTTAAGCATTTTGTTATAGCAGCACACATGGCCAAACACAGGAATTGTAGGGAAATTTATCTGAAAAAGCCATGCATCCTCATCACCATGAGACTGAACATTTTGTTCACAAATGCCTGAGAGATAAACCCCTTCAATTCTTCAAGGAATTCAAGAAAACAAATCCTAAACCACCTTCAAATTTCACAATCTCAACTTGTTCCCATAATATTCCCAAAATCTGAGGCTGGTCTTATAAGAAAGAGAGAAGAAGTGCCTTGAATTTTCTCCAAGTATTGACTCCCCATATACTTGGAGAATGAAACCGATTGAGTGCCATGAACATGGTACTTAAACAAAATGGCAAAGATGGCATTCATGTGTGAGGATTATCCCTATTTTATTGGTAAGGAAATTTAGAATCAGACCAAAGAATCTGTCAATGATAATATATTTAGCAGTAGAAGAGATCTGAACTTAACTCTGTTTGGCTCCGATTCTTTCTAGTCCCAATACAACTGTCTGTGAAGACAAGTCCTCTTGCTTCAGAGTCAATTTTCAAATTTCTAGGATAGAACCCTCTCCATTCCCCTTTACTTCATGGTGATTAGACTTATTGTTGGCACTTGCCAAAAACCCTCAAAGTTTGATGTATGAACTTCTATAGTCTTTCTCTCTAAACATGCACCAGAAAGATTCAGTAGAATCAAGACCCTGTTACAATATTTTATCACTATTATGTTCCTAGTGTATACTTTATAAGTGTCACAAATTACACCGACTGAGAAGCATTAGTGTATGTTGTACTTTAACACTGATGACTGCACTGCAGATATGCTTCTTGGTCAGTGAGTAGCTAAGGGGCCATGGGCCCTCAAAAGAATAAAAAGGAGCTGTCAACTCTCCCAAAATGCAGTGCTAATGTGTCACTGCTCTCAGGGACAAAGCTGTCTCTCCTGCCTTCTTGTAACATAGAGATGATGCTAGAGCCCACACAAATCTCAGTAAGTCAGACACTGAGCCAAGAAGAGTCTGAAATGACAAAAAGTTCACGTTGCTACGTGTGTGACATGTCTAGATTACACATGTGCATATGTGTGCAAGCAGGGCAAGATTTGGAAAGTAGGCAGTGGAGATTTTGAGATGATTCGGGAGAATGTTTTGATAAGAATTAAGAATAATTTACTACTTTAGTTCCTCTAAAGTGCTTGAGAGCCATTTCCTCTCAAGGACTAAGAAATTTCTCCCATTGGATCTTATTTACACTCTCATTTTCTTAAGAACATTTTAAATAGAATGAATATACAAGTGAGATTAAGTGGCATTTGTCTTCCTGTGTCTGCTTTATCTTACCTTATGATGTCCTCTAGGTTCATCCACACTGTCTTAAATGACAGGTTTCCATTGTTTTTGTTTTTGTTTTAATACAGGCGGAATGGTATTTCACTGTATATATGATGGCCACTGGTGACTGAGGAAAAGGGAATGGATAGTTATTAATCAAAGTGTATAGAACTTCAGGTAGATGGAGGAGTAAATTTAGGATCCATTGCAGATTACAAGGATTACAGAAAAAAAAAATAACATGAAAGGTTGCTTGGTCTAAAGTGGTTCATCACCAATTTCAGACTTCTGAGATCTTCTAGGAAGTAAAGCATATCTGAAAAAGGGATTATATACATCTAATATTTCACTGTTCTAAATTCAGCATCCTAAAGACCTATCTAATCACTTCAATCTAGAGGGAAAAAAATTAAATAGTTAATGAAGGGACACTCTTGTAAATAGTGACCAGCAGTTGCTCTGTGAAGGGAAACTGAGGGAGACTTACTTAAATGTGTTTACACTTATTTACATGTTTTTCTGTTGAATTTTGAACCAGGTGTCTTGTTTTTCTGAAATATTGAAAATGAAAATTTTAAACTAACATTCAGCGTCACCATTTTTATCTATTCCCTCCTTGACAAGTCAGCCACTGGTCTTACATTTGTTCTGCTCCTGCTTGGCATGAACAAAATCTCCAAGGAAGGGTATCACTTCATTCCTTTATCATTTCTCCCCATTCATATGCTGCACCAAAAATATTTCTCAACATTTTTCATGGGACTATGCTATGTGTCTGTATTTGGATTATAGTTCTCCAAGGAGGACCACAAAGGGGCTAATATCAGTGTTAGTTTTGTGATTCTGTTAGGATTTTGACTTCTGCCTCTTACTAAATTTTTATCCTTTGCCAAGTTACTAAATGTCTCTAAGACTCAGTTTCTTTATTTCTGAAAAATAAGGATAATAAAGCCAATAGTAAGATCTTGTAATACCAACAGATTAATAGATAAATTATGTAAAACATTCTCTGTACATAGTATTCATTCAACAGATAATCGTTATAATTATGCCTTAATGTTTAATCCACTCTGTTATTTGCACTCTTTAAATTTTAACACACCATGTTGTTGTCAGTTTAAAATGTGTACCTGACTAAAGCAAATAACAAATTTGGAGGGGGGGAAGCATATAGCCAGCATTTGATGGACACAGGCAAATGGCAGATGTCACCCAGATAGCACATTTCTTCTACTGCTCTCCTCACGACAAAACAAAACAAAAAAAGGTAAACACATTAAAAACTACACAAGATCATCTCCTTCCACCCTGTTTTTTCTTGTGTTGTTTTTTTGACCCATTTCCAACCACAGCATAGACTCCAGTTTCTGTCAGATGCTATATTCTCCCTTAGATTTTCCTCCATGGTCTTTTGGTTTCAATCTTTGGTTCGCTGTGCTCTTGATTACTAGCCCAGCCTCCATCATTAGCCACTTTCCCATCTGGCAAAACCTGTTCCAGAGAGGAAGTGAATGGAAACACTTTCATGGTTTGAGTCAGTAAACTTTTACTGAATGTCCAACACATGCTGATTGGTATCCTCAGGCAGTACGGGATAAATGCCTATATCCTAGACATAAAAGACATAATAGATCTGGCTCTATTCCACTGTAGTCTTGTACAAAGTCAAAATGAAATACAGAAAGGAGAGCTCTGCAATATACGTGGATGTGCTTTGTCTTAAGCAACATTGGGTGGAAAAGTACAATCTTGGCCATTGCCCCTGGCTTCCATCTCTCTGTCTCCTGATTCTCAGCTAATGCTTGACCTATCCTTTCTAGTTAAACATATTTTCTGGGCAGGAAGATCATCTGGCACACATTTTTTTAACCAACTCTCCAAAAAGTAAGTAAATAAATAAGTGGATTTGCCCCAAATCTTATGTGTGGAACAAATTGTGGGTGGTCATCGGAAGGTTAGACTTCAGGACAGGAGACATCCAGCTTATATTTTACAAAGTGCCAAGTGGCTAATTTAACTAATTATACTCAGAATACAGACATTCTTCTAATCTCCATGGTATGGTAGTTTGGCATTGCCAGATAGAAATAATATTTTGCACAGTCCTGAGAAATCCAAAATGCCTCCCATAAAGAACAAGGAGAATTTTAAAATATGCCAGCCATGGAGCATAACTGTGCCTTTTGTACTGGTCACTGATCCTGACCATTATATCCACAACCACTGTATAGGCTTAGTAGTGATCATAAATGCAGTCAGCAAAAGGTAAGCATTTTATATCCCCTGATAGAAAGCAAAGGGACATCTTGTTTTGCTTGCTGAAACTTGGCTATTAGACTCCGCAATAAAACGTTCACAGGCGGGCTGTGTAGGAAGAACACCTGGATTCTGGGGGAAATGCATCATTCATCACTTTTTTCTTTAAATCCACAGAAATATTTTTTTCTATCATCTTGTGACTTTTTATGGGCTGTTAATGATGGGAGAACCTGATCAAATGCAGGCAGGCTTTCACATTCAGAATGGATAAGAGGACAGCAACCAAATGCTAAACACGTGTCATTCACCACTGGCCAGGGCACACTGTTTTATAACATTTTATAAACTTTCTGACCAACACTGAGTCGGGGAGCATTCATGTTCACATAAACATGCCTTGCTGTGTACATGACTGCTACTAATAATAAACAGGGAATGGCTGCACTAATTCCTCCTCTCCTTGTGGAAAAGATTAACTTTCCTGCCATTTGTTTTATATTTGCCGGAAATGGGGAATTTTTAAGATCATCATGCATAATTTCTCTAATATTCAAAGCTACTTTACTATTAAGGAATGCAGGAGACCTAGAGATACAGACATCATCTTCCATGAGGGATACTTTGGGAGTGACAGGCTTGATATTGTTCAGTGACCCACATGACCCCATAGTTACCCACTGAGCACCCAAGTGCTCCAGGGAAGCTAACTCACAGAGGTATTGAAGGATATTTTAAATTTTAAAAAGAAACTGGCAATAGCTACCAATAGCACACAAACTACTATTATGAAGTTGACCCTAACCATTTAATAACAACCAGAATGGTTAGATATTCCTTATGCGCTCAGGATAACATGTAAAACTATTAAGACAGGAGTGTGTTAGGAGCCCAGAAATTTTGAAAACCTCTAAACATAGACCCATTTATATGAACCCTAAGTTCAAGAATTCAAGCTTGTACATGTTGTCTGACACCTTCTGCATGCCAGAAAACATACTATACGGAGCAGAGAAACCTTCATTTATATCACACCTGTGAAAAAAGAAGTCACAGAACATGGTCTCCACTGTCTCTTGATTCCTGTATACTGATTGCAATTTTCAATGTCCTAAGAACTTTCCCTTGAAGGAGTGGATAAACAGCAAGAAGGGACCATGGGATCTGGACTTTGTGTCGAAAGCTGTTCAGCAGAGTAGGGTTTAAAAACAGAAAGGAGATGACATCTGGTGCTTCTCATTCCATCTTTGTTCTCCAGTGCAACTCTAGAGGACCTTGAGCAGTCTCTTTTAAACAAGTTGCTCTGGAAAGAATTGTGCAAGAAAATAGATGCTAGTAATTCAGCAGGGATAAGACCCAGGCAATCCTCCAGAAGAGAAAAGATAAGCTATCAATCCCCAGAGGAGGGCTGGGGATATGGGAATATAGCTCAGTTGGTAGAGTGCTTGCCTCACACGCACAAGGCCCTGGGTTCAATCTCCAGCACAACAAAAAATAAATAAATAAATAAAAAATAAACTCCAGAGGAAATTTAAGAAACAGAGTTTCTTGGGATGGGTAAATTTAGGGGAATAAATTTGACTCAAGGTATTGTAGGCAAGTCTGGAATAACAGAAACAGTGGTAAAAAATACAAGACTTAACTACAATCTTTTTTTTTTTTTTTTTTGGTACTAAGGATTGAACTCACGGGGACTTGACAACTGAACCACATCCTCAGCCCTATTTTTTATTTTATTTAGAGACAGGGTCTCACTGAGTTGCTAAGCACCTTGCGGCTGCTGAGGCTGACTTGAATTTGTGATCCTCCTGACTCAGCCTCCAGAGCAGCTGGGATTATAGGCATGCACCACCTCACCCAGTCTAGACCACAATTTTATAAGGAATAGCTGATTGGATTGAAAAGGACACTAGGAGTTACAAAAACATTGTCAGTTCAACAAAGAAATCTTGGTAGGGGGAAAATGGCTAAGGACAGAAACAAGCATAATCTCTTGATCTCACTGTGATGAGGCTGTTTTGGAATCCATTAACCTGTACCTTTTGACTTATAAAGCCTGTTTAAGAAACCATTCATTTCTTAACAGTTAGTCTCTCAAATATTTTTGAAAAATAAAACAAATTTGACTAACCTCAATCGCAATTGTACTTGTAGTGTTGAGGATCCACTTCAGAAAACACTCTAAGTCCGAATTCACATCAAAGAGAGCTTTAATTACCTGGCCAGGGTCTGTCACCCACTAGTAGAGACTGAAGCTCTGTGGAATAACAGCAATTCCCTGCCCTGTGTCTTGGGAATTTAATGATGAAAAATACAACTCAGAGACTTTCCTTAGCATCATGCAAGCAAGCCAGTCATAGAAGCTAAAACAGCAGTTAGTAGAGCAACTCAGAGACAATCACATCTTGGGCTTAAGCAGGTGTTAGACAACCATATCCTGGGTTTGAGCAGGTGGGAGGTGGGGGTGAGAATATATTTCAAAGTCATGTAGGTCACCAGGACCATCATATCCTAGATCAAGTACAATTTGTGGGGTACAAAGTACAGACAAACAATATAAGAAAATAGCTTTCATTTCAGTTTCTCAGAAACAGCTCTTATAACTTTTTTTTTTATAGAAGGCAGTCTTAGGCTTGTCTATGACAGTTCTTGCTTTATAATTGTCTTATCTCACTTATCAAAATCTTATATCTATAATCTATATTTTTTTACTAATCTATAATCTATGACTTCTACTCTTATTGATTATACCTATCAGGTCACATCACAACAGTAGCACTGTCACCAAAACAAGGACTAAGTAATAGCATTCACAGTACTTACTGTCTTTGGGAAGAAATACAAGGGTATATGAGATTGAGATTAGTCACGATTTCTGACTGGAAGGGAGAATTATGCCAGAAACTGGGCATATGACATGGATCACTTCCTTTTAGTCCTTCTCTGCTGAACATTTAAGTGTGCTGCAGGCCCTGTGTCTCCCTTCACTCCTAGGAAGACTCCTCCCTAGAAACTTCATTCATCCCCATCACTTCCAAGACCATCTATCTACTGCTACTAGCCCAGACCTCTTTACTTACTCGAGATTCATATGTCCAATTACCTATTTAATTATCTCTACCTGTATATTTAATAGGTGTTTCAAACTTATCCTGTGAAAACAGACCTTTTAATTCTCAGACCCCAAACTGGCTCTTTTCCAGTCACTACAAATGGCAATGCTACTCACTCAGTTGCTGTATCCAAAAGCTTATTGATTCTTCTCATTCTTTTGTTCCCTAAGCCTCATCCACCATAAATTCTTTTGATTCTACTTCCTAAACCTTTCATTATCTCTCTACATGCCATGCCATCTGCTACCAGCCATCTCTCTTGCCTGGATCAGTAAAAAGACCTTGAAACTCATATCTCTTCTTCTATTTTTTATCCTCCCCATTCAATTATCTACATATAGTCTTTATAACAGAATTTATATTATTTCAGCTTTCAGTGTAAATCCTCCACAAAGACATTTGAATAAAACTAGAAATCTTTAGCCATGTCTGAGGGTCCTACACAATCCATCCCCATCCAAATTTGTGTTACCAGACTCCTCCTCCATAATTCCTTAAATGCCACGTGCATCTTCTGTCTTTTCTCCATAACATCAAGCTCATTCCAACCTGAAGGCCTTGGTAGAAACTGTGTTGTCTTCCTGGAATGCCTTTGCCTCTCTTGTTCATATGGCTAATTCTGGACATTAAGGTCTCATTTTAAATATCACTTTTTTTCCAGAGGTTTTTTCTGTCCTGCCAATCTCACATATCTTTCAGTCACTCCCTATCATCACCCCAAAGTAATGACCACTGCTTGAATATCTGTATTTACTGGCATATGTTTATGATCTGTCTTATTCCTACTGAAACATAGCCTCCAGCATCGTGAGAAATTGTCTTCTCCTTAAACACCCAACTGCTGAAACACTCCACCAGCACATGGTAAGGGCTCAGTACATATTTGCTAAAAGTCCTTGAACTGATGAATAGGTGTCTTGGGCTCTCTCTTCCGTTTTGTTTCTAATTGTACATGCCTTGTCTAATGGTCACTTGTGGATGTGATCCCTAAAGCCAATTTGTCATTAAACTAAATCCAAATAAGAATAACTACATTTTAGCAATAGAGAAAAGGAAATTGGAAATGGTGCTGCAATTCCAGTTTATATAAAATAGAAGGTTATAATATGATACGCAAGAAAACTTCTTTGTATATCTGGAAATGAATAGAATAGACATATTCCATTAAAATGTGTATTTCTTGAATTAGGAAATAGTCTCTTCATATTTATTAGAAATTTTTCAATGCTAATTGCTGGGGTCTTGACAACAAAGAACAGATCTGGTTATTTTTAGCTATACTTTAAAAGATCAACATAATTAACTTAAACACATTTAAATAGCTTCTATTATGTTTTACCCTCAGAGGGAGGTAAATAGTAACATAGAATTATGTGTAGTCAAATTATGCTCTTGTGTTTCTTAGAAATTTTAAGAATGTTTATTGGCACATTTATTCTTGTGCTGGAATTAAAGTGTTGCTTGATTTTTTTTTTTAAATTACAGAAGAGTTATTACTAAAATAGTGTAAGTTAGGTTTTAAAATTAACATTTTGTTTCAATATTTAAATTTCAGTGTTTCAAATGAATAAAAGTTTATGAGAATTTTGGTATTGTGTATGATAAGAGGACTTTTTTAAATTCTTGGAATGATAAAAACAATGTATATCAATATTGAGCTTTCAGAGTTTCAGGGCAACATAAATCTTTCCTTGTTTTTTCTTTTTTTTTCCTAAGCCAAATATTTGCTACCTAAATAGGTGATTTTCTATCTGACTGATAACTGTACATTTAAGAAAAGCACCTTATAATTTTCCTGATTGGAATGTGAAATATATGAACTGCTTTAATATTTTCCTTCTTTCTTCACTCTTAAGGAGAGAACATGGATTACCCATTCGTTGACTTTTCACACAACTGTTTGCCCAAATACTTCCAGTATCTTATCCCTGTGGATTTGGAATGAGTTATCTTTTTAATAGGTGTCCTTATTTCTTAGCTGAATGGAGCCAATCTTTGAAAAGGACTGTAGAAGGAGTGTTGGCTTTTTCTGCGCTCTCCACCACAGGGAAGTTGACAGCAATGAATTGACATCGCCAAATGCATTATTTCTCATAGGTAGGCTACACCAAGGTCCAAATTGAGTAGCAGATAGAAATATCACTCCTACTTACTCACAGACTTTACCCATGTCTTTCAATATAGTCACACCAGTAGCATAGGTAATGTTTACATCTCTACCCATCTAATTCTTTTGTCAATCTCTGAATTGGTTCTGAATCTGGGTAGGGTAGAGGAATATTACTGATTGGATTCTATCAAAACCCACCCATCACTCTGTTCATGGGCCAGGAACATTGAGAAATATATAAGGATTAGGATTCAGGAATGAAAATCATGTTTAATATACAAAGACTGTGGTGTAACAAAGTCAGGAAATGTGGCTTTATGCCTTAGGCTTCCACATGTATAGACTGTGAAAATTCAGGGTCTTGGAATTTTTAACAGCTTATATTGTTCTGCACAATTATTAAAATGGTATGGTTTGCTTTTCAACACACATGGTTTGAAAGGACAGGTTTAGGATAGATTTTTAACGAGCACTGGTGAAGTGTAGTTTTGTCTTCAATGGGTTGCTGCAGCTTATCATGACTTTGTTCATACCAGTGGCTGTGTAGGGGCAGCCAACCAGCCATTCTGATGAAGCATCAGACTCTTAAAGGTAGATGCTACTAATGGAAATATTTCATTATACATAGGCTATTAAAATTTTTAACAAGTTAGAATGTTTTCTTGCTGCATTTCTCTGCATTTCTCAGCCAAGTCTGCTAGGGTGAAAGACCAGACATATTCATCTTTTAGAGAATTGAGTGCTTTAATCATTAGAGGGTCCTGGTGATATTGTAGTTTTAAAGGTTCAACTTCTGATTTCAGCCAAAATATTTCTCATTTTGTCTCCAACCTGGGAATTCCTTTGAAGTTGTCGCTCTCATCTTTACAACAAGAATAAAAGCTCAACAAACTGGGGAATGATGCCTTTCCTTCTAACCATCAAAGACTGAAGTTGGAGGTTAAACGACCCCGATGGAATCTGTGCAGACAGGCAAAAGGAAGAGTCACAGCCAAGATTTGCCAACCCAGGGCAAAAATTGCTGGAGCTATAAGCTGGTAGCAAGACTTAAAAAGTAGTTTAGACAAATTGCTGGAAGATCAATCTAGACTAGCATGAAAGTGAGAGAGTATTGTAAGCCAGTGTCTTGGGAAATTCTTCCCAATTTTGAGAGATTTACTTCTAGGAACTTTAGGTTTGCAAAATTAAAAATAAACCATTCCCTCATGTTTCTGGCAACAGAAAGGGAAAGTAAGCATCATAAAACACACAAGTGCCTTGTCTACTAAAAAAATTTGTACTTTAATAATCATGTTTTTGTTTTCTGTATTATGATGCTTTGACATCTTAAACTTTGCTAACCCTGGAAGAACTGAAATCCCAGAGTTATCCAACTCCTAGGCAACAACTCACTGGAGAGTGCACTTTTCAAGTACAAACCAGCCTGTCCAGAGTCCCACATCAACCACTTCCTTTGTTGGGTTTCATATTCTGGGCCACTATCCTCATTCCCTAATCAGACTAGAGCCAAGTATAAAACAACAAAGGAGGCTCTGTACCTCAGGTGTATCGAAATTATTCAAACTAGTCAATACTAACTAAATTACCCTGCCTCACCCCTTCCTCAGAAACCATGATAAAGTGAATGATGAACCCCGATGTTCTTCCTCGTGCCCCTGTTTCCATGACAATGCCCTGTCCTCCTGGAAACTGTGAAAATTAAATCACAATTGTTTTCTGATCACGCAGGCTTAACTATATCTCAATTCCTTTCCTTTGTACACTATATTTAGGGCTCCTACTTTACAGAAGAGAAAACTTTATCAGAGTCTTATTCTACCTACTTAGAAGAGAAATCACCTAACTCTAGCCTTCCTGTTTCACATAGCGTGTGAGTTGGTGGGGTCATAAACCAAGAAGTATTTGTAAAAACCACAGCCCTGGGACACAGGGCAACTAAAAGATTGAGATTCAGTCAATGCAACACTTCCCATCCCTACCAGTTTAGTACCATGTCAGTGAGCCTGTTGTTGTTGTTATTATTGTTATTGTTGTTCTTGAGGCTTTTGTTTGGTAACAATGGTTTATAGCTAAAAACAGTTTCAAAGTATAGAACTTCAAGATTCCTTCAGTAGTCCTGACAGAGCCAAGGAAAAAATAAGTGAGCTTGAAGAAATTCTAAAATTTATAGAAAGGGAGGGAGGGAGGGAGAGAGGGAAAGAGAGAGAGAGAGAGAGAGAGAGAGAGAGAGAGAGAGAGAACATACAACAACTATGTACAGTATCAAAAGGTGTAATACAAGAAGGATAATAAAGAGAGAAAGGAACAAAACAAACATTTGAAGCAATAATGATAAAACATCTTAGAAACCAACCTCAAAAAGCACACTATAGATTAATACATACAGACATACACATATATTTTCAAAGTGCAGAAAACAAAAAAGAGAAATTTTTAAATTAAACTGGAAACATAGATAAACTTACCTGTACATAAACAAGAATAAGAATTAGTCTTTTAAAATAAAACATAAGCAAGAAGAAATTGAGATGAAATATTTAAGTGTTGAAAGAAAAAAGAACTACCAACCTCAGATTCTGTATTTAGTAAACCTAATTCAAAAGTAAAGTAGTGCTTCAGACAAATAGAAATGGAGAGAATTCATTGCCAGAAGGCCTAACTTGCAAGAAATGTTAAAAAGAAGTTCTTCAGGAAGAAGAAAAAGTACATAGGTTAAAAACTTGTGTCAATATAAAGAATGAAAGAGTATCAGAGAAGAAATATAGAAAGTTATATATTTGATTTTTCTTATTATCATCAGATGGATATAACTTTAAAGTAAACAAAATGTAGCAACAATATGTACAGTGATTTTAACATATGGTTAAGTGGCAAGAATGACAGCAATGTCATAAGCAATAAGAGGTCTAAGGTACCCATACAAATCATAAGCCAGTGGAGCATCATTAGAATATGGACTTATGTTAGTTGTCAACATATATTTCAAATTTAGGGCAACTACAAAAAAAATGAAGAAGAATCATAATTAGTATGCTAAGAAAGAGAAAATGAAATCATATAAAATCCTCAATTAAAACAGAAAAGGCAGAAAAGAGGAAAGAAAAATAAGTACAATGAATAGAAAAGTTACAAATGTGGTAGCTATTAATTGAACTATGTTGATAATCACTTTAAATGTGAATGGTCTAAATATACTTATTAAATAACAAAGATTCAAAGGGGATAGGAAAAGGTTAGACACAATAATGTTATCTATAAGAACACTATATAAATATAAAGACACTGATGGCTAAAAATTAAAGGGATGGCAAGGGAGACCCTTCTGCCCTTCTGCCATGTAAGGTTACAGTGAAAAGAGACTGCTATGTGAAAGCAGGCCCTCATCAGACCCCAAATCTGACATGACTTGATCTTGGACTCTAGAGCTGTGAGAAATAAACTTCTTTCATTATAATAAATAAATAAATAAATAAATAAATAAATAAATAAGTAAAAGAAATTACTCCAGATGGTCTTGACTCCTGATGGTTTGACTGGATTTTTCAACTTTACCAGGGTGTGAAAATATACTCATATAAGCATTCTGTTTTTCACTTTCAGTACAATTTTTCAATAAATCCCTTGAGATTATTCAATAACAACAACAACAACAAAAAAATCAAAGGGATGGAATAGACACTCCATGTTAACACTAATCAAAAGACACCTGGAGAACTTGTATAAATTTCAGACAAAATAGACATTAGGCAATGGAAAATTATTGGGGACAAATAAGATATAGTCACCAGTGGATCCAAGAGAATCAAAAATGAAAATGTTTATTGATAGCCTGGCGCTTGCCTCTTATACCAGCTGCTTGGAGGAAGACACCAAAGGATAGCAAGTTCAATGCCACCCTCAGCAAGTTAGTGAGGTCCTAAGCAACTTAGCAAGACCCTCTCTCAAATATTTAAAATTTAAAAAGGGCCGAGGATGTGGCATCCCCCAGGTTCAATCCCAGGTACTGAAAAAAAAAAAAAAAAAAACACCTATTGGTATTCAGAACTAAAGATGGAAAGCAGGCAGGGCGGCTCTCCCAGATTGTTGCTCTTCTCTTGATTGTTTAGACTGGAAGAAGAAACTAAGTGTCTGCCCTCTCCTCTGTTTTGGGGTTCATATCCTCATAAAACATATTCTGAGCTCCTTCACAGTGTAAGCTTCATCTGTCAGAGCTAGTTACTGTCTGATTGACTAGATTTTAGAAAATTCTTCTAATATGGGATACTTATTAGCAATGATAGGTTCATCCAACCCAAAGTCATACCTTTTAACATAAAACATGATACAATATTAATATCCTGGTTTCTGCATGAATACTGTGACTCTGCATTGGTTCCTAATTCAGGCAGAGGATGGTTATTTATTGATCCTGAAACTCCACTAATAAGGAACATAAATTATCCTTTTGCCACAAATAAGATTAAATCCTTTCCCACATTTAAATGAATAGGCATTTCTTTTTCTTATATAAAAATCACATAGACGTCTGTGATATCAACAATGATTCAGCAACTTCAAGCTATGGGATGATGTCTAAGAGATCTATACTTACTTTCCCTGCAAGGTCCCAAGTTGTCACCCCCATTCCAAACAGCATAGTTCTATTTGGGACATTAAAAAGGAACAGGAAGAGACTGATCAGCAACTTCTATCCCTGTTCTCTGGAATGCAAAGGTCTTTCCAGAAATTTCCCAACAGATATTCTCATTCATGGTCCTTGTACTGAAGTGCATCACATAGTTGATTCCCATTGCAAGGAAATCCAAGGAAATGGGTAATTAGCATTTCTAACCTTTCTAGTAGAAAGTGACAAATGTGACAGGAGTTGAAAATGTGTATTAGAAGAGCCAAACCCTAGTGTCAACCACAATATGAGCAGTGCTTTTGAATTGTATTTTCCTCTCTTTTGGTCAAGACTTATTGTGGAAGGTGAGTTTTTTTCCTCGAGTGTGTGTGTGTGTGTCCGTGAGTGTGTGTGTGAGTGTGTGTGTGTGTGTGCAGGCGCATGAACACACATATTTCTTTTCTTTGTGTATTCCCATCTGTTTTTAATCTACTGCCTTATTTCAACAACTATATAGCTTGGTGGTAACTCTTTTATGGAAAAAAAAAGTTAATGCACTTTGCAATAGCTTTTCCTCACTTAGAAGGATTTTTTTTTTGTTAACGTTGTTTTCACAATTCTGTCCTGAGTCATTAATGTTACTGAATGTCTGGCTTAGAGATAAATATATATATATATATATATATATATATATATATATATATATATATATATATATATTATTTTTAAAGTAAAAACAATCCCATTTTTTATTTGGTTCTTATTGTTTGGTCGTATTTCGAGTTTTTACAAACAAGGTGTCTTGGAACATTTAAAATTTGCATTATTTAAAATCCAATAATACTTGGTGAAGGTTATACACAATGTGGTTTCCATTTTATTTTTCGTTACCCTTGTTGTGACATTGCCACCCCTTTCTTTTTTTTTTCATCTCTTGAAGCTCATTCCAATAGCAATGGAAGGTGTTACCACTACAAATTCAATTCAAATGTTTAGCCAAATTTGAATTTCATTAAGACTGACATGGGCTTCACAATAGATTTATTCCTGCTTTTCATGTAAACTTAAAAGCATATCTGTTAAGATCTTTTCCCTTTCAACTTTGAAATATTGTGTTAATGGAACAGTATTACATTAGGATCTAATATTTGTCGACTTTGAAAAAATTTTTCTAAAATGTCTTGCCCTGGATTAACATTGGCAAAACTTAGTAAATCTGAGTGGGTTTTGTTTACAGTACAAACTGTTTTAAGTGTAACTCTATTTTTTGTAAGCTTCCTGCTTCATTTGGTTAAAAAATTTATAATATCATATATGGAATTTAATAAAAATTGCATATATAAAGACTTGAGGTCAGTCTTTCCAGAAGAAAGAAATATTAAGAATACTTGGCCTTTAAAATAAAAGCTAAGTACATCTAGTATAAATAAAAAGGGTTGCTTTTCATGTGTGCATTTTTCACTTAACCATCAATTTTCAAGTTTTCCACATGTTTCTTACACATGAATCACAAAATGGAAAATGAGCAGGCCAATAAAAAGCAGACCTTTGCAAAAATGTTGTACGTCACTTTTGCGCAAGCTTGCTGCCAGAATAATTAGCGCAGAATCTGCCTCTCATTATAGATACAAGACAGGCTTTTAGCTCTGTGTATGCACCAACTGCATCCCATCCCCAGACTAGATGAACAAGCAGAACAGAGCTGGCAGAGATATTTGGGCACTTGCTGTCTCAACTTGCTGTTTGGAACCAGGGCTGCCAGACCACTGCTAACATTGACTGGCATTCACACTTCATTTGAGTGGGTTTGCATTTGGACGAGGTCTTCATTTTCACCTTTCTTGCTATTTCCTGAGGAAAATGAGCAATTCTATGAGGCTGGTGTGCTTTTCAGTTCTAGGACTGTTTGGTGACCCCCTTCCTTTATAAAAGACAGGTTTGCATATTTGAAGCTTGTTACATAAATGGGTGTTTTATTCAACTCCTGCATTTCTCAAATAGATTTTTCTTCTTTTGTTTATCTTTTTCTTTCTTTACTTAACTGTGTAATGCTTGCTAATGGTAGCATTAAAGACATAAATTCATCTTTTATGTACAGAACAAGGACAGAATTCTGCTGGAAGAAAACAGTACCTCAGCTTAGGGGGAGTTTGAACCAGACATAAAAGGGGCCTCTGGGGATGAGTTATTGGCATACCTTTTCCTTGATAGGATTCCTTCCACTGGGATGGAACAATCTGTTTTACTCACAAGGAACTGGCATTGGTCAAGTGGATTTTAGAAATGTTACTCTGTATTCAATTCACTTCAAAGCCATGAGGCATCTTTCAAACATTAACACGAGAGTCCTGCTGATATTCAGTTTTTTAAAGCTAAAACCTATGTTCATAATGCCAGACTGAATAAGACTTCTGAATCCTTCTACACTAATCCTCAGTAACACAAACAGTGTGCACATATGCATGCACATACATTCACACATGCACACACCCTTTTTTTTTTTTTTCAGGAAAAGAACCTGGGGGAAAATGGGGCTACAAAGAAAACCAACTTAATATCTCCAAATCAGTTAAGTGTCTGGCAGAAAACTCCCTAAACAATGAATTTTGTGCTTTATTTCTTCAGTATTCTCCTCTAGAACTGTAATCAAAAGACTCTGAACAAATTTAATAGATTATTTTAATTATGAAATGAAACCAGGTCCTGGGATTACAAGCAAAGATTCTTTTGAAATAAATTTCAAATCTCAAGACCTTTCTGCATTGCCTTCCTCCCACCTGGCAATGTTTTTCAGCCTTTTTTCCACTCTGACATACTTCACTGACAGGTGGACCCCAGCACATCCTTCAAGATGGGGCTCAATTGTCAAATGTGATTAATTCTTTGACTCTGTGGCTATGCTTTCATTTTAAAAAGCAAATGTATTAAATTTCATACATGTTTTGGGAGCATACATGCTGTTATATAAACTGGGAATATAAAATATAGTTTTTGTCCTAAGGAGCAAGTCACTCTATCATATTCTTCCAAGAACACTTGCATACTCATTTCTATCTTCCTCCAGATCTGCACTGTCCGATATGGTAGCCTCTGTCTACACAGGACTATTAACTGCTTTATATGGCTGGTCTAAAGTTAGATGTGCTACAATTGTAATACGTATAACAAATTTTAGAGACTCAACGTAAATACTAAACATACAACTCAATAATGTTGTACTTTCAATATTGGGGCATGGATTAAATAAAATAACTCATAATGATAATTTAACATCTTAAAATTAATTTTTACCTGTTTTTATTTTAATTGAAGGTTTTAAAATATTTTAAAATGTGGCTAATATCAATTTTTTTTTCTTTTGTGTGTGCATGTGTGTGTGTTGGTGTGTGGGTTGAGGCTTGAATCCAGAGCTTTCCACATAGTAGGCAAACCCTGTACTACTGAACTATGTTGTAGCACCCATAGTATTATATTTCTATTTGACAGTGTTACCCTAGTGTTATGGTTTGAATATGAGTTGTACCCCCCAAAATTTCTAAGTTAATGCAGGAATTTTCAGAGGTGAAATGATTAGAGTATGAGAGCTGTAACCTAATCAGCCCACCCTAGTTTGAATGGACTGAGTGGTATCTGTAGGCAGGTGTGGCTTAACTGGAGGCGGTAGGTCACTGGAGTGTGCACTGGAAGTGTTCGTCTTCCGTACCACTTCCCTCTGTCTTGCTTCATGGCTGCCATGTATAGAGCAGTTCCCTCTGACACACCCTTCTGCATGATATTCTACCTCCCTTGGGAGCAGAGCAATGGAGCCAGCTGACTATGGACTGAGAAACCTGACACTCTGACCCCCAAATAAACTTACTCCTCTAAGTTGTTCTTGTCAGGTGTTTTGGTCAAAGTGACAAAAATCTGACTAACACACTTTGTCTATGAGCATCCTGAAAATAAAGATTGTGTTCTGCAAATTTCTATACTTAAATACCAATTACATAGAGAACCCAGGTATTCAATAAGTATGCTTAATTGAATGTACTTTAATAGCTATTGTTAATATCCTAGAGCTAAGAACAATGTGCTAATTTACAGAGACAAAAGTTACTTTAGGATTGAAAGTTTCATACCTATTGTTTTTTTATTTCTGAAGATATGCCAGTTTGGGGGGCAATTGTAATGATTGACTTAGTTACTTACATATCCAGTTGGTTTGCATATGTGATCTTGTCTCAGTTCTCTTACCTCTCCCATTATACAGAGATGATGATTTGCCTTAATTGCCATCTGAAGGTTCAGCAGAGGGCCAGATTCTATCTGGCAGGATCACTAGCTAGAGTTGTGATGAAAAAGACAGCAATAATAGCACAGGGTTTGAGCAAATCAGTTCATTCGCTGCTGGTATTCCAGCTGCATGCCCAAGAAGCCTCAGGAGATCCCAAATCCATTTTTCATGAGTTGCATAAAGGAGTGCAAAATCTCTGGGAAATTTAATGTTGCTTTGGAAATCCAAGACATAGGTGATAGATCATTTCCTACAGTCTTCTAAAATCTCAATTTAACTATTTAAGACTTCAGGATTTGGGAAGATTTTTAGCAAGGTGCAGAGAGATGAGAACTATGATAAATCCTTATTTGCTGTGATCACAAATAAATAACTGATAAAGGATACTAAAGAGATAGGTTTACTAAATATAACATGTAAATGTGAACCAAAAGAAAAAAAGAGTATCTGTGGGACAATGGAAAAATTTTTGAACAAAGTCTATAAATTAATAATAATATTATTTATAAAAAAAGCTAATTTCCTAATTTTGATAATCTTACTCTACTTTTGCATGTACATTGACATTCATATTACAAATTTTAAGAAGTAAATTTTCTCTTTTTATAAAATGTTTATAAGATTATCTGATAGTTATAAAAACATAATTCTATAATATTTGCAATATATTCATACTGAGTTTTCTGAACCACATAGGCTTCTTCTGGGTACCACATAATGTTTCTGACAATTATTTCAGATTATTAGAATATATTTAATCTGATGAATAAGGTTATTAGTATATATTCAGATAAAAAGAAAACAAATGTATATGCATTTTTCAGTATGTTTGCTGTCAGGGTCAACTTAAAACATGCATGTTCCACCCAAGTTTTGCATTTTAATATCTTTTAAAATATGCTTTAAAATTTTTGAGTTATTCTGCAGAATTCTGAGAGAATCTCACTTCCATGTTGTGGGAATAAGCTTTTATTCCTGAATAAGGTGCCGGGAAATAGTTTAGTGTTTTGAGGAACAAAATGGAATGATTCTAAATTTTCAAAGGAATTTATGGTGACAGTATAAATTAGAAGTGTCAAAAAGGAGTTACAAGGAGGATAGCAACTGAATCTGCAATAGATGTTGGGAACCACGGATGTAACAGTGGCATAAGGATTGAACCCAGAGTCCAATTATGAGAGCTGTAGAGTGCAATACACCACTTGAATGCCCAGGTAGAGGCAGCAAGAAATCATGTGTACTCTAGGGTTTCCTGAAGGAAAGCACCCAAGGAAGAGTTTGCAGAGAGAGATTTTTTTCAGTATTCTATCATTGCTCATCGTTTGGAAAGTTTTTGTTTGTTTGTTCGTTTGTTGGAGGTGGTAGTGGTGGTGGTGGTGCTTTGTGATACATTGATCACAAAACCTTTGGTTCAGTACTGCTAAGGCTTTAGGAATCTATTTGTGACTCAGTTAAGAGGGTGTTCCTGCGAGACCAGACTTACCCCATACATCTGCAAGACTGGAAATGGCTTACAGAATCTACACTCACCATTGACTGCTGTGTTCTTTCACTTTTCATATTTTCCATGCAAAGAACATGCTTAATGTTAAAATATTACCATACACAAACGAGACATTTTTACAATTTTTCTCCTTAATTATGACATTATATGGTAAGAACGTTTCATGACAGAGAAAAGAAAAAGAAGGAAAGAAAGGGAAAAAAAAGGAGGCAGGAAGGAAATATCATTTGTTCCAGCATAAGTCATATGTAAAATAACCCAGAAAGTACTGATTGTGTTAGAGGCAGATAGGACAGCTTAAAATGCTAGTCACAGTCGAGGCTTTTCATCACAGCTGATGACTACTGGCTAAGGTCCTCACTAAGTGATGTGCTAAAGAATCTCCAGCCAAGAGGCAAAAGTGAATAAAGCGAAAATTACTGCTATTACCCTGAGTTGAAGATGACCGATCAGGCCAAACTGACCTGTGAGGATTGAAAGTCAGTGAGCCGAAAGCTGTGTCAGAGACCCAGCCTGCTCTGAATCCCAGGGATCCTGCTTCTCCCATCAGCAATAATCACTGTTAAAGGCCTGTCATTGTCTGCTTTTCGCCACAGCTAAAGAGCACACAGGAGTGTCTGCAGCCACACCATATTTTACCTTCCTTTGTCCAAACATAAAATTTACTATTGTCTTTTAAAGAGATTTGCTTTCTTCCTCTTCCAGATTCCCTTTTGTATTTATTTTTCACACAAAGAAGCAAAAGACACTTCGACTCTGAATTAGCTAATATATCTTAGTGTTACTTTAATATCCCCTTAATCTAGATTATCTTTAATCTTAAGCAATATGAAATCATCTTTTAATTGTTCAGTTAACCAAATGCTTCTTTGTATTTTAACTGGTAGTGGTATAGTTGTTTTGCTGTTTATATTTATATGCATTTTGCTATATTTCCCCCAATTTTTTTACCTTTTTATCATCCCCCCAAAACACACACACACACACACACACACATGCATGCATTCAAATGGAAACTTTGTATTTCATTATTTTTTAAATTTTCTTTGTCCAAACCTGAAATTTAGTATTGTCCTTTAAAGAGATTTGCTTTCCTCCATTTCCGAATTCCCTTTAGTATTTGTTTTCCACCTCAAAAACCAACAACAAAAGGATCCTTGAATCTGAATTAGTTAATGCAGTTTGGTGTTATTTTTAGGCTCCAAAAGTGAGTTTGGTTTCACAAATAGCTGACTAGATGTAAAGTCTGAAGTAGTTAGTGCCAAGGATTCTAGGCCTAGGGATAAAGTGGGTGGCTTTTGTCCCAATTCTATGAAAATACACCCATTCTTGTGATATATTCAGCAGCCCTTCTCAGCTAACTCAGGCACTGTGGTTTGTAAGCTCTACAGAACAAACATCATTAATCTTCCAGTCAAAAGCAGGAACTAAACAAGTTCAAATTCCAGACATATCTCTTCCTCCTAGCCTTTGTCCTGCCCAGATATAGGTGCCAAAGTTCTAGCTTTACAGGTCTGACCTGTTAATTACTGTACCTATGAGAACCAACCTTGTTGTGGGGAAGCAGCAAATGCTCTCCAGACCCTCTAGATCGGAAGCCATCTGTTACGGTTTAGATATTTGGTGTCCCCCAAAGCTCATTCAAGAGACATTCAGAGGTGAATGATTTGATCATGAAAGTTGTAACCTATCAAGGAATTATTCACTGGTATGGACTAACTGGGGTGGTCACTGTAGACAAGTAGGGTGTGTTTGGAGAAGGTAGGTCACTGGGAGCTTGCCTTTGGGGCTTATATTTTGTCCCTGGTGAGGAGACCACTCTCCCTGCTTCCTTGTTGCCATGTTCTGAGTTGTTTTCCTCGATCCCACCCTCCCACCATGATGTTCTGTCTCACTTTGAGCCCAGAACAAGTGGATTCAGCCATCTGTGGACTGAGATCTCTAAAGCCATGAGCTCCAAATAAACTTTTCCTCGTCTACATTGTTCTTGACAGGTCTTTTGGTCACAGTGATGAAAACTCTGTTTAAAACAGAACATTTTCCTATGTTTAGAGAAAAGCCAGTCCTCTGAGTCTCTCGTAGGAGCTCAGAGCTGCCACTGTACCTAATCCCCACTGTTTGTAACTGTTGTATTCTGTCTGACCATTCTCATACCTAGAGTCTTCAGTTCAAATCTCAAATATGGCCCCCTTAGTATGGTTCCCTCAACATGGCTCCCTCAAACTGACCTCTAACTCTGGTGATCTTGACTGTTTCTGCAAATGACATTTCAAAAGATTAGATCCTGTTCCTCAAATCAACCCATGCTTCTGGCAGAGAGAACCTTCACCACTCAGAGTGGAAAAGTCATCTATAATCAGCTACCCCAGAGTAGCAGCTTTTCACCCTGGGCAAACAACAGAATCCACTCAAATCACATTCCCTCAAAATGAGAAAAACTCCCTGTGATAGCAAAGTCAGTTCTGGGCCAACATGACAGCAAATGTGTACGATATGTACACAATTCTGGTTTGGAAACTGTTGGTAGTCAAGACTATAATTCATAAAGTAAAGCAGTAAAAAAGATGTTCTAGTATGAAAATTATTGTCATGATAATTAATTACTGTGTTAATCTTAGCATAATTAAATTATTGTTCCTACAAATTCTTCACATTAGGGAAACTTCCTCCTACTCCCCTTTTAATTTCTCCTGAATCTAATGCTGTCTGATACTTCTTAGTTCCCCTGACCAACCAAGTCTAAAATTATGGCAATATACTAGCACCATTCAAAAGCAAACTTTATAAACTGCTTGTTCTATCTTGTCTTGCAACACAGTTCCTGGTTTTTTTTTTTTTCCTAATCTCTCTGGCTTTTGACCTCAGTATTGATCATGACCCATCACCACTGCTGGTTAGCCATACTTCTACAGCTTAAGGGGGACTCAGTTCTCTTATTCATTATACATCCAACTTTCCCTCCACATCAGCAAACTTCAGCTCCCATTAGAAACTATTCCTAGATATTTTCTCAGTCCTATATAGGGTTCTATAACAAAATACCCAATGATTTATAAACAATAGAAGTAATTCATAAACAATAGAAGTTTATTTCTCACACTTCTAGAGGTTACGATGTCTAAGATCAAGGTCTGCATCTGGTGATGGTTTCTCACGGAAGACACCACCTTCCATGTGGGTACTCACCTGGTGAAAGAGACAGAGGGGCAAAAAGACACAAAGGATTCTAGATCACTACCTTCAATTTCCCTTTTAAGAGCACTAATCCACTCAATCACTTCCCCCCAAATGCCCTCCATCTTAATATCATAACCTTGTGACTTTTGGAAGGACACAGATTTAAACCACAGCAGGTATGCATGAATTTATGTGTGGGTGGTAAAGTTATGGAATATTTTTTTCTTTCCTATGAAAAGTGGCAAACAACAAAGTTACTTTTCTTTTTATAAAAAGGAAGCTAAACAGTATAATCTGCCGGGTCATCCTGCTCTCAGTAATCAAATCATCAGCTTTCTACAAGTAGAAGCCCCATTGGGTTTCTCATCTCCTCCCCTACTGGTACCCACTTTTCCCCAGCCTCTCAGTCATCCTGACTGTAGCTAATTTAGGGTGTTCTAAATGTTAATCTTCTTTTATGAAATGGTATTTACAAGTGCATTTAGCAGGCTACTGTCCTAGTTCAAAAGATCCATTGAGTGTATATTTCTAGAAGCAACCTTGCTTAGTGGGGCATATCATAGTAGGATAAGTCTTTGGGTTTTGAGGGGGAGATTGTGTACTCCTAAAATCAGTTTCAAAGTTATAATTGCTAAAAGACAAAGATACAACAAATCTAATTTTGTTGGTCTTAATTGACTTTAATTATGATTCTAGAATGGGCAGCATTCCAGACTAAAAGTGCTTTAGATTGCCCCATTCTACCACATGCACAGGTTATATTTATAGTCAGAGGGAAAGAAGTGATGTACAGAAACAATTTGACTGGCTGCAGTTGGCATTTGCCTTCTATGGTTATGTTTTTGTAGTGTTCAGGCCCCGATTGGCTGAAGGTTCAGTTGCCATGATTGGCTGAGACAGATTGTCTTTTGGTGTAAGTATATATTCTTGGATTAGGACAGTTTGTGTATACCTCTAACAAAGTTACAGTTTACTATGGATGGAGGTCACTTGGGGCTGAACTTTATCACTCAAGTAAAAGATAAATTTAGATCAATTTAACATAATGTAGTTCCAAACCATATTTGGAAAAAAAATTAAAACCATATTGTGTTGGGCTGGGGATGTGGCTTAAGCAGTAACATGCTTGCCTGGCATGCGCAGGGCGCTGGGTTCGATCCTCAGCACCACATAAAAATAAAATAAAGATGTTGTGTCCACCAAAAATTGAAAAATAAATATTAAAAAATTCTCTCTCTCTCTCTCTCTTTCTCTCTCTTCTCTCTCTCCCTCTCTCTTAAAAAAAAACATATAGTGCTTCCACAATAAAACCTATAGAAGGGAATTCTCATTTATTCAATTTGACTAGTAATTATTACTATTATGTTGCATACATACTATGCAGCAGGCATTATTCTAGCTCTGTTGTCTTGATAAGAAAATGTAGACAAGCATGGGTCACACTAAGATAGCAAATTTAAAATATTTGGAATGTCCTGTAGAGTGGAAAAGTGTAGGTTTACTACATCAAGCCTTAACTCTAAATGTTTACCAGCAGCCTGCACGATTTAGCTCTAAGCCATTACAGATAGTTGAATGGTAAAACCAAAAAATATGCCCATGACATAATACCTGGAGCTCATTAACGTCACTCTATTTGGATAAGGTCTTTGAGGATATAAGTATCTTGAAAGTAAGGATCTTGAAATGAGATAATCCTTCGAGAGCTATATCTAATGACAAGTGTCCTTAAAAGAGACATAAAAAGGAGACATACACAAGAAGAGGAGGAGGTCATGGGGAAATTGATAAGAATTATGGCATCCATCAAGGAACACCAGGAGCCACCAAAAGCTGACAGAGGTAAAGGAGCATTCTTCCCCACCATCTTCAGAGGGAACATGATCTTGCTGACACACCTTAATTTCACACTCTGACCTGTAGAACTGAGAGAAGAAATTTTATTATTTCAAGCCTCCAAGTTTGTAGTAGTTTGTTACCACAACCACAGTAAACTAATATATCCCTGTACTTGAATTTGTAGTCAAGTTCTCACACCCGATAGCAACCGAGGGTATATATAGTTGATGTATAATAAATCCTTAATGGACTTCAGACCAATTGCTTTGTATAGTTGAAGGACTAGCTCTGGGGTAGACGAGAGGGAGAGGACAGCCCAAATTGATTCAAGATTATTATTCTACTCACACAACATTTGTAATCTTACAGGAGAAAAGATAAAATAAGATGCAGTACATTTTTCTTTTCTTGCCTACTGTGAGCTATATCAAACATGAAAGGGAAAACATAGCACAAAGAATTCTGATTTTTTTCAAACACAACATGTTCATTTTTTGAGAGAATTGTTGTTCAAATAATTCCAGAAATATATTCTAATTATATATTACATAGGAGGTAAATGGACAGGACTCTTACCTTTTTCTTTTTAGGTCTAAGATATCTCCGTTATTCCCTTTTTTCTTACTACTGATAAAATAAATAACACACAAATAAATTTTTATTTTGTATGAGAAGATCTGTAAATTCAACATTTACCCTGAAATCATTCATAATTCTATTTTTTAACATAGAAATGATAAATTAAACCACAAACCAAACTAAGCAATTCTCAATGCCAAATGTAAAGAATATTTACATTCGAATAAAATAGAAATCTTAAAACTGCAAAAAACAGCAGCAGTGAAAGTAATAACACACTTGGACTAAAATTAAAACAAACATGGAAAATAAAAGAAAAATGTGTCAGGTATTTTTCTGTATACTTTATCTTAGACACCTAAGCATAGCTTGGGCATAATTAAGCATAAAGGAAAGATGGATGATGAATGAAAGAAAGGGAAATAAATAACTCTGAGTGAGAATTTTCTGACAAATATGCCTCACCGGTTAATTTCCACGTCCAGAGCTGAGCAGCATCTGCATCGCTTGCATTTCCTTTCATTACCCGGCCACCAATCACTTGCTCATTTATCATTCCCGTACATACGGTATTATTGAAATGTGATGATTCATCGTTTTCCATTGATCAAATAACGTCCAGAATTACCTTCCAAATGCTTTGCACACCGTGGTGACTAAATAACTAAAAACCTGTAAGGCTTCCTTTTAATAACATATTCAGGAAGATTTGGTAAACTTCATGTCTCATAATTTTTCCCATTAGCATGGGGACCATGCTCTCTCTGCAGGCTCCATAGGCCTTCATGCCACTCTCCCTCCAAATCTGTTCATTCCACATGCTTTCATGTGTAAATGAACAAAAATTGCTGTCAATTGAGAACATTTGGGAGCCATTTTCCTTGCCTTCCCTTAAGTAAAAATATAAAAAGAACTAGGAGCAAATCGATGTGACTGTTATATGAGAAGTCTCTTTAATATGTCACTTGAATAGTCAGTCCCTGGGAATATACCATCTTGTAAGCAAACAGATCAGATTTTGTAAATTGCAGAAAGTCTACGTGTGTGTGTGTGTGTGTGTGTGTGTGTGTGTGTGTGTGTATTTGTGATATATATTCTATGGTTATTTTTGCAACTCCCTCAAGAGCTTAAGAGTGTGTCAATTTTAGATGTTCAGGAACTGTTAATTGATTGTAATGGGCATATGAAGCTTCCCCTTCTAGTTTGCAGAATCTCCTTTACTGATGCTAGTAAATTGAGGATTTAGTCACCCTGATAATTTGTAAGACCTCTATGGCATGAAAATCACACATCTCCGTCTAATTTTGAGCAAACTGCTGAATGCAGCTGTCCCCCACCTTTCCTTCTTTAGGTGTGTATAGCTTAAGGCAAAAACTGAATTTACCAAGAGAATGTGGGCAGCTATAAAAGGACATGATCTCTTCCATACTGAATCTGAAAAATCTATGACACACAGCAGATTCTCTCTTGCTCACCCCCCCCACCACCATGTGTATATACACCCTTAGTTCACAGACTATCTCTGTGAGCAAATAAAGTAAACAAACAAAAAAACCAGAAAATACGTGTTTCTGCTTTCCGTCCTTCACCATAATTGAGCAAGAAGGGATTTGGGGCTTTTGTGTCTCTGTGTCTCCCCAGATAGCTCACAGCCCACTCTCAACCAACTCCTTCTATAGCCACTTACAAATCCCATTTCTATGAAATTCAGAAAAAAACATACGCCTGATGATGATGCTTCTCTGAGCACCACAAAAGCAATGGTATGAGGAAGAGGGCCATGGCCCCTGAAGGCTGCCGTCTCCTCCAAGTGAGATAGGAATGTTGCTCTACCATTTCTCTCCATTTGAGTGAGCTTCAGATCATCCTTCCTTATTGGTCATCAGAAAATCAAATTCTCAAGACATTAAATCTCATACTACAGAAAACATGATGTTGGTTTGGCTTTGTGGGGACACCAGTCTCCAAGGCTATAATTTTGTATCCTTGGGCCAGAGGCACTGCCAATGAAGGCACTGTCTGATGAAGTAAATATTCACACAGAAAGAAACCATCACAAATCAGGAGCTAGATTAGTCACTGCTCCTGTATTGTCTGAGAAATGAGATGTGTTTAAAATAGCACCCTACACTTCAAGAAGGGAGCATGATGAATGATCATGCTTCAACTTCCTAGCGAGAAAAAGAATTGCACATCCAAACAGACACAAGGTGTCTCAAAAATTGTAGAGGAAACAAAAAGTATATTTTCTACCTTTAAAAAAGAAAAACTAGTAAGTAATTGCTGCCTCCCCCAAAGGGTTAAGCATTTCTGATTAGCTTTGGGTCCTGCGTCACATTTTGAGTGCCTAAGCTTAAAGACACACTTCATTGAATCCCATCTAGCAAGCTTCATGCTTATGAAGGTGTTCCTCTTGATTGCTTCTCATCTGAGCTACAAAACGATTGGGTTGGAGACTGACATTGATTAAGTGCAAGAGAACCATGTTTTACTGTGACAGCTGCTGGGCCTCTGTCAACAAATCAATGTATTTTTTTTTTTTCCTTTCCATCTTAACTCTCCCGTTAGCATCCTGCTGTTACTAGAGATGAAAAACATCTCTATAACTGTCTGCTGATTGACCACTTTCTGATTTGCCAATCACATAAAATGTTTTTATGACGAAAAGACTAACCCTTCATTTTAAGCAGTTTTTTGTGCACAAATAGTGCAATTCCCAGGAATTCTCCAGAGTATGTCTGCTGCGCCTATAATTTAGAATCACAATAAAGAGTAAGACATGTTTTGCAGAAAAAAATGTTACTTTACTTCCTGGATTTGATCACTAAGGGTACAAATGCTCCCTGCCCACCTTGAATTTGGAGAGTGTCTTAGCAGTGCTCTCACAGAATGAACTTCAGCTGTCTAGGTAAGATAGTCATTTTTAAAAGCTTTTGCACACAAAATATATTTGGTTGTTTAAAATAGGGTGATGTTTTTAAAAGCTGACCTCCATTAGCATGACACTCCCTACCAGAAATGGGAAGAGTGGTTAGAAGACCAGAAATACAGAGATCCTCAAAGAAATATTGAGTTAAAATAGAACTTTTACAGACATAACATAAAACAAGAGTAGCCTCCTGCCTCTATCTCCAACTGTATGGCTTGGGATTGAGAATTGAATTTGCTTACATAGAACAAATATTTATGAAAAACTTATATGGATCGAGCAAAGAGACCAGATAGAAAATTCAAGGAGTTCTCGATGAAAAGTATAGTTTTATGTGCTTTTGTATGTAACCTTATTTCATAACTAAATTCATAACAGTGGGTTAGAGATGTAAATCAGTGGTACAGCATGTGCTTACTATGCCCAAAGTCCTGGGTTCTATCCTCTGCTCCACATAAATAAATAAATAAATAAATAAATAAATAAATAAATAAATAAATAAAAGTAAAGCAAGATTTTCACTGGGTGAAGTTTGGAAAACATAGTTTATATTGCCTGATCAATATCATCGTGTGCCTTTGGCAATAAACACGAAGGACACACAGAAATTTACTGAAAACTGATTATATCTTCAACAGGCCAAGGTGGCAACAGGAGTGAACACTGAAATGTGCTTCTTGATGTTGAGTGCAGTCATGACTTGCCCTTGGGTTTCTGCCAGCTGGATCATCAAGCCATTGACAGTAAAGTGAGGAAACTTAGCTTTCCTATATAATTTCAAGGACTAGCAGATAAAGGAAAGCATCACTATCTATTTCAAACACAAATAAATGGAATAATTAATAGTTCAGTGTCCCAAGAAATGTGTGTGTTGGTCAGAAGTACTAGCTGTGTACTGATAATTCTCCAATCTGTTCATTCTGGGATCACTATGGTAACATCCTGTTTTAGTTTTACACAAGACAGAAAAATTCAAATAATAGTAGATCTATTTGTGTTCTATGTGACCAAATAGAAAATAAATAAGGATCATAACCAAAATTTTAAAAGATTGCTTTCTTGTTTGAATTCAAGATGATACTAAAACTCTCTTACAACTAAAATGAAATTTATCACATCTCATAGAATGTATCTTCATATTCAACCATGTTTGCTGTATTATGACTTTAAGAAACAAAAATCTTGAACACGTACTATTTCACCTATTATGAGATATCCATACATAAGAATATTGTATAAAAATATTTTAACATATTTATAAGTGCTGACTTATCCCTCTTTTTAAGATTTGCTTTTCTTATTGAAGGTTAAGAAAACTTTTCATTCTGAAAGAAGTCAAAAATTACATTAGAAGCTGGGTTTGGTGGATATGCCTACAATCCCAGTGACAGGGGAGGCTGAGACAGAAGAAGCCAAGTTCCAGGGCAACCTTGGAAACTTAGTGAGATCTTGTGTTAAAATTTAAAAATAATAAAAAGTTTGGGCATATAGCTCATTGGCAAAGCACCCCTGCATTCAATCCCCAATCATAGGGTGTGGGGACAAAATGAGAGAAAAAACATAAATGAAATCCATTTTGATTATATTTGCTCCCCCATCTTTTATGAGGGAAAGAAATTCCTTCCATTATCAGAAAGATGAGGGAATATGACCTTGGCTGGTTCAGTTCCTACAGCCAAGGGCAACGCCCACTGAAGGAAGCAGCTGTGGGCTGTTAGTGGCAGATGTTCCAAACAACAGCGAAGGGATGGGTGCTTTGGCCAGAAGAGGGGTCACAGCAAAGTCATAAGTATCTATTTGGAAAACACATTGTTCACAAAAAATACTTATGTTGCCATAGTGTAAAAATTAACATATTTATTGTGGTTCCTTTTCCTGGGGAAATGTATTCTAGGTTTGATATTTTGTTTTATTTCTTTGTGTTGTGTGTGCATGTGTGTGCATGTGTGTGCATGTGTGCATATATCTCAGGTCTATTCACTTCTAATTTAAAATTAATTGCTCCTATGATCATAAAATGGAAATTAGAAAAGATCTGTGTGAATCTTCTCATTTTACAAATTAGGGAACTTTCCCTAGGTCAAAGGGCTTACTAGTGCTACAGCCACATCTAGAACTAGATTCTAGCCTTATTTCCTTTTAGATCACCATTCAGCTTGATTAATTTTAAAATCTCTGTGTTTTATATTTCTACTGGTCTTGTAAAGTTCGGGGAGATACACAAGGAACCCAGGGATCCCACTTCCTTGTAGTTTACAATCTGATAATAGCTGTGCTAAAATATGTTGCATTGTTACTAAAAATGTTGTTCTATGAATAATCCTTCACAGCATTTGTATTAGCTGTTTTATGACAATCTACTGTGAAACCATGCCTTCTTTTTCCCTGTAGAAATGTGCTGGTCTTCCCATATTTTAATTATGAAGCCAATTTCAGTAATATTCTCCTTGCTAGCTATCACCTCAGTCTATCTCAAATAACTCTGCTCCATCAGTGAGAGAGCTGTGCTTCTTCAGAATTAATAAGACCCAATTCAGGCTCAAGTAAGATCTTCCCCATTCGTTGAGTCTTCTCTCCCTGTTTAATATATTTGCAGGCTAATGTTTCATTTCTGCTTGCACGCCAGATTATCTATCCTAATGCCCAAAACTGCTCTTTTTTAACAGAATTTCTGTCAACGTTACATGGGTCATCCTGTTCCCTCAGCCCCATTGGTGCAAACTAAGGGCATCCGATTGCAGGAGGTAGAAACTACAGCTGCCAGCACCAGGGAAGGTGGTTGAAAAAGCAGTGTGTCCTACTCAACATGCTGGAACATTCTAATGTAGCCCAGCAAGCCTCGGCCAGTGAGGCTGCTCCTGTCCATATGGTGTTTCCATGTGTCTACTTTTTTCTCTCAAATTGATTTCCATGATTTATGACAAAGGTGACAATGACAATGCAACAATGATAAAGATAATACCTGCCAAGCACTGACCTTATCAACTACATTCATAAAGACCGCCTCATTCGTATTTTGCTGCAAAAGGAATATATTTCATAATTTTTATGAACATGGCCAACCAGCCGTCATAACACTTTTTTTTTTGTATGATTCCAATCTATAGAACATAAATGTCTATCCATACAGGTCTCCTATCAGGTGGCTCCATGGAATTTTATGATTCCTACAGGAAGTAATATACCACTACCACATTCATTATCTCATGATTGTAGTATGGATGTTTTTAATATATAAAATTTAATAGATCTTTCACCCTCCTCTCAATAGAAAATAAAAATAGTCCATAAAAATGGAAGGCTAAAATCTAGAATAAATCACTTATTATACAAATGCATATTGTGTTCCCTCCAACAATTCCCCCTGAAAGCACCCAACATAGAACCCTATAGAAAGAGAATCTTACTGCCACAATCCTTCATCTCCAAAGCCTATCTCAGCACAAACTGGCATTTGAAAATGTAACACAGAAAGCAGGTCATATAACCCAAAGGAACTAACCCAAAGCACTGATGTGTAACAGATTGTGTTTGTTTCTTTGATGAAGAGTTAAAGGAAGACCTTGTACAAGTTCATGATGAAATTAATATTTCTTTTTCTCTTATAGAAGTCTTGAGCCACTTTCCTTCCTTAAAATTTTAAAGTCAAAGAGCATATTCTTTGACTTTAGGGAAAACCTCAATATCTCTCCTAATTTCATGTGCATAGCTACTGGCTTTCACCACTCGTTTTTAGAAGTTGCTTGCTTAACTATATACCAAATACTGTTGCCTGCTTTATTAGCTCTGATGCAAAGTTACCCCTACCTGCTTTAAACCTCTAATGTATGATCACCTTGGAAATCATTATTTTAAGTTGAATTTTTAGGAACTTGGAGATTAACTTGTGAAATGTGATTAAAGCCACCAATCCTTCTATTTGAGGCCCAAAAATTTCCAATATGTGACTTCTTGATGTCAAAGGACTCCACACTCTAACCTGCGATCATGCTAACACTGCCATTTTTTGGACATGTATTCTATGAAGAGCCATGAAGTTCATTTATGCATGTACACACCCCTGATTGCTTCACTCATCTATATCCCAGTCTCCCTTCCTTCACATCTTATATGACCCTGCTCCTTCAACCTGTAAAAATCCCTCAACTCTATCCTAGGGTGGCAGATTTGACTCTACATGCTCTCCCTCCACATAACTGGACACCTTGTGAATAAACTCTTTCTATTTTTCAAAAATCATTACTTCAGTGGTTAATGACCCTGCATGGTGGGCAAAAGAGGACTTGTACAGTAACAAAATTATGGCTTTTGTCTTCTCTCAGTCTAATCTACCCCAAAATGTATACCTGACCCTCTCATTTTTTTTAAAGAGAGAGAGAGAGAGAGAGAGAGGGAGAGAATTTTTTTAATATTTATTTTTCAGGTTTTGGTGGACAAAACATCTTTATTTTATTTTATGTGGTGCTGAGGATCAAACCCAGCGCCCCGCGCATGCCAGGCGAGTGCACTACCGCTTGAGGCACATCCCCAGCCCAACCCTCTCATTTTATATAATCACTTCACAAAATAAAGAAAACCACCTTAAAGGAAGCAGAGAAGGAGAAGGAACCTAGCATTTATTCAGCTTATAGCATTTCATTCCGTATGCAATAGGTTTAAAGGAAGGGGTTGGTGTGTGTGTGTGTGTGTGTGTGTGTGTGTGTGTGTGTTGGGTGGGGTTTAGAAATGGAACTGGGGCATTTCAGGAGAGCTGAGTTCAAAGTTTCTAAACTTCACAAAGTAATAATAACTTGAATCTTGAATGTGGTCTAGTTTCTGTGATTTTTCTTAGTTTGAGACTTAGATCAACAATTTCCTGCTGGAAAACAAGCCAATGATTCTAAAAAAAAAAAAAAAAAAAAAAAAAAAACCTCATTAAGTTTCCTGGGACATTCACTTTTTTTTTCCAAATGATTTGATTAATCTCATCATCAAATTGCTCAAGATTTAAACCTTATAGCCCTCTCATCTCCTACATCCAAGTGATTCTAATTGAAAGCATCTCAAACTCTTTCTCATCACCATCTTCATCATCAAAGCCTTAGTTTAATAATTCTTCATCATCTTTTATCCACATTTTACAATAGCCACTTAAATAGTTTTAGTTTCCTGCCATCAGAAATTGCTTCCCCCTTTTCTTTCCTTAATTTTCCTGTGATTAAGAACTTTTAGATTTTACTTTTGATTATGAAAATTTTAAAACCTGTAGAAAAATAATGAAAATAATAAAAGAAGCCCACGTTTTCACCAACTTAGTTTCAACAGTTCACAATTCATGACTGATACTGTAATTTATGAAAAATATATATTTGGTCTTTGTCCACATTCCTGGCACAGCTCCCAAAACTCTTGGAGCATGTTCTGGTATTAATAACAAGTTCTTCCAACAACACAGATTTACATTAATAGCATGGCTTTTAGAAAGTGCTAATCACAAGATGGGGACTGGTTGCCAAGGGAACCAACCATAGGATTAGAGAGGTTGAACTTTTAATCTCAATTTATTAACCTCCAGAGTCAGGTAAAAGACTATAGATCATCAATGGTCCAATAAGTTAATTGATCATACCTATGTTATGAAGACTCCATAAAACTCCCAAAGGATGGTAGTGAGAGGGTCTCTGGGTGCTGGAGAGGAGACGGTTCCTAGAATTCGGCATACCTGGAGAGGGCACGGGAATGCCACACCCTTTCCCCCATACTTTCTCCTATGCATCCTTTCCATCTGGCTATCTTTAAGTTGTATCCATTTCTAATAAATGAGTATATAAACTGTTTTCCTGAGCTTTATAAGCTGTTCTAGTAAATGAAAAGGGACTTATGGAAACCCTCCTTTGACAGTCAGTCATCTAGAAGTACAGCTTAGACTTGTATTGACAATTTAAGTGGAAGCAGTTTGGGGGGATTAACCCTTAATCTGTGGGATCTGCCACTACATTCAGATAAACAGAATCAGAAGTAAGTTAATTTATCGAACACCTGGGTGGTGTATACAGAGAATCTTTGGAGCTTTGTTTGGTGTAGGAGGAAAAAAGAATTCCCCACTTCTAGGTGAGTAGAAGTATTTTGTAAGTAGGGAGAGATATGGGAATTTCTCTTTACAGTGACCAACGTGGTTTCACATATATCCCATACCTGCTTATACTGAGGCACATCTCAGGCATCATATCATTCTGACTCTAAAGAGTACAAGAACTCTTTTTTCCTAAAGTCTAATATCAAAATATTATCACACTTGAAATTGAATAACAATATAACAACAATATAACAACAATTAATGTTGCTCAATGAATTAATTTACCATGTTCAATGAATTAATTTACCATGTCCCCTGATTATCTCATATGTTCTCATTTTACAGTTTGAATCAGAATCTAAATATGGACTATAAATTGTAATTTTTTCTCTCTTTAAAGTTTCTTACTCTATAATGTTCATTGCTCTTTTTCTCTTTCCCTACAGTTGTTGAAAAAAAATGGATTTCAGTTTTTTGTGTGGATTTCTCTGATAACGTCCCCATAGTATCCTTTAATGTGTTCATGAATTCTCTATATACTTCTTACAGATTGGTGGTTAGATACAGAGGACTTATTGTTTTTGATTTATTATTTTATTCAAGAGTATACTTGCATTTAGAGATATTGTGTTTGCCAGCTTTTTACTGCTATGACTAGAAGACTTGACCAGAACAATTGTGAAGTGTATTTGAGGGCTCATGGTTTGAAAAGTCTCAGTCCATAGACCACTGGCTCCATTCCTTGGAGCTTGAGGTGAGACTAAACATCATGGCAGAAGAGTGGTAGAGGAAAGCAGGTCACATGGAGGCAGTCAAGGATACTCCACTCGCCAGATACAAAATATATACTCCAAAGGTATGGCCCCAATGACACACATTCTCTAGTCATACCCTACCTACCTTCAGTTCCCATTTAGTTAACCCATCACAGGATCAATTCACTGATCGGATTAAGCTCTCATGACCAAATCATTTATCCTATAAACCTTCTTGAATTGTCTCACACATGAGATTTTGGTACACCTCACATGCAAATCATAACAGGTATATAAGGACAGTTTGTCTTCTTTTTCATGTTACTACTATTATCTTTATCTATTGATTACAACATGTCAATCATAATTAATTGTAACATATTATCATCTCTTCTTGATTTATTAACCCGAAATTTCCCATAAAAGATTACTTTTCCTCATCAGTTAGTTGGTTACCCTAAAATGTTGTTTTAAGTTTTGTACTGAAAGCACTTCGCAATCCACTGACAAATCTCATCACACCTCTCATTAAAGAATACAGTGTACTTAATAAATTAAGAAAGCAAATGTGACTTAAGAAAGAGTTTAGGCACATGCCTGGAATCCCAGAAGCTCAGGAGGCTGAGGCAAAAGATCATGAGTTCAAAGTCAGCTTCAGTGAAAGTGAGGCACTAAGCAATTCAGTGAGACCCTGTCTCTAAATAAAGTATGTGCTCTTAGCAATAGGAAGTCATCAGTTCTCAAATATTTTATTTCTCATCACCTGCTCTCCTCCACCACACACATTTTCTCCAGGTCTGGAATAGTTTGTAAGATTGTGTTTCAAGAACTTTTTACATCCCCAGCATTTAGTAACTGCTGGTGTACATTAGGCAATTAATAAATGTTTGCCGAATGGGGGAGTGAATGAAAATTTCCTATATAAGTAACTGATGGTATAATACTTACACTTATGCATGATTTCAACACATTCAGACTTTCAGATGCTCCTACTTAATGTCAGAAAGAATTCTTTTCAAGTAAGTACAATAATACACTGACAAGTCATATTAAATTCTAATACAACATTATCAGTAAATTAAATGAAGACATCCTGAATTATACCATTCAAGAGATAAATGTTATTCTAGAATAGACTTGGCAATATGCACTCTTAGCAATAGGAAGTCACCAGTTCTCAAGTATTTTATTTCTCATCACCTACAGTAGCTAGACCATCACTCTCAGAAGAGACAGGTAACATTAGCATTTCAAAGAGAACACTAAACAAACCTTCTTTTATTACAATGGGAAGATTTCACTTTATAGAATAGCACTTATCACTCTCCTAATTGTCAAAGCACTCCCCTTGCCTTAGATGAACCACATCTGTAGGTTTTCCTCTTATAAATACCCACTTTCTGGGTCTACTGGCTTATCCTTTCCATGTTGTCTTTAAATGAAAGAATTCTTTGAAGGGTGGAACTAAATGTAATTTACTTCTACTCTATACTGGTTCCCAAACAATGGTGTCTGATTATCACCTGCTTATTTTTTATAAACCTTTTCCCCTTGATTTTTAGACTAACATGAAACTGTCTATGTTTCTGCTTAGAAGCCTCACAGCCCCCTCATAGTGAACATCATCACCTTCCTGCTCTTCTTCCATTGATTAGATTCTACAAGAGGAGTTCCAACACACAATGTTGAAAAACTAAGGACCTGTCATCAGAAATGGCTCCTCCCTCTCCTCACCCTTCATAGCCAATCATGTACAAGTTTTTTTTTCTCTTTTCTGTGCTACAGACTAAATACTCCCTGAATGAAATCTTTTTTTTTTTTTTTCTGATTTACACTTTCACCATCTTATTCCATCCACTGGGGAGTATTTTCTGGACTATGGACATTTTTTTTCCTCAATGACTTCCCTGCATATATTCTTACCTTGAGTCAATCTATATAAGTCCTTTTATAGATTACTTGACTTCCCAGTTTAAAATTCTATGTGTTCAGTTCGCTAACGATAATGAAGAAATCCCTAACATCTCTTAAAAAGCTTTTTCATTATCTGGAAAAGGTCCTTTCTCCTCCATGTGTACCCTAAACTCTTTCTTTTTGGAGGTACCAGGTATTGAACTCAGGGACATTGACCACTGAGCCACATCCCCAGCCCTATTTTGTATTTTATTTAGAGACAGAGTCTCACTGAGTTGCTTAGTGCCTCACTTTCACTGAGGCTGACTTTGAACTCATGATCTTCCTGCCTCAGCCTCCTGAGCCTCTGGGATTACAGGTGTGTACCTAAACTCTTTCTTAAGTCACATTTGCCTTCTTAATTTATTAAGTACACTGTATTCTTCAAGGAAGGAATAACTTTTTGACACATAGCATGGTTTGTTTGGGATATAAGCCCATGCCCTACTAATTCATCTAATTAATCATCTAAGCCTGGCTCAGCCATGTTGTCAGACACGGATCCACACTCTCCATGACCACCATCAAGACTAACTCAGGAACATTTGTAATACTTTATAACACCTGTTATGGTTTGGACAGAGGTGTCCACCCAAAGCTCCTGCTAATGCAGGAATATTCAGAGGTGAAATGACTGGATTATGAGAGCTATAACCTTTTCAATCCATCCTAGTTCAAATGGACTGACTCGTGGTACCTGCAGAAAGGTGGACTGTGGCGAGAGGGGGTGGGCTACTGGGGGCATGCCTAGAAGTGTTCATCTTCCCTGTAACCCTTTTCCCCTCCTCTCTCTCTGGTTCAGGACCCTGCCATGAGCTGAGCAGTTTTCCTCTGCTGGACCCTTCCCCCATGATGTGCTGCCTCACTTTGGGCCCAGAGCAATGGAGTCAGCGATCTATGGATTGAAACCTCCGAAACCATAAATTAAATGAGGTTTTCCTCCTTTAAGTTTTCTCATCAAGTATTTTGGTCACAGTGATGAAAGTTAATTAAAACAACATGCTACACGTTTTTCGCACTTATTACAATTACAATTAAGTAATTAATTGTGTGGTAAGTTGGCACAATGTTTTATCTTTGCTTTTTTTTTTTTTAAATCTTGACATCTCACATGAAAATGTGAACTTATCAAGGCTAAGAGATTAGGGCTTTGTCAACCTTGTCCACTGATCTCTTAATACAAACAAGACAATATTTCTTGACTATGAAAGGATCAATCAATTAATCAGTCCCAAAGGTACAAGGGATTAATTTTGTACTTTTGCCATCTAGGGCTTCACGTGTGAATCAAAGTGAAACCTTTTGCTAAGGTATGTACACCTATGAACAACTAATAAATATAGTACCTGCATTTTTGGTTTTACTCAATCTAATTTTATTCAACTAGTACTTACAAAGCATCGTCTATTAGTCAGCAATTGTTTCAATCAACATACTATAAACTATCAATTAGGAATACTGTGTTAAAAACTGTATACTTTTTTATATAGCTTTACAGCTATGAAAAATTTTCCATTGCTATTACAAACTACTAATCTCCTCTTCTGTCCCCTGACATGCTACCCACCACATGAGTTGCTGATGCATTTTTTACTTTCCAGTTATTTTTAGAAGTAATGAAGTTATATTAGGAAATATAACTGGTAGGTAAGACACAGTAGATTATAAAAGCTTTGTGCTCAAACACTTGACTCAATTCATAACAAGACGTTTCCATTCTATATCTTGTTGCCATAATATCTGCCCATTTTTGGAAAGAGGAATTGTATTGATGGAAGACCCATTATAAATTTATTAAATAACTATAGTTTTTTAATTGCTTACAATTGGAGTCAAATACTATTCCTTACAAAATATTAAATAGACCTCTTTGAGAACATATTATTCTAATCATTGTAATTATAGGGTCTTGGATTAAAAAATTCATAAACAAGAAAACCTCACAACTAAGAATATTCTCATTCTTTGTTGCAAAATTTACATTCTTGATATAGCTATTATTCAACATCCTTGATCCGTGTACTTACACATGACTTAAGATTCTCAAGTATTCCTTAAATTTATGATCCCACAGATAATTTGTGTATTTTACAGTTATTGAGAAAGATGTGCATAATGAATCTAATTGTAAATCCATGTCAGCATCCTCTTCTTTCTGACATATTTTGCTTTCTATGTTTCAAAACTATGATACTAAAGATGTATAAATTCCATTCTATTTTTTCTTGATAAATTCACTTAACATTATAAAATTCTGGTCTTTATTTTCATTTTTTTCTTCCCTTGAAGTTTCCTTTTACTAACATCGGTATAACTTTACTGACTCCTACGCATTAGTGTTTGTGTGATATGACTTTAATCTACTCTTACCCTCAAATTTTGTGCATCCTTGTATTTAAGGTGAGTCTACCGTAAGTAGCATATAGTTAGATTTCATTCCTTAACCCAGTAGTATTTAAATTGGAAATACTACAATTTAAAGACACTATTTGTCTTTAAATTGTAGTATTTAATCTGTTTACATTTACTTTAACTACGCATGCATATAGCTTCATGTCTACTACAGCAGTATTTGTATTTTCCATTCCATCTACTTGTTTTCTTTTATTGCTCTCACTTTGGTTTCTGTTTTTCTTTTTCATCTATTCTTGTTATATATTACAATTCCACATATATTTTAAAATTCACAGTATGTCATTATTATTTTAATAAATTAAAATTAATAAATAATAAAATAAATTTAGATTAATAATAGTAAATTAATTAAAGTCACAAAAACATTGGTAACCCCCAAGTTCTAAAGCTATTCTCTCAATGTTCTTTTAGAAGTTTGTACTTTTCAGCTTTTATGTTTAGGACTTATGAGCCATCTCAAATTAATTTTTGGTATGACACAAAGTAGTGTTTTAAGTTCATTTTCCCTATATTATATAGTTGTTTCAACATCTTGTATTTAACAGACATTGCTTTTTGCGTTTAAATGACCTGAATCCTTGGTTGAAAATCAAATATTGATCTAATTCTAGGCTGACTATTCTGTTTCATGGCTCTATTTGCTAATCTTTATTCAAATTACAAACTGTCTTTATTATTACAGGCTTATAGTAATTCTTAAATAAGTGTGAAATCTTCAACTTTATTTTTCTTTTTCAAGATTGCTTTTGATATTCAAGAATCCATAGCAATTTTAGAATTACCTTGTCAATCCTAAAAGAAAAAAATCATAATGGTATTATTATTGAGGTTTTGCTCCCTCACTCAGTGTCCAGTGTCAATCCTCCACCTTAGAATCATCCATTCATACCCAAATTTAAATTCCTCAGCCATCTAATTTTAGAGCAATATTTAGCCTGAGTCCAATTCTTAAAATTCAACTTAGATGCACTAATACCATTCGACTATTCCATAGGCATTAAGTAAAAATTAGGAAACATTTTCTTTAGTTCCCCATCCAGACCTTGAATATATCATCCTCATTCTTCACCATCATCTATCCCAAGCAGTTGAGTAAGTAATATATTTATTCAAATTATATTGATTTACCCAAGGATATTTCTGTAGGCAAAATCCTCTTCAAATCAATACATCATCAAATATAAATTGTAATTGCTTTGGATGCAGCAAAGTCATACTCTTTTCTAATCATACACAAACACACACACACACACACATACATACATTCAGTGTTTTTGCTTCTTTTAAATATTTGCTAACATGAGATTTATTTACATTCTACTACTACTATTCAGCTGCTGACATGAGGATATTTTATGGTCAAACACAGAGACAAAAAAAAATCCTATTCACCCATTCAGTAAACAGTCATCGTGATATTTAACTGGAGATAGCCTCTTTATATAAATCCCATATATAATATCCAGGATTAAACCAAGTGTTCAGATGATTTCTAAAGTTATCATATATGGTTTTCCTACTCTTTGGGATGACCAAAGACATTTTAGATTTTGTCTTAAATTACAATTGTGTCTTCACTCTTCAAGTTAGCTTTGCATTGTCAAAACATACTCTCCTTCACCATTTATTTATATATTATATGCTCTCCTCTTCCTACCCCTGATAAATCAATAAGTTCTAATTCTTCTATATTTGCTTTACTGGATCAGCTGAGTTCTGACCCTGCCAGTTTTATATGTGGGATACTTCAAATATGATTTGTCATGACCTGAACCAAAAACTTTCACAAAATGTCTGTAGTGAACCCTCAAAGTTCATCCTTTCCAGAGATAATAGGTAAATTTCATACATATTCTACCTTTTAAGTAGACTTTATTTTTGGAACATTTTTAGGTTCACAGCAAATGTGAGCAGAATGTACAGAATTCTTATATATACCCCATTTTTATCTTCCCCTATACTGATTTATACCCCTCATCCTGAATGAGAATGATATATTTGTTAAAAAAAAAAAACTGGTGAAGCCACATTATTTCCACTCAAAATCCATAGTTTCCATGAAGGACACTTGTATAACTGTAGATATCCAATCAATGTATAACTGTAGATATCCAACATTATAGTATCATACAAAAAGACTTTCATTGTCCTTTAAAATTTCTGCATTTTGTATATTTACTTTTTCTTCTTCTTCCTCTTATCCTCCTTTTCCTTTCTCCTCCTCCTCCTCCTCTTTCTTCTTCTTTTCTTTTGTGATGCTGAAGATTGAACCTAGGACATTACATATGCTAGGCAAGTGCTCTACCACTGAACTACATCCCCAGTCCTTATTCCTCTTTCCTTATTTAAATTTATTAAGTAAATATACATGGATTGACTTCTTTCACTTATCAATACACATTTAAACATCCTCCATGTATTTTCATGGCTTGAGAGCTTATTACCTTTTAATTCTGAAAAATATACCATGGCATAGATGTACCATAGCTTATCCATTTATGGACTAAAGACATTCTGGTTCTTTCCAAGTTTGGGCAATCATGAATAAAATTACTGTAGATATCTGTTTGCAGATTTTTGTATGAACATAAGTTTTCACATCATTAAAGTAAATATCAAGAAGTGTAATTACTTGATCATATGATAGGACTGTTTACTTTTGTAAGAAACTAACAAATTGTCAAAAGTAGATGTATCATTTTTGTCTTCCCACCAAGAATGAAAGAGAGTTTCTGTTGTTCCACATCTTCATGTTGTCAGTGTTTTAAATTCTGCCATTCCAATAAGCATAGTGGTCATCCTGTCTTAATTCTGATTTCCTTGGTGACTTGTGATGTGTAACATCTTTTCATATGTTGACAAGTGTCTGTTCAGTATATTTGCCTGTTTTTAATCAGGTTATTTTTATTCTAAATGTTGAGTTTGGAGGGTTCTTGGTATATTATAGATAATAGTCCTTTATTTATCAGCTATGTGTGTTTTGAAAATATTTCTCCCAGACTCTATAGCTGGTTTTCTCATTTCCTTGATAGTGTTTTTCACAGGGCAGAGATTTTCAATTTTAATGAAACCGAGAATGAATGATTAATTACTTATTTCATGGATCATGTGTTTTGTTTTATGTCTGAAAAATTATTGTCACACTCAAGGACATCTAAATTTTCTCTTATGTTATCTTCTAGTTTTATAGTTTTGCACCATACATTTAGGTCTGTGATCTGTCTCAAGTTAATTTTGGGGAAGATGATAAGATCTGTGACTAGAGTCATTCTCTTTCTTTGTATGTAGATGTCCAGGTGTCTAGCATCATTCCTTGAAAAGAGTATCTTTTCTTCATTGTATTGCCTTTCCTCTTTGGCCAAAGATCAGTTGAATGTATTTTTGTGGGTTGAATTTTGTGCTCTCTGTATTCTATTTCTTTGTTAAATTCATCTATTCTTTCACCAAATCACAGTTTCTTGAAAACTGTAGGTTTATAGTAAATTTTGAGGATGGGTAATCTTGAGGACAGTACAACAGAAAAAAGAAATAGGATTATAGTCAAGTTCATTATATGTTATGAAATAATAGCCAATTTCAGAGATTTTTTATGAGAACTTATTTAGTATGTGACAAGGCATTAAGCAATGCCCAGTCAGGAATACACATACATACAGATGTGAAGACTTATAATGTTTATATATCTTTTGTATTAGAATTAATAAAAGTGATCTCATGTTCTTAATTGGAAAAAAAACTCATATTTTCAATGTGAAATTATGTTGAATTATGTTGAAACTATGAACTTAAATGTCAGCTTTTCAGCAAAGTAATGAAATACTACAGCAGATTTAGTTTGGAAGTGGAAAGTCTTATGTTCCCTATGATGCAAAATTTTGCAAACCAGATAAATAAGATATTTTTGGCTCTATACCAAGACTAACAGATCACTACCATTTGAGATAGAACTGCTGCTGAGCTTTGAAATCCAAATTCTTTTAGGACCCCTCCACCTCTCTTTCATTCTTTTACCTGCCATTTCCACCAAGTCTGGCAAACTTGTTACAAATACGAGCTCAACTGAAGGTAACGGGGAAAAATGAAAAAAAAAAAAAGGTTATAATATCACTGAGTATGCATCACTCTCAAGATAGCTGTAGAAACTGCAAAACTTTCATCTTTCACATGTTTGTTGGAAAATGTGAGTTGGAAGAGCAGTGTTTGTTTGTTTTAGTTTCAGAACTCAGTCATTGTAGAGGCTCAGGGACAAATGATTGCATTAAATGTTGCATAAACCCAAAATAGGGTGCTTTATTTTACCCTTAGAAAGGATGAAAAAAATTAATTTTGAATGAAAGAGATCTTTAATCTTGAGGCAGTGGTAATGGATCAAATGACTTCAGCATTTCAATATTTGACTCTTACTGATTTCAAGAGCCTTAAAGGAAATATTAACATGTAATAGAGAATCAAAACATGCTTCCCAGACTACACCACAAAAAGAATATAGTCTCTTCCAACATACTCAATTCAAGTCTTTATAAAGTATAACTTATAATTTCCGTCTAGTCTTTAAATTGGAGAGGCTTTAGCTAAGTTTAAGAGTAAGCACTACAACAAATTGAATTGTTCATGTAAAAATATTTTTTTTTTTAGTTTTTCAGTTGGAGGGTGGAGAGAGAAGAAAGCAAGAATTTGTTGATAGAAAGTTGTTAAGAAAAAAAATTGAATTTCAAGCTGATCATGTTTCTGCAAAGAAGTAAATCCCTTCCTATCACCTACAGGCACTAAATAAAATTTGTCACACAGATATAGTTACATGTAGGTTGTTTTTTTTTTTTTTTTTGAGAGAGAGAGAGAGAGAGAGGGGAATTAGAAATTTAGAAAAGAGGCTTATATTCACATTTGGTTCAATTCCAGTTGCAAATAAAGAGGCTACCACAACTCAAAGCAAAAATTCAGTCAATGCAGGGAATTGGTCAGTTATTCCATAACTATAGGAATCACCATTAACCATTGGTTTCATCTGTCTGTACACCCTAATCCAGAGGATTTCATAGACATTCTGGGTGGGGGAGGAAGGTGCTGAATTTTCAATGAGACAAAGAACAGACATCATAAAATAATCATCAATATCACACAGGGCTCTAATATCTCAAGCCAATGTTACGTTGGTGACTTCCAAGTTACAGCTATGAATTAAAGGGCATCACAGGATAACAAGGATTGCATGGGACATACTTAGAGTTACCAGGTGAGGTTCTGCTTCCAGGTGCCCTTCCCAATGTGGCAAATGTTACTGGACATCTCTGACATACAAGACTCTCTGATAGGTGTTAAAAGGATTGAAAGAGCAAAGAGTTGAGTCCTTCAATGAAGGTACTTTTAGGAAACTAAAGAAATAATAAAAGAGAATGATACAAGTACCAATATAACCATAACACATGAGGGATATGATACTGTGTTTGGGTGTTTGTGCATTAGTGTGTGTGCACACACAATGTATGTACCCACACACACACCATTTTTGAAAATAAAACTTGAAAGTTCAATGAATGGAAAATTATTACTGTCATTTAGGAGACAAGTTAGTGATTAGGAGTTTATTATTTATTGTATATGAAAGAGTTTCAAATTCTTGTACATTTTTAATCGAAGTATAATTGGCATGTTGTACATGAAATATGAAATTTTATCTATCTCATATGTGCCGTTGAGTTGGATCAAAGGTGTGCATTCAGGTAATTCACACTCATTTCAAAACAGAACATTTGCATTACCCCAGAAAGTTTCCTATACTGCTTCCTGGTCAATCCTCACTGCACATATTTTGTCTCACATAACCACTGCTTTTGTTTCTCTGGATACAAGTTTAACAGGCAGAAAGATGGGGAAATAGCATGAATAAGTCTGTGACATGTAAAAAAAAAACATCAAGCCATTGCAATGATTGCATAGAGGGCAGTGGAGTAAGAAAATCTATAAAAGTAAATTGGTGTCATAATGTGGAGGATCTTAAATTCTAGCTATGAGAGGATGTTTTTATATCATTCAGAAGAAATGATAAACCATTTAAATAAAATGCATTTTCCTAAAAATATCTGGGCACAGAGGTTGATATATTGGTTTACATTATTAAAAGGGACACAAAGGCATATTTGCACAATACATTAATCAACTTCCAACAATATTGTAATAGTAAAATATCCATCTATCATTGAAACTCAATGTATCTGTACTAAGCCCAAATGTGTCTTAACTTGACCTCAGTTTAAATATGTCTTTCTTTTATCAATTTCTGCTTCTTTTTCATCATAGTGCATTTCCAAGAGACAGGTTTTTTGGTAAAGGATGTTTCTTGGCAAAGTGTTATGGGCTGAATTCAGTTGATTATCAGTATAAAGACACACATAGAGTAAAAAAAAATCAAGACTGATGGAACTCCCCTGTGAACACTCTCCTCTACTTATTTCTTCCTGCCTAAAATACAGACACAAGTTTGAAGATTGTGTAAGGAAAAATGAAAGAGCAGAATTAAAATTTGGGGTCCCTGTAAATTTTTCGAGCAGCTGTTTCCACCTTGGGCTGTCATCCCAGCCTTCTTTTAATGTGAAATAAACTGTCTCATATGTTAGAGCTGTTAAGGTTTTCTGAAGCTTGCAGTAATATGTCTTGCAACCAATGCACCCTCCTTTTCAGATTTTTATGTAAGAATGTTGAGACTGAGCTAAGGATAAAAATCTGGGAATGTGATCTGTAAAATCACTGGGAATCAAAGATTCCTTAACCCTGTTTGTAAGGTATATCACATATAAAATATATACATTTTCTTGGTGGCTATTAAAGTTTTCTTCCTGATACAATTTCCCTTTTCATAGATTCTGTAAGTACCTTCTACTTCTGCCATTAACATCACTTCAATATTGAATCAAAGACTGTGCTTTATATCATGGAAAATTGCATATGAAAATTATCTTGGTTGTTCCCAGTTGGAGGCTATTATGAAAAGAGCTTCTATAAACATCTATATTAATCTGTAGACTAGGTAGCTTAGGCAACAGAAATTTATGTATTTACAGTTCTAGAAATGGAATACTGAGATTAGGAGTCCAGCATTATTGGATTCTGGAGAGGTTCTCTTCCTGGCTTTTAGATATCTACGTTCTTGATGTGTCTTCACATAGCAGAGAGATAGACATATGGAGAGACAGAGATAATTAAGGCTGAATGAGGTAGAGCTATGCTGTGTTATGACTGTCTGTGCCTTTTGAAACTCATGTTGAAATCTAATTCCAAATATAACGGTGTTGAGAGGTAGTGGGGGCCTCTCAGAGGTGATTATGTCATTAACAGGGATTAATGCCTTTCTTTTAACACACAGTGTATTCTCACTATAGCAAATTTTTGTCAAGCAAGACCACCTCTTATGTTTTGCTTTTTCTGAATGTACTTGCTTTCCTTTCTACCTTGAAGCCCTCACCAGGTGCTGAGCAGAAGCTAAAACCATAGTCTTGGACTTCCCACCCTCTAGAACCGTAAATCAAAATAAATATTTTTTTTTTCCTTTATAAATTCCTGGTCTCATTTATTCTGTTATAATAACAGAAAATAGACTAATACAGATCATAAGCATGGTGCCTCTTCCTGTAGGAATCTTGCCTTGTAAGTAGATAAATAAATAAATAACAACCCACCGCCCCCCTCCCTCCATCCATGTGAAGACACCGTAATCTAGTTCCTTTGCCTCTCCAGTTTCTAATTTAGATATCCAGTTTGTCAATATCCACATAACAACTTGATGAGAATTACTTTGAATATATGAATGAAATTAATGTTTTGGTTGGGATATAAGGTATTCTCCAAAAGCTGTAAGAGCTGTAACCTCATCAATCCATCCTAACTTGAATGGACTAACTGGGTGGTAACTACAGGGATGTGGGTGTGGCTGGAAGGAATGGGTCAGGATGGGCATACATATTCCCTGCAACCCATTCCCAGCTCTTTTTCTCTGCTTCCTGGCTGCCATGAGGGGAGTAGCTTTTTCCTGTACCACCCTTCCACCATAATGATCAGCCTCACCTCAGGCCCAAAGTGATGGAGTCCACCAACCATGAACCGCAGCCTCAGAAACTGAGCCCACAATAAACTTTTCCTGTTCTAAGTTGGTTTTGTCAGTTATTTTGGTCATAATAATGAAAAATTGACTAACCCAATTTCAAAAATTTGACATTTTAACAATATTATACATTCTTACACATAAACATGTGATCTCTTCATTTACTTAGATCCTTTTTGATTACTTTCTTTAGCATTTTGTAGTTCTCCTTTTTAAAGGTTTATGTGTAAGTATTTGATTCTTTTGTATTTTTTTTCTCAGTCTTCAGGGTTGAACCTAAGGGCACTTAACACTGAGCTATATACCACAGTCCCCCAACACACTTTTCTTTCACTAAATTGCCCAGGCTGGCCTCAAACTTGCTATCCTCCTACCTCAGTCTCCTGGAAGTGTGGGATTCCAAGCATGTGCCACTGTACTTGGCCAACATAGAAATTTGGTTGAAAATCCAATGAAACTATTTTTCAAATTAAAAAAAAGGCTATCTCAGAAATAAAACCTGAGTGCAGTCCTACAAGAAAATATCAAAATTCTTTAGAAGAAGAAAAACCTTACTGATTCCAAATTTGGATTTATATAAAGTGAGAAAAATGTAACAGAAGGGATAAACAAAAGCAAAATAGAATTTATTTTTTCCTTATTGCTAATTGGTCTAACAGATAACTGTTCCGAGCAAAAATAGCAATAATGTATTGGGCAATCTTAGTATATGGGTATTGAAATGAATGAAGCAATTCCACAAGGAGTAGGGAGTCCCTTCTGTGGTGGTTCAGTTTCATTTGCAGGTGGACTTAGACTAGCTGTAAACGCATATGGAAAAAAAATGTAGTGCAAACATGTAAAATAAAAATTAAAGTAGTAGAATAAAATGCTAAAAGGGAAATAAAATGGGGTAATATAAAATGCTCAATTAAAATAGAAAAGGCAGAAAGTAAAAAGAAGGAGAATATTACATGCAATGAACAGAAAACAGTTATAAATATTGTAGATATTAAGGCAACTATTGAAATAATCACTTTATGTTTTAATGATCTAAATATATCAATTAAAAGATAGTGCATAAGTGTCTACTTAAATAACCTCAAGTTTATGCCGTCTGGGGAAGAAACCCACATTCAATATGAATATTATTCAATATGGTAGATTAAAAGTAAAGGGCTGTAAAAGATATACCATGTTAACACTAATCAAAAGAAAGCTGGACTTATCCCAGGGGCTTGGGAGGCTGAGGCAGGAGGATTTGCCAGTTCAAAGCTAGCCTCAGCAAAGTGAGGCACTAAGCAATTCAGTGAGACCCTCTAAATAAAACACAAAAATAGGGCTATAGATATGGCTCAGTGGCCCAGTGCCCCTGCATTCAATCCCTGGTACCACCCCTCCCCCCACAAAAAAAGAAAAATGAAGTGATTATATTGATCTCAAAGTAGATTTAGAGCTACATAAATGACAAGAGGTTAACCCCAAGCCATTGTAATCCAATGTTCCAAGAAATTATAATCTTTAATGTTTATGAACTTAACAAGCATCAAAATACATGAGGCAAAATCTGAAAGAATTTCAAGGAAAAATACACAATTCACTTTGATAGAGACTTCAACTTTCCTCTGTATTAGACTGAACTAGCAGTTAGAAGAGGGGTCAATCTAAACATCACCATGAATGAAGTTGGTCTTATCAGTGCTCAAAGAATATTTCCAACAATAGCAGAATACTAATCCTTCTCAAGCTTACATGGAACATTCATCAAGATAGACCACATTCTGGACTTCAAAGACACAACAAATTTCAAAGAATATAGATAATACCAATCATGTCTTCAGATCACAGTAAAATTTAACTAGAAATTAATAAGAAAAAGATAACAGAAGAATCCCAAAATATTTGGCTATCACATAGCATACTTTTTAATAACACATGGGTCAAAGAGGAACTCTTAAGAGAATTTTTAACATATTTTGAAGAAAATGAAATGAAAACACATTTATTAAAATTCATGGGATACAGCAAAAGTACTTAGAGATAAATTTATAATATTGAGTGATATATTATAAAAGAAGATCTAATATCAACAAGCTTCTACCTTAGGAAACTGGGGGGAAAAGAGAAATATATGGCTAAATTAAGTAAAAATAATAATTATAGCAATAATCACTAAAATTAAAAATTTGACATCACTACAAAAAATTAATGAAACCAGAAGCTCATTCTTTGTTTTGTTTTTTAAGATCAGTATAATTGACAAAATTCCAGCCAGGCAATCAAGAAAAACTGAAAGAAAAGGATAAATTATTATTATCAGAAATTAAAGAATGGTCATCACTACTTATCCACGAACATTATAAAGATTATTAAGGCATATCCAGAACAAATCTATATCTATAAATTTTATAACCCAGATGAAATAGACAATTATTTTGAATATACAAACTACTTAAATTTATAAAAGAAATAAATAATCTGAATAGGCCTATGTTTATTTAAAAATTAAATGAATAATTAAAAATCTTCTAATAATGAAGGCATAAGCCCAGATGGTTTTACTGATTAATTCTACCAATTTAAGGAAAAAAATATACCAATTTTATACACTCTCTTCCAGGATAGAGAAGCAGAGTGCACAATTTCTTAGTCAGTTTATGAGGCCAGCATTAGTCTAATAATAAAACCAAAGACATTGCCAGAAGGGACAGTTGTAGATTAGTATCTCTCACAAACATAAAATAAAAGTTCAAACAAAATATTAGGAAGTGCAATCCAACAATTAATAAAAAGTGTACATAATTATACACTGTAACAAAATGATATTTATTCGAGATAAACAAACTTGGGTCAACATTTGAAAATCAATAAATATAATTCATCATATAAGTCCCAGACTAAATAAGGAAAGCCTCTCATCATATCACTACATTCAGTGAAATAATTGACAAGTGTAGAAAATTATTAATGATAAAAATAAACTTTCAGAAATAAAGAATATAAGGAAACTTCTTCAACTTCCACAAGAAAATTTGCAAGTGACTATAGCTAACATCATATAATGGTAAGAAACTAGATTCCTTTTCCCAAAAGCAAAATTGAACCTTCCTACTTAAAACTGAACCTTCCTACTTAATACCACATAGAAGCATCCAGTTGCTATAATTAAAAAAAGGAAAATGCAATAAGACAAGAAAGTAAAAAGCATACAGATAACAAAGAAAAACAAATAAATCTATCTTTTTTATAGATTCATGATTGTCTTTGTCAAAACTACCAAATAATTGACCATAAAAATTCCATTTGGAAATAATAACCAATACAAGCAAAGATTCGGGATAAACAAATAATATACAAAAGTTATTTTATGTTTTTTAAATTTTTTATTCTATTTAGTTATACATGATGGTAGAATGCATTTTGACACATCATATACATAAATGGAGTATAACTTCTTATTCTTCTCGTTGTACATGATGTAGAATCACACTTATATGCATATAGGGTAATAATGTCTGATTCATTCTACTATCCTTTCTACCACCACACCCTCTCCCATCCTACCCCTTCCCTCTGCCAAATCCAAAGCACCTCCATTCTTCCCTGGCCCCTTTCCTTATTGTGAATTAGCATCTGCATATCAGAAAAAAATATTCGATCTTTGTTTTTTAGGATTGGCTTGTTTCACTTGGTATGATATTCTACAGTTCCATCAATTTATCCGCAAATGCCATAATTTCGTTTTTATTTAAGGCTGACTGATATTTCATTATATATACCACATTTTATTTATCTATTCATCTGTTGAAGGGCACATACATTGGTTCCATAATTTAGCTATTGTGAGTTGAACCGCTATAAACATTGATGAGGCTACATCTCTGTAATTACACTGATTTTAAGTCCTTTGGGCATAAACTGAGGAGTGGGATAACTGAGTCAAATGGTGGTTCCATTCCAGGTTTTCTGCATGATCTCCATATTGCTTTCCATAGTGGTTGCACCAATTTATAGTCCAACCAACAATGTGTGAGTGTATCTTTTTGCCCACATCCTCACCAACATTTGATGTTGTTTGTATTCTTGATATTTGCCATTCTGACTACAGTGAGATGGAATCTTAGAGTGTTTTGATTTGCATTTCCCTAATTGTTAGAGATATGGAACATTTTTTTCATACATTTTTGACCATTTGTATTTCTTCTTCTGTGAAGCACTTGTTCAGTTTCTTTGCCTATTTGTTGATTGTGTGTGTGTATGTTAAGTTTTTATGTATCTGATAGATTAATGTTGTATCTGAGGTGTGTGTGGTAAATATTTGATTTTCTACACATCAGTAATGAACAGTTGAAATTTTGAATTAAAAATATAAATATAATATGAGGAATGGGGATATAGCTCAGTTGGTAAAGTGCTTGCCTTGCATGCACAAGGCCCTAAATTCAATCCCCAGAACCATACACATACACACAAAAAGAATATAATGTGAAATATGTACATGACAATGCATTTAATCCCCAACAGCACAAAAATAGATAAATAAGTAAAGTTTAAAAAAGCTAACTCCAAATTTGATATACATTTTTAAAGTGCTATTCATACCACCAAAATAAAATCTAATCATAAGTCAAATAAATTATGCATAAAAACTATATGAGGAAATGACAAAATTCTGGCAAAAAGCATCAAAATAAATATAGATAAATGGAGAGTTATTCCAGGTTTCCATGGAAGAGAGAATACTGAATACTCTTGTCATTATTACCAACTTGATCTATGGATTCATAGTCAATCCCTATAAAAATTGTAGTAAGTTACTGATATTAATAAACTAATTCCAACATTTTTGTAGGAGGCCTAGAACCACCACCCAAAAAAAATGCTGAAAAGGAGGAGGAGAAGGAGGAGAAAGTAGGAAAACCAACATTTTTCAACTTATTATGATAAAATAGTAGTCAATCAGTACAATTAAAAAGAATTGACAAGTAGATCAATGTTATCAAATGACACCCCAGAAAGAGACCTACAAATATGGAGTCAACTCATCTTCATCCAAAGGACAAAAGAAGTTCTATAGAAAATGAATAATCTTTTTAAAAAATTTAGCTAGAAAAATTGCACATTCATATGTCAAAAAAAATATAGAAATTCAGACACACACCTTAGTCATCTCTCAATAATTAATTCAAGCTGGGCACAGTGGCACATTTCTGTAATTCTAGGGACTGGAAGCAGGGGTGCTGAGGTAGGAGGATCACAAGTTCAATGCCTGCTTAAACAACTTAGAGACACCCTGTCTCGAAATAAAAAATAAAAAGTTCTGGGGATGTAGCCAAGTAGTAGAACACGCTGGGTTCAATTCCTAATACCATAAAAAGTAACTCAAAATGGAACAGAGGCCTGAATCTAAAATTCAAAACTATAAAATATAAAACCTGTAAGAGATAACAGGAGTAAAGCTTGGTAATCATTGTTTTGGTGATAAGATTTTATATAAGATACCAAAAGCATCATCCATAGAAGAAAGTTGATAAATTGGACTAAAAAATAATCTGCTTTATGAAAGACACTATAAAGAAAGAAGATAAGTCTATGGACTAGGAGAAAATATTTGCAAGACATATCTGATAAAGGACTTATGATAAGAGTGCATAAAAATTCTTAACATTTAACAGTAATAAAACAAGAAATTCAATTAAAAATATACAGAAGATCTAAACAGACCCATCACTGGGGAGACTATATAAATATAACATATGAAAATATGTTCAGCATTATATGACACAGGAGATGCACATTAAAACAACAATGAGATACCACTACATGCCAAGTAAAATGGTTAAATTTCACAACACTGGAAATACTTGGCAGTATATAGAGCAATAGGAACTCTCATCCATTGCTGGAGTGAGTACAAAATGACACATCCACCCTGAAAATTCTGGAAGTTTCTTATAAATTTAAACACAATTTGGCCATAAAATCAAGTAATCATAGTCAAGGAATCATCTTTTCCCAATTGAGCTCAAAGAAAAAATCTTGCTTAGAAATGGTTGTAACAGCTTCATTCATAATCACAAAACTAGACGCAATTAAGATGTACTTCAACAGGTGAATGGGTAAATAAACTTTCAAACATCCATACCATGCAATATTGTCCAATGATAAAAAGAAATTAGCTACTGATTCATGGAAAAATATGAAAGAAACTTAAATACATATTGCAAATGAAAGAGGCCAGTCTTAAAAGCAGCACACTGTGTTTTAGCTATATGATGTTATAGAAAAGTCAAAACTACAAAACTAAAAAAAAAAAAATCTGCCAGGGATTTAGGGTGGTGTTCAGGTATGAATTAGTGAAGCACAGGGAACTTTTAGAGCAGTAAACGTATTCTGTGAGAACCTATAGAACTGGGCAACACTAAGAATGAACCCTAATCTAAACTATCGACTTTAGTTAATAATAATATTCCAACACTGGTTAATTAATTGTAAATATATATATATATATATATATATACACACACACACACATATAACAGTGTGAGAGGTGGTGTATGGGAACACTCTGCTCATCTCCTCTGCAATTTAAAAACTATTCTAAAAAACAATTGTCATCACCATGACCAGAACACCTAACAAGGACAACTGAGAGGAGGAAAGATTTATTTTGGCTCATGGTTTCAGTCGATGGGTGGCTGACTCCAAGGTGAGAAAGTCACGGCAGAGGAAAGAGACTCAGCTCACGGGAACCCCAAAGCAGAGAAAAAGAGAGGGAGAGAGAAAGGGGCAGGGGACTCAAGCATGCAAGTGTGTGAAGAGCAAGGGACAAGATATAGTCCCCAAGGTCATATACCCAATGACTTATTTACTCTAGCCACGCCCCACCTGCCTGCAGTTACCACCCAGTAGTCCATTCAAATTATAAATCCATCAAATATATTAATTCACTGATAAGGTTACAGCTCTCATAATCCAATATTTTCACCTCTGAAGATTGCTGCATTACCTAACACATGAGCTTTTGATGAGGACATTAAAGAGCCAAACCATAATCACAGTCTACTAATTAAAACACAAGATTGACCTGTGCTGAGTATGAAAACTAATTGGAGAAGCCTCAAGAGTCAAGGTGAGGAGACCAATTACAAAACTCCTGAGGTTAGGTTAGAAAATCATGGTGGTGATTTTAAATAATATAAGGGCAATAGGATGGATTAAAAATGAAAAACTCACAGTACTGTGATGAAGTGGACTCAACCCATAAGGGAGAAAAGGGAAACATAAGGAGGGGTGATAGCAGAAAGCAAGTAGATCCCTCAAATTTCTGGCTTGAAACACATTTTTTTTTCTTCAGTAATCACCAACAAATAATTACTTTACCAAAAAGAAATATCCATAGATATTACACATCTTGCCAAGAATCGATAATCTCTACTAGTAAAATTGCTAAAAAGAATAGATTGATCTATTCTAAAGTTTTCTATGGAATTTCACAGGCTTATAGAGACAATATTCTATCATGACGACAGGAGATTCTTAGTAGAGAATGGTGTCTAAAGCATTTACTTTTGTAGTCAGACCTTCTAAACATGAAATTTGATAGGTTTGCACACTGTGCAAAGTTGAATTAATTGATGTTGATCATAATGGCAACTTTAAAATCAGTCTCGTTGTTTAGCAATGGGAAGATAAGTGAAGTGCCTGTGATTTTAAGAGAGGAGAATTTTTGTGATATACATTGTGGGACAGCAACATTCCCTTAAGCTCCAAGCCTCTTTATCTTTGCTCACACTCCTGCTGTCAAAACCTGTGATGAACTGAGGGGAAAAGATTTATTGGTATGTTTTCCTGTCATACAAGACAAGATATACAGAAATGGATGCTTGAAATACTCATTAATAAGACATAGGTTGTCAGCACTATATAGCAGGGCAGGCTAAATCCATTATGATTAAGGGTCCTCATCTTGAAGGTAATTTGCACTAAAAGGTAGGCAAACAGCCAAAGGCTCAAAACCCTACTTGCATTTGAAGGGATTCAGAAGAGAGAACAAGGAGGCACTGCAAATACTGGATGTTTCACATTGTGTGTGTGTGTGTGTGTGTGTGTGTGTGTGTACTCTTGTGTCTGCAAGCATAACTGAAAGACACAAATAGAAATGTGTTTGCTCCCCTAGTCTTCATTTGATATGAACTATGTGATATTTAGTAAAGATAGATAAATTCAACCCAGTATTTTATTTACTGTGGAACCCACAGAAATACAAACATGACCAAATTTTGCTTTGATAACATTTACTTGAAAGTTTTGCTCAAAGGATTAAAAAAGCCATCTTGGACATTTATTTGGCTCACTTTTATTTAACATTGCTTATTTCACACATTTTCTGTAAACATTAAGTCAAATTTATCCATATTTTTGATCGAATTTCTCAGTCAGAATTGCATTCATTTACATGTAAAGAAAACCTATTATAGGGCTGGGGTTGTGACTTAGTGTTAGAGCATGTGCCCAGCACATGCGTGGCCCTGTGTTCGATACTCAGCATCACATAATAAATAAATAATTTAAAAGAAATTTTAAAAACCTATTATAATAAAGGTTACATTTGCTCATAGAACATAAAGTCTGAAGACTTTGGCCCCTAGATGATTAGCAGTTCATTATGCACATAATCACACACAACCTGTCTGTCCACTTCACTGCTCTTATTATGTGGCTTTCCTCTTCCCATTTGTTTGCCCATGGTTACAAGAAGGCATTTCAACCTTAAATTCATTTTCTAGGAAAGAAAGGTCAAAGGCCCCAAAAGAATATATGCCAGAACAAGATGTCTTTACAAAAAAAATTTTAAATGGGAAAGCCATAGCATTCCCAGAGTCCCAATCCAGTTGACTTCTGTTTATATATCATTGAATATGGTTGAGTTTTATGACTACTCATAGTTGCATGGCAGTTGAGAAGGTAGTTTAAAAAAGATCTGGGCACAGAGATGTCCTGAGCAAACTTGCAGTCATGATAGTATTAAGCAGAAAAGATTTGTTGGATAGACACACCATCAGATTTGAAACCCTGTCTACTTTAATCCCACTACCTTTCTTTTTTGTTATTTGTTTGTTTGTTTTTATGATACTGGGGATCAAACCCAGGGCCTTGTGCTTGCAAGGCAAGCACTCTACCAACTGAGCTATATCCCCAGACCAAATCTGACTACCTTTCTTTGACTTAATTTCATATCATCTTCACCATTCAAAAATAGCAATTAGGGCTGGGGTTGTGGCTCGGTGGTAGAGCACTTGCCTATCATGTGTGAGGCACTGGGTTTGATTCTCAGCACCACATATAAAAAAATGAATAAAGTAAAGGTTCATCAATGTTTTAAAAATATATTAAAAAATAGCAATTAGAAAGATTTTATGATCTGGTACTTTGGCAAAATAAAATAACTATTCTACCAGAGATAAAATGGAAATTCTTCCAAGTAACAACAATTTTCTATGATTAGATTATAGCCAAATATGAAGAAAGAAATTCTAATATAACCTAAAGCAGCATTCTGTGAATTATACGATTGTGTACACATTCATCGACAGGCTTTAGTGACTGTGTCCTTAAGACTGCAGAAAAACCCTGGTCCCATCAGCATGACATTCCAGACTGTTACACTCCTTTGATAGGGTATGTAGACTTTAGCACTTATTTATTTTTTTTTTTTTAAGAAACTGGGTCCGATGTATTACAAAGTTTCGGACATGTTTTTTCACATACACTCATTTACCCTATTTCTCAGATGTTTTCTAATATAAATATAACTTTTATCAGCATAAATCAAAACTGTTTCTCATAGGTGTCTCCATTAACTTAAAACCTATTTCTTATATTCAGACTCTCTCTATTTATGTATTTATATGAAGGATCATTATGAATATCACTTTTTAATCAAGGGACTTTCTTTTCTCTCTACAACAAAATCTCTTTCTGGAGTATATGGTATGGAAAAGCATGAAGGGATTTTGAGGAATTCTAGTGTTAATTTCTAAAGTTCAATCAAACATTTCACATGAGATTTTTGTTTTGCTTTTGTTTTGATGTTAGGGATTGAACCCAGGGTCTCATGCATGCTTGGCAGGTGCTCTACCCCTGAGTTATATCCACAGTCCCTCACTTCTGACTTTCAATTGTGACAGTTCCTGAAGGGAAAGACATACCTACCTAGATGCTGTCAAAGAAAAAGAGGATTAGGAGAAAAACACTGATGACACAAAGAAGAAAATGCTTACAACTGAAAAAAAAATGCTGCAAGCTTGTATAATTCAAATACAAAGGTTTAATTCCACAAAGTGAAATATAAGATTAAAACAATCTGCTAACCATAGTCCATACTGAGGACTGGCTCAGCAAAAGTCAAGAATGTAAAAGGGTTTACTTCTAAAAATAAATAAATAAATTGCTCACTACCTATCTGTTGCCCTACTCAGTTGACAGACTTCTTTTACATACATTGGTTAAATCAAAATGAATAGTTAAATCCTTAGTCTGGACAAATAAATAGTATGAATACTATAAATCTTGAAGATGACTAAGATAATAGAGGTCTGTGAAACATAGTATATTGAGAAAGGGAAGTGTTGAAAGAGCTGAGAATTGGGCATCAGGAAGAGTAGAAAAACATAACACAGGATAGATAACTAGAAAGAAATATTCACAGGAAGAGAACTTTTTTGTTTTTTCATTTTTACCAAGTAAATGATAGCTCATCTTGCTTATACAGCTTATTGGTCTCCCATCACATGTCATTCCACTGTCATACTGTCTGTTTTTGTGCCTACTTTTGTGCAGATACATTGGCTTCTGTTGAATCTATGACGTGCTACACACCATTCCTGAAGATGGTGTTCTTTAGACAGAACTGCGATGGCTACCATCTCTAAAAGTGTATACCATCTACCTAGGACATTTTCCAGGCACCACCTCATTTATTTTTTTCCCTCTTAATACTGTCTTCTTTACTTTTATGTTTACAAATTTCTTCTTTGCCTCTGCATTGGAATGTATGCTCAGTGAGGGCAGGGAATCCTTATTTGTATTTACAAATGCATCCCTCAAATCTAGAGTAGTGATTGGCATATAGAAGGTACCCAGTAAATTTTTATTGAGTTGATCAATTATACCAGAACGTGAAATTGTTTTCAGTAATGGAAATTATTAGGCAATAGATTCATTTGAATGTTAAGAAGAACATAATCCGTGATGGAAAAAAAGGCAGGTGTCTCTCATAGACATGTAGGAGCCCAGATGGAAGATAACCTACCGCAATTGTTTTAGAAACAAGTTGGAAATAAGTTAGAATACTAAACAAACTGATTTTAAGCATTTCTTCTACAGCATGATATATATGTATCTTAAAAAAGTATTCACCATGCTTGAGTTCTGTGAGAGGGGCATTTGTTATTCTTTTTTTTTTATTTCCAGAGAATGCTTGGCTCAAATATATTAACTAGAAAAGTTATTTTGAATTTTATCAATGTTACCAGTCATACTTATTCTCTGTGTATCCATCAGAGTCTAATTAGGACACATGTGTTGACTAGGTAGGTTAATCATGGTAGAATGTGGTTAACAACTGGTAGAGTAGAAGAAAATTCTTAGGTATAACAGAAATAGGAATTGCAGAGGGTGGCTGCCTCCCCTAAGAGCTGGGTGAAAAGGGGATAAAGAGAAACACACAGAGATGATGAGGAGATTTCATGGATGTGGTAAGAATGGCTCACCTGCCTATGCAGTCAAATTCATTGATCTTGCCAAAAACTCATTAGCACATGAAAACCCATAACCAGGAAGAAGTCAGTCCCATCTTCTTCCCCAGGCTCAAAGCCTCTCTATGCTCAGCACTGATACGGCTGAACACTGAGCCAGAAGGCAAAGAATAAACGTTATTTGCTGAGTGTAGCTCCAAGAGCACCCAAGTAGGACAGCGAAGTACAAATCTGATGCTGAGAAGCAATACATAGCTGACATACTCCAACATTTACCCAAAGTATTTAAGGCAGCTTTTAAAGGAATTTGTCCTTTAGCAACACAAAAACAAACATAGATAAGCAAGTAGGGCAGAATCAGAAGTACAAAAGGGTAGGAAAACTAGGTATAAACCAGAAGTTTTATGAATACACAAAATACATAATTTAATGACTGGTAACTGTTTTCAAAATTAATTCCCACAAATGTAATGAAAATCAATTAAAATTAACTTAATTAACATCAAATTTAATTAAGATTAATATCCCACAATTCTTCTGAGATAGATATTATTCCAAATTTTATAGATGAGGAATCTTCCTGAAATCATATCACTTTTAAGTTACAAGGTCAAAAAATAGCTATGCACCAAAGTTTATAAATTCCATTATATTGAACTGCCTCTTTGGGATGTGTGAGGAGTTGGTACAGGATTAGGAAAGAACACATTCAAAACAGAAAGTGCTGCCTTTGCTATTTATTTTTTTTCCTTTTTATTGCTCTGTTATTTTTCATGAGCAAATTTCCTCACCAACATCTCTAGTGCAACGATGTATTAAAACAAAACATGGAGACTCAGCAAGTGGAGTAACAACTTATTACATATAGGTGGAACTACCATGCAAACCCAACACTTCTCATGAGAGTAGTAGAATCCAGTTTTCTTTTTCAAATTTAAAATAAAAAAGTCTGAAATTTGTAGCAATAGACCTATTATACTCAAAACTAAACTTTCAAACTAGCAAACCAGCAATTAATATTTAAAGAAGAAATAAAAGTCAGGTCAGCAGTAAGCATCCTTTAGAAATCATCCTAGAGAGGATTTTTATTGACACTTTCATTTTGTTGACCTATTTTTATGTACTTTTATTATAGAGTACTTTTAGTCATACACTCAAGAGCATCATTTCAAAACACCTTAAGAAAAATATAAAAATTTCAGGCACCACTGAATATTTTACCAGTGTTCATTAGGACCTGAACAATAATCATGAGTCAATCCTGAGTAAAAGGAGAAAAGTCACTGTTATGCGTGCAAGAAAATGTCACTGGGACTTCATCTGGATAAGAGCCCTACTCGATATTACTGCTCAGACTTAGTGGATGTTTTCATTGCTATGAAACTCTTACATCCAAAGCACCTTTAGAATGTGTTCTTACCATTGGCTTTATTGCCTACTAAATACTTTCTAATACAATCTTAATCACACAGTAGGATCTATGAGACTTGGCTAAGATTATAGCCACTCTGATGATGCTGTGACCCAAAAATGAAGATTGAAATCCTGGGGTCAAAACTCTCCTAAGGAATGTTCTATTGGTAGCTTTACCCAACATGATGGTCTTTTCAACTTACTAAATTAAGAGAGTGTATCATTGTGGTTAATGGGCAGTGCTGAAATTAAACTGGCACCTCAAATGAGCCAATAACTTAAAAAGAAGATGACTTTATAGACAGTATGGATGTGGAGTTGGCATAGCATCATGCAGATGTATTTAGTTAGCTGCTACAAGGCCATATGCCACATGGATGGGGATATAAATAGGAGTGTCATTTCTTGATTGGAAGAGTCATAAAACAATTAGCACTTGTTTGGTTGTATGACAGAATCCAGCTAGAAGTCTACCAATTCCATTTCCTTTTCCAGGATGCCAGGGAAACTGAATCTTCCAGTTCTCTGGCCAGGTAATAAAATCTGTTCAAAGTGGTGTGAGTTTAAAGTGAGCATAACACTTCTAGGCCATCCATAAAATAGACTTTCCAGTCTTACCCTCTCTTTTTGATACTGGATGCAGCGGTTCCAGAGAGAACTCTAAAGGAGAAGCTAGCAGCACCACAATATAGAATGAGACACGAGTCCTGAATTACCACATGGGAAGGATGCTACCAACCACCAAAACTATGTCCTAATTGAGAGATATAATTTCTTAGCTAAACCACTGAGATTACAGAAATTATTTATCCTGACTAATGAAGAAACTACTGTGTGTCAGAACTGTGGTTGGGAAAAATAAGGAAAGACTCTCTAAGTGATTAGCTTAAATTTTTATTGATTATTTTTAAAAAGCAGAAACAAGGAGTCAGGAATTATATACAGGGTCTACAATAAAAGAAAAATAAAAGTGGTAATAGAATTACCAAATGGTAACTTGTTTGATGATTTGTGTAAGGGGAGCTGGGGCTGAAAATTAATAGGCCAGATTACATAAAACATGAGGTAGAACGGAGTTATAACTGCAGGGCACAGTGGCACATGCCTGTAATCCCATCAGTTTGGGAGGATGAGGCAGGAGGATTGCAAGTTCAAAGCCAGCCTCAACAACTCAGTGAAGCTAAGCAACTTAGGAAGTTAATAAGCAACCTATAAACGGTGGTTAAGGGACCCTGGGTTCAATCCCTGCTACCAAAAAAAAAAAAAAAAAAAAAAAAAAAAACTTTGTAACTAATCCCATTGGTGAGTTTGGTAAATTATTTCTGGGAAGAGCCAAATAGTAAATATATTTTTGTGCCACACCATGTATGTTAAAACTATTCAAGCCTGCCATTATAGGGGAAAGCAGCCATAGATAATATAATAATGAATGGGTATATCTATGTTTGAGTAAAACTGTATTTATGAATGGGAAAATTTAAATTCAATGTAATTTTCACACTGCAAGTAATAACGTTGATTTTTAATTTTTTCCTACCATAAATAATGTAAAAATTATTCTTGGCTCCAAGGCCATACAAAAGAACACAGTCAGATTTGGCCTGCTGGCCACAGTTGGCCAAACCCTACCATATGTAATGGCATATCACAAGAGATTTTTGATTGGAGCAGGGGATGGAGAACCAATGTTAATTATTTCTATGTATCTTAACTTGGAAAAGTGCAGTAATAGAGCATTTCAGGAAGGCAACTGGAGAAAAGGTGAGCAAGATACCATACCTGACAAAATCTTGGATTATTTTGTTAAGCAGAAAAGGAAGGATGATATGAGGCTAGAAAGAGTGTCAAGGTTAACTGGAATAGTTTAAGACCAGATCATTGAAGTAATGGTGGTGTCAATAACTAGATTACAGCAACCCAGAGGGTGAAGATTTGGCTGGGTCATCAAGCCCTAACCTTACAAAGATAGATGGCTTTTTAATGAAAATCTCAAATGATATATATAATTCGGATTTACAATTATAACTATGTAGATATTTTTTGTTTGTGTTTTACATTATTGCTCTCTAAAATACCAACATGCAAAAAGAAACAAAAGTCAACAGACTAGTTATGGCCAAGATCTGAGGATTTTCACAAACTATAAATCCTTGGAATACACTGGGGGGAAAGTAGGTACTTTACTCATGCTTCACCTTTTTATTTTTTTTTTAATTTTTTTTATTTATTTATTTTTTACCTGCCTACCATGAAGAGAACACAAAGTCTACAGAGTCTGAACTGTTCCTGGGATCTAAGTTGGGTGTGTGCAAAGGGCCCCTAGAGGCTGCAATGCAATGAGATCCAGTCTGCCACCATAGGGAAAGGCAAGCATGAAGCAGCCCAGGGCTTGTAGAAAGTATCCATCCCCTCATTCTGGTCCTCTGCCTGTCAGATCACCATCAGTCAGGCAGCCTGAGTCCACTCTCAGGCTCCATACATAAAGATAAATAAGAGATTCTGTTGCCAACCCAGAGGTTTCATTTTCTGACTATGAGGTCTTATGTAGCTCCTTGGGGCTACATGGTAAGTATAATAAAGATCCAGGTCCTTTTTGCCACATGGTGATATCTCTCCTCCTTTCAAGAGGTGGAGTCTGTGTTTTCAGCCCCTTGAATCTGGGTGATCCTAGACTAGCTTGGTAACTACCTTTGATCAATAAAATATGAAGGAAATGTTCTATATGCTTCACCTTTTTAACTCAAAGATAGCATAAATATGAATTAGCTCTCCCACAAATTTATGCCTAATGGCTCAGAATGCTGTGATGTGCTCCAGTTGTTCTCATTATAAAGACAACTAGATATACAGACAATCCAACACTGTATTTTTGTCCTCTATGGAAGAAGTTTTTTTTTTTGTTTTTTTATAAAATTATTTATTTATTTATTATTATGTTTTATGTATTAGTTTTACTCAATTATACATGACAGTAGAAAGCTGTTCAATTAATTGTACACAAATGGAGCAGAATTTTTGACTTCTCTGGTTGCACGTGAAGTAGAGTCACACCATTCGTATAATCATACATGTACCTAGGGTAATGGGGTCCATCTCATTCCACCATCTTTCCTAAGTAGTTTGTAGTTCTTAACTCATTGGATTTTTACAGTAGTTGTTTATTTATTTATTTTTTATTGATTGTTCAAAACATTACACAGCTCATGATATATCGTCTTTCATACATTAGACTCAACTGGGTTTTGAACTCCCATTTTTACCCCCAGATACAGATTGCAGAATCACAACTGTTACATATTCACAATATTACATAATGCCATATTAGTGACTGTTGTATTCTGCTACCTTTCCTATCCTCTACTATCACCCCTCCCCTTCCCTCCCCTCCCATCTTCCCTCTCTACCTCCTATGCTGTTGTTCAATTCTCTCCCATTCCCCCCCCCTCCCCCTTGACCCTCATAACCTCTTATAATTTTGTGTATCATTGAAGGTCTCCTACCATTTCCATATGCTTTCCCTTCTCTCTCCCTTTCTCTCCCCCCATTCGTCTTTGTTTACTATTAGTCTTTTCCTCATGCTCTTCCTTCCTGTTCTGTTCTTAGTTGCTCTCTTTATATCAAAGAAGACATTTGGCATTTGTTTTTTAGGGCTTGGCTAGCTTCACTTAGCATAATATGCTCCAATGCCATCCATTTCCCTGAAAATTCTATGATTTTGTCATTTCTTAGTGCTGCATAATACTCCATTGTGTATGGATGCCACATTTTTTTATCCATTCATTTATTGAAGGGCATCTAGGTTGGTTCCACAGTCTAGCTATTGTGAATTGTGCCACTATAATCATTGATGTGGCCGTATCCCTATAGTGTGCTCTTTTAAGGTCCTCAGGGAATAGTCCGAGAAGGGAAATAGCTGGGTCAAATGGTGGATCCATTCCCAGCTTACCCAGGAATCTCCATACTGCTTTCCAAATTGGCCTCACCATTTTGTAGTCCCACCAGCAGTGTACAAGTGTACCCTTTTCCCCACATCCCCGCCAACACTTATTGTTGTTTGACTTCATAATGGCTGCCAATCTTACTGGAGTGAGATGGTATCTTAGGGTGGTTTTGATTTGCATTTCTCTGATTGCTAGAGATGGTGAGCATTTTTTCATGAACTTGTTGATTGATTGTATGTCCTCCTCTGAGAAGTGTCTGTTGAGGTCCTTGGCCCATTTGTTGATTGGGTTGTTTGTTATCTTATTGTTTAATTTTTTGAGTTCTTTGATCATTCTGGATATTAGGGCTCTATCTGAGGTGTGAGGGGTAAAAATTTGTTCCCATGATGTAGGCTCTCTATTTACCTCTTTTATTGTTTCTCTTGTTGAGAAAAAACTTTTTAGTTTAAGTAAGTCCCATTTGTTGATTCTTGTTATTAACTCTTGTGCTATGGGCATCCTATTAAGGAATTTGGAGCCTGACCCCACTATATGTAGATCGGAGCCAACTTTTTCTTCTATCAGATGCACCGTCTCTGATTTGATATCTAGCTCCTTGATCCATTTTGAGTTAACTTTTGTGGATGGCGAGAGAAAGGGATTCAATTTCATTTTGTTGCATATGGATTTCTAATTTTCCCAGCACCATTTGTTGAAGATGCTATCCTTCCTCCATTGCATGTTTTTAGCTCCTTTATCAAATATAAGATAGTTGTAACTTTGTGGATTAGTCTCTGTGTCCTCTATTCTGTACCATTGGTACACCTGCCTGTTTTGGTACCAGTACCATGTTGTTTTTGTTACTATTGCTTTGTAGTACAGTTTGAACTCTGGTATCGCTATACCTCCAGATTCACTCTTCCTGCTTAGAATTGCTTTTGCTATTCTGGGTCTTTTGTCTTTCCATATGAATTTCATGATTGCTTTATCTATTTCAACAAGAAATGCCATTGGGATTTTGATTGGCATCGCATTAAACCTGTAGAAACTAACATTTTGATGATGTTAGTTCTGCCTATCCATGAACAGGGTACGTTTTTCCATCTTCTGAGATCTTCTTCTATCTCTCTATTTAGGGTTCTGTAGTTTTCATTGTATAGATCTTTCACCTCTTTCATTAGGTTGATTCCCAAGTATCTTATTTTCTTTGAGGATATTGTGAATGGAGTGGTTTTCCTTATTTCCATTTCAGAGGTTTTGTTGCTGATATACAGGAATGCCTTTGATTTATGCCTGTTGATTTTATAACCTGCTACTTTGCTGAATTCATTTATTAACTCTAGCAGCTTCTTTGTAGATCCTTTTGGGTCTGTTAGGTATATTATCATGTCATCCGCAAATAGCGATAATTTAATTTCTTCTTTTCCTATTTTTATGCCTTTAATTTCTTTTGTCTGTCTAATTGCTCTGGCTAGTACTTCGAGAACTAAATTGAATAGAAGTGGTGATAGAGGGCATCCCTGTCTTGTTCCAGATTTTTGAGGGAATGCCTCCAGTTTTTCTCCATATAGGATGATGCTAGCCTGAGGTTTAGCATATATAGCTTTTACAATGTTGAGGTAAGTTCCTGTTATCCCTAGTTTTTCTAGTGTTTTGAACATAAAGGGATGCTGTACTTTGTCAAATGCTTTTTCTGCATCTATCGAGATGATCATATGGTTCTTGTCTTTAAGTCTGTTGATGTGGTGAATAGCATTTATTGATTTCCATATATTGAACCAGCCTTGCATCCCAGCGATGAATCCTACTTGATCATGGTGCACAAGTTTTTTGATATGTTTTTGTATTCAATTCACCAGAATTTTATTGAGAATTTTTGCATCCAAGTTCATTAGAGATATTGGTCTGTAGTTTTCTTTCTTTGAAGTGTCTTTGTCTGGTTTTGGGATCAGAGTGATGTTGGCCTCATAGAATGAATTTGGAAGAGCTCCTTCTTTTTCTATTTCTTGAAATAGCTTGAAAAGTATTGGTATTAATTCTTCTTTGAAGGTTTTGTAGAACTCCGCTGTATACCCATCCATCCGGTCCAGGGCTTTTCTTGGTTGGTAGTCTTTTGATGGCTTCTTCTATTTCTTCCTTTGTTATTGGTCTGTTTAAATTGTGTGTGTCTTCCTGTCTCAATCTGGGCAGATCATATGCCTTAAGAAATTTATCGATATCTTCACTATCTTCTATTTTATTGGAATATACGGTTTCAAAATACTTTCTAATTATCTTCTGTATTTCTGTAGTGTCTGTTGTGATATTGCCTTTTTCATCCTGTATGTTGGTAATTTGAGTTCTCTCTCATCTTTTCGTTAGCATGGCTAAGGGCCTGTCTATCTTATTTATTTATTCAAAGAACCAACTTTTAGTTTTATCAATTTTTTCAATGTTTTTTTGTTTCAATTTCGTTGATTTCTGCTCTAATTTTAATTATTTCTTGTCTTCTACTACATTTGCTGTTGTTTTGCTCTTCCTTTTCTAGGTTTTTGAGGTGTAGTGTGAGTTCATTTATTTGTTGGTTATTTCTTTTTTTGAGGAAAGAACTCCAAGAAATGAATTTTCCTCTTAAAACTACTTTCATTGTGTCCCATAGATTCCGGTATGTTGTGTCTGTATTATCATTTATCTCTAACAATTTTTTCATCTCCTCCTTTATGTCTTCTGTAACCCATTGATCATTCAGTAACATATTGTTCATTTTCCATGTGATGTAGGATTTTCCCTTCCTTCTTTTATCATTGATTTACAATTTCATTCCATTGTGATCAGATATGGTATGGTATTATCTCCACGCCTTTATATTTACTAAGCGTTGCCTCATGGCATAATATATGGTCTATCTTTGAGTAGGATCCATGTGCTGCTGAGAAGAACGTGAATCCACTTGATGATGGTTGATATATTCTATATATGTCGGTTAAGTCTAGGTTATTGATTGTGCTGTTGAGTTCTATAGTTTCTTTATTCAGTTTTTGTCTAGAGGATCTGTCTAATGGCGAGAGCGGTGTGTTGAAGTCACCCATAATTATTGTGTTGTGGTCTATTTGACTCTTGAACTTGAGGAGAGTTTGTTTTATGAACATTGCAGCTCCATTGTTTGGTGCATACAAATTGATAATTGTTATGTCATGTTGGTGGATGGTACCTTTTAACAGGATATAGTGTCCTTCTTTATCCTTCTTGATTAACTTAGGTTTAAAGTTGATTTTATTCAATATGAGTATGGCCACTCCTGCTTGCTTCCGAGGGCCATGTGAGTGGTATGATTTTTCCCAACCTTTTACCTTCAGCATGTGTATGTCTTTTCCTATCATATGAGTCTCTTGAAGGCAGCATATTGTTGGATTTTTTTTTTTTTTGATCCAGGTTACTAGCCTATGTCTCTTGATTGGTGAGTTTAGGCCATTAACATTTAAGGTTACAACTGAGATATGATTTGTACTTCCAGTCATGCTTCTTTATTTATTTATTTATTTTAGTTTGGCTGGTTTTACTTTTTGGTTATTTTCCTCCCCCTTTATTGAGACACCTCCTGCTGTTAGTTTTGGGCACTATTTTTCAATTCCTCTTCTTGTAGTATTTTGCTCAAAATGCTTTGCAGTGCTGGTTTTCTTGCTGCGAATTCTTTTAGCTTTTGTTTATCGTGAAAGATTTTAATTTCATTGTCAAATCTGAAGCTTAATTTTGCTGGATACAGTATTCTTGGTTGGAATCCATTATTTTTCAGTGTTTGAAATACATTGTTCCAGGATCTTCTCGCTTTCAAGTCTGTGATGATAAATCAGTCGTTAACCTAATTGGTTTACCCCTGAATGTAATCTGCCTCTTTTCTCTCGTAGCTTTGAATATTCTCTCCTTGTTCTGTACGTTGGCTATCTTCATAATTATATGTCTTGGAGTTGGTCTATTGTGGTTTTGAATGTTTGGGGTCCTGTAGGCTTCCAGGATTTGGCAATCCATTTCTTCTTTCATCTCTGGGAAGTTTTCTAGAATTATTTCATTTAATATGCTGTCCATTCCTTTGGTTTGAGTCTCTGTGCCTTCTTCTATCCCGATGACCCTCAAATTTGTTTTTTTTATGACATCCCATATCTCTTGAATAGATTGCTCATGGGATTTAAGCATCTTTTCTGTGTTGACTATATTCTTTTCAAGTTGATAAACCTTGTCTTCATTATCTGATGTTCTGACTTCTACTTGATCAAGTCTGTTTGTAATATTTTTGTTTGAGTTTTTAATTTGGTTTATATTTTCCTGCAATTCTAGGATTATTGTTTGATTTTTTTTAAGATCGCTATCTCCTGGTAGAGCTCGTTGTTTGCCATTTGAATTTGTTTGTTTAATTCGTTTTCAAAATATACTTTTAGTGCTTGTACTTGCTGTCTCATGTCTTCCCTAATATTCCTTTCCATTCGAGTTAGGTAGGCCTTGAGTTGATTCCCTATCCCTGCTTCTGATGTTTCTATGTCCTCCTGTAGAATTAAGTTGTCCTGTATTGTTTATACTCCTTTTTTCCCTTTTTTTCTCATGTTGTCCACGTTACTTTCCAGCTCTATTTGATTGCCGTATTTCTGCTCTCTTTTATAGGTTTGTTTTGGTTCTGTATTACTCTGTTGTTTCTTCTTTGTGTTGTTAAACTGTGCCTGCTAACGTGGATTCTGCTGGGAAGGAATTCTGACGGCCGAGCTCCAGTGACGTCACTACTCTGCTATGATGGGCCCCAGGCTCCTTGCTGGGGTGTCCTAATGGGGCTGTGTGACTGGACTTTCTCTGTTTGGTTTCAGCTCCCCATCGATGCAGCCGGGCATTCTCCAGCCACCCAGTATCTCAGGCAGCGGGCGGGTGAATGGTCGCCGGCGGGGGAGTGGACTTCAGCCGCCCAGTCGCGCGGCCAACGGGCCGGCTGTCGCCGGTGGGCAGGCGATCTCTAGGCACCCCGTCCTGCGGTCGGTAGCCGGCAGGCGGGTGTTCTCCTACCGCCCAGTTACGCGGACAGTGGGTGAACTGTCGCCGGCGGGCCTGCAGTTTCCAGCCGCCCAGTCGCGAGGGCCTGGCCTCTAGTCCCCTAGTTTCTCCTGCTAGTCTTGGTTTCTCCTGCTAGACCAGATTTCCCCTGAGTGATGCCTCTCCGCAGTTCAAACTGTACTTTGGACCTGCCGTTTGTTGGGTGTGGAGGGTGTCTATTGGGGACCCCGGCACTCTATTGTTTTGTTCCCGTTGTGGGGGATAGAACTGTACCGCTTCCTTCCCCCTCTGAAATCCCGTACTCAGCCCGGGGGTCAGTGCGGGCTCATCAAGCAGGATTCCACAGAATTGCAGCCACTTTTCTCCCTGCTTGCTAATTAATCGCTTCTCTGCCGCGCCCCGCCTTCTGTAGCCGCGGGGCAGGCCGGGCGAATCAGTCAGCCCGGGTCCCCAGGGTGGCACAATTGGCTATTGGGATCCCTCGCACTCTATCGTTTTGATTTTTTCTGCTTGCCCCTCCCCCAGTGATGGCTAGACAGGTTTCGTTTTGGCTGCTGATGGGAGGGGGATTTGAAGGTCAGGTGTCTCTAGTTTTCCCCTAGACTTTATGCGGGCTCACTCTGATACTCCCTCCCCCGGAAAGCCTAGGAGAGCCTAGGAGACCCAGACCTGTTTTATTGTTGCAGTCTGTCGGAGAGTGGTGGTGGATACTTCAGCTCTCCAAGATGGTGGCCGCTGATTGCCTTGGAGGTGTTTCCGTTGTGGGGGATGGGACTATATCCCTTCCTTCCCCATCTGAAATCCCATACTCAGCCCGGGGGTCAGTACAGGCTTGACCGGCGGGGTTCCACGGAATGGCAGCCACTTTCCTCCCTGCTTGCTAATTAATCTCTTCTCTGCGGCGTCCCGCCTTCTGTAGCCGCGGGGCAGGCCGGGCGAATCAGTCAGCCCGGATCTCCCTTGTGGGGGATGGGACTGTATCGCTTCCTTCCCCATCTGAGATCCCGTACTCAGCCCGGGGGTCCTATGGAAGAAGTTTATATTATTTTTCTGTATAGCGCCAAATAGCAAATGTCATATTTTAGGTTTTGTGGTCATAAGACCTCTCTGTACCTACTGAACTGCCATTGTAACAGGAAGGAAGTCACAGACACAGACAAATGGACACAACTGTCAGTCAATAAAATTTTATCTAATAAAATCAGATGATGGGTTATAGTTTTTTGGGCCTTGCTCAATGACACATCTGAATTATGTTTTGTTTTTCTTCTTCCAAATTGTCTGAGTAAATTTCTCTGTCTTCTCTCCCTCCCTAACTACCACCCTGCCAAATATCACTGGGACTTTATGCTAATCATATTCATCCTTAAATTTCACTTTCTCTGGAAGGACTCTGCCAACCTCACTGATAAAATATGATTCCCTCACTTCATTCCCATTTACTTCTCCACCCATTGCACATATACCTAGTGTAATTTATTCATTTATTTATTTTTTGCATTTTCTTCTATTTATTCTGAAATAAATCATGAGATGCATAAGTACACAAATAAACAAAGCTGTTGAAGAAAAGTTTATCTAAAATACGTAATTGCAAAATGATTTACCATTCAGCTTAAAAAATCAATTTTTTGGTTTTTAATACTAATTTTAGTCAACTATATTTTAACTTCCATGAGAGCAAGGCATAGGTCTGTGGTCTGTCCTCAGCACACCTTGTAAGAAGAAATGCTCAACATATGTTGGATGAATAGAATTTAATAAAATTGAAACACTTTCAATTGAAAGAGAATTGTCAGTTTAAAACAATATTTAAGAAAAAAAGAGCAAGTTTAACATTAAAAAATAAAGCAATAACATTATTTAAAATTTTACAGAACTGTAAAAATTTTTAAAAAGAACAAAAGAAGGTTTGAAATGACAAAGAAAACTATAGTAACCCCCCTTTATCCATGGGGGATATATTTTAAGACCCCAGTGGATGACTAAAATAGCATAATTAAATTTATGTGCTCTTTCCTATACATGCCTATAATGGAGTGTAATTTATAAAGTAGACATGGTAAAAGATTTACAATAATAACTAATAATAAAATGAAATAATCATGACAATATCCTATAGTAAAGTTACTTAAAACTCATAAATTATAGAATTTTTTCACTTAACCATATTTCACCACATAGTCATTGCAGATTTTTTTTGCCAATATTTTGAAAAAAAAATTTGTGGTACAGCCATGATGTGGTGCTTTTCTAAAAAAATGTGCTATTATTATGTAAAAATCATTTATTATTAAACCATCTTAACTGCAAGATCAGGATCCACAGAATTCTAGAGAGTATATATTGAGAGTATATATTAAATAGTCCACAACAATGCACATCCTTTCTTTGTGTCAGTTCAGGGAACATTTTTCTGGTCTGGGTGGGGGGGAAGTTAACCCATTAGTTTCTCAGGCAGGCAGTGGAAATGGGGCTCCCTTCAGTGGAATGCGATAGCTGAGAAATAAAAGCTAAGAAAAATAGAAGGACGGAAAAACCACAGGACACAGAAAGTAGTTTCAAAAGTGGGGGCAGGACGAGCATGCCAATCAGATTGATTGAGCTTTAGACTGGCAAAATGGAGTCCACGCCTGCTTTATTTATATTAGGAAATATCAAAGGGTTTCCAAAGAATTCTCTTCACCAAAAAAGGTTAAAGGTGAGCTGTTCAGTTCCCAATGGGTTATGCCTATCTCCAGAGCCACTGTGACGTATCTTCTAAGCAGAGCAGAAATAAAGGTCATGTGCATTGGGCAATCTATTGCCACAGGAGTTCACAATGCCAAACCTAAATCTCCCTGGCTACCATACCCAGAGCAGACCCTCATGTAATTCATAGATGGCTTCCTTTATTAGTTGTTATCGATGTGTACATTGAAGTCAAAATATTCTACCTGACAAAATTTACTACGGTGTTGCAAAGTATGGACTTACATAATTTGATCTTCTGTGCCTGTGCCACTATTATTGGTTTGGGTATCTGATACCCTGTCCTCACTATTCATATAAGACGTGCTTACTTTAGTACTGCCCAGCCCTAAACAAACCATGCAAGTCAGCACTCAGAAATACACTGACAACAACGTATGTTTGCTGAGAATTCTAGGCTCAAGGCTGGCAGTGCACAAGAAGACAAAAGTGTATCCATATGCCACGGGTGAATATCTTGCTGCTGTTTACCTTTTAAGTGGCATGATGAACAGAATTATATCATGAGATGATTATATCAGGAAAGATTATAAACCAATTTCTGGACTGAAAAAACAGGATGCGATGACTATTCAGTGAAATACAGTAACTTCTCAGATCATGGTTGACTGTAGGTAATTGAAACAACAGAAAGTATACCACAGATAAGGGGTAAGTATTGGTCTACTGTAGAGGTAAGCATACTCTGGAAAAATATTGAATGTAAGAACAGTGAAAATATCCTTAAACAAACTGGAAGAAAAAATCATAAAAATGAAAAAAGTTATAACGTTTTATTTTCAAACTTATATTTGAGTCTCAAGTATTTTTGAACAATAGGGGAATAAGTATATATATTTGAAGCAAAGGATTATATCCAAATGTTATTGCCTTTTAATTTATTATTTACATGTAACAGCAATGATTTTCTCTAGGTATGCCATTGTCCAGATATGCTAACTCATGCTTTCCTTGAAAAAAATTATATTCTATATAATACATAACAACTGACAAATTAATGAAACAAAAATGATACAGTGGTTATAAAAAAAACAATTAAAAACTTCAGATGTGTATTAATTCACATTAACTATAGAATAGAATTGAGTTTTACTAAATATGAATTAAATGTAAACTAATTTGTAAAATAGGATGTTTGTAATATGATTATAGAATAATATGATAGCCATAACCTGATTCTCATATCCAAACTTCTATACACAAAATCTGGGAAACAAGTGAAAAGTGGAAGTAAAAGTTTAGTAAATGCTTCATTTTAGCTCAATAGAACTCAGAGTATACTTTTAATTCTCATTTTAATAACCAGTGAGGTGCTAATAAATTTTTATATGCATTTTAATTTAAAACATTAGAATAAATAAAATAGTATTAGTAAATTCCATATCATCTGAAAACATCAAAATAAATAAAATTTGTAAAACAAAATAATAAGAAACAGAAAATATAACTGGATCAATCAATGGGTATAAATAATTTGGTCTTCTATCCTAAAAAGCACTGACTCTAATGCTACATTAAAAATAAAGCCCCACAGACATTTCTCCAAGGTATACAAGTGGCCAACAAGCACATGCAAAATGCTCAATGTTATCAGTTACGTGGGAAATGCAAATACAAAACACAATGTGATACCACTTTGCACCCATTAGTATGGTTATACTAAAAAAAGACAGGTTATAAAATGTGCTGACATGTTTGGGGAGAAATCAAAACCTTCTTATGCTGCTGGTGAAAATGTAAAACAGTGCAGTCACTTTGAAAAACAGTCCAGCAATTCTTCAAAAACTGAACATAAGATACCATTTAAATCAGCAATCCTATTCCTAAGTATAGATCCAAGTGTACACAAATGATCATAGCATTTGTATTCATCAGATAGTGGAAATGACCTAAATGTTCACCAACTGATGAACAGATAAGCAAAAGCTGGTATCATATAAGAAATAATTTTCAGCTATGCAAAGGAATGAGTGACATACATATTATAATATGAAAATATTATGTTGCAAAAAAAGACACAAAGGACCACATATGATGTGATTCCATTTATATGAGATGTGCATAGTAGGAAGTGTATACAGACAGAAAATAAATTAAGAGGTGCCTAGGGCTGGAGTTAGAGAATGGGAAAGGATGACTAAAAGGCATAGGATTTCACTTTGCGATAATATAAGCACTCTAAAATTATGCTGATGGTTCAACAAGTCTATGATAATAAAGGCCATGAAATTAGTAGAGTTATTTGATTTATTAATGATGTCTCAATAAAGTTATCACCAAAAATAAAAAAACAACTATTTGCTATTTTGTAAAGGCACACTTATATTTAAAAACCAAAACACATAGAGAGAGAGAGAGAGAGAGAGAAAGAGAGAGAGAGAGAGAGAGAGATTGAGATTGATTGATTGATTGATTTAGCAAAGGGAAGAGGATTTGAATAAGAAATACAGTAGAATGAATCAGATGTAATTTTTCTAGGTTCATAAATGAATACATGACCAGTGTAACTCCACATTATGTACAACCACAAGAACGGGATCCAAATTAAAATGGGTTGCACTTCATGAACATCATAATACACATAATACATAATATGTCAAAATACACCCTACTGTCATGGATATCTAAAACAACAAATAAAAAATAAATTTAGTAAAGATTGGCAAGCAAATAAAAGGAAAGAATAGAGGTAAACATATTAATTTCAGTCAAAGAGGAATTTAAGGGAAAAAGTCATTAAGTGAATTAAAGAAGACCATTTTGTATTAGTAGAATAGATATAAACACCACCATGAAAAATATAGAAGTTATCTATTTTCACTAACATAGTTTTCAAATACATGAAGAAAAATTAATAGAAATATGATAAAATTTTAATAGAAACATAGGTACTATAGAAAAGTATATGAAGAATGTATAGTTAATAAAAGAAAAATCAGCAGAAGAGCACAGAGATTTGAATGATATATCCAGGGTAGACTTTTAGAGCATCCATCAAATACTTACACAAATTTAAACCCATTACAGCAAAAAAAATCTTAACAAAGCCTTTGCAGCATAAATTAGACTACATTCCCTAAGAACAATGGAATAAAATTAAAAATTAGCACCAGATTTTAAACAGCAACAAACATAGCATTTTAAAAATTGTGATAATTATTTCCAAAGGCAGTTCTGTTCCAAATTCTGAAACTTGGTTCTAAAACATCGTCCTTATTTTTGTTTTCTATTGGCTTCAACCCAATATCCTTTCTCCTTATATCTGTTATTGCACAGTCTAATTCATGTGATTATTAAAGTACTTTGTGTTTTTATTTTCAAATTGATTCATGCATAGAAGTGCATTAACGACAGAGAGAACTGTATACATTTCTTTATCACTACATTTAAATATCTCCCTGAACATAAAGTCCTAAGTAGATGTTTATTAATTAATTTCATTGTATAATTGAGAAGGCAGTGAACTGTAAATTAAGGGACAAGAGTTCTTGACCATTATTGGAAAGGCTTAATGACTCTCAGCATGTCACTTTACCTCCCTGGATTTTAATATCCTCCTTCATTAAGTGAATTAGTATCAAAATGTCTCTAAGATTCCTTCCAGTTCTAAAATTGTATGATCAAACTTACAGGGAAGAAAAGACATCCTTCAGTACACCAGAAAATTCCCCTGCCTGTGCAGAAACACTGGGTTCTTTGAATGTCAGGACTCAAACAGATTGTATATTGTTGAGAAGAGAGTCACCCTCAATTACTCATCAATGGTGGAATGTTTTGTGGTTTATCCTCACTAACCCAGTCTTTCCTTACTACCACCCAGTCAGGTCCAAGGGGGATATACATGTGTCTGAGTATGTGTGTATTTTTGCCTCGCTGACGGCATTCCAAGACTAATATAAACAGCTTTTAAATTACCCATTACTCTGTCACTTCTCTCTTCCATTAGAAAGAGGTTAGCCTATGTTTACATTTGGAGTTCTAATATTCTACCCTTTCTATCACCCTTCTCTTTCTTAAAGACTGATTTCTTCATCTTTCCTATATGAGTGAGGCCCACTTGGTGAATATTTCTTCAAAGTCATGTATCAGAATAAGCATTCTATGCTTGTATTTTAATATAATATTATAATAAATCATAATATTATAATTAGATACAGTGAATTATAGTTTAATTGCCATTTACCATGATGTATTCAATATAGTTGATATTATATTTAATATTTTCTTAACTTGATTAATATAATTACATAAGTAGGAAAAGAACTCAAAAATATATCCCAAGAGATTAAAAGCAAACATGATTTTATGTGTGTTTTTAAAATTTTTTTCTTTGTGTTTCTCTTTTTCCACAATTTTATGGATTGTATACACAGAAATTATACGCGTGTACACTATGCCTCTCAGTTACCTGAAGAAAATCAAAGAAGTTGTCACACAATTCTATATTACTCTTAATTTCTCTTGGAAAGAAAAAGACTATTGATATATTCAGAATTCAGAATTTATATTTGAGTGTACTCTAAAACCAAATATCTTACAATATAAATGGTTTCAAGTAATTGACATTAACTCTTGAATTAAAAATAACTTTGATCTTGTGATGGGGTCAAAATATATTTATTTTCTGCACAGTATTGTTAAGACAAAAAAAAGTAGGACTGTACACCTAAGCCAGGTTTTCAGTCATCATGGTCAAAAATAAAAACTCAGAGTTAATTAGAAACTCAATTAGAATATATTCTATAAACATCCATTAGTCAGCAAGTTTCAATTTTTCAAGGTGTTGTAGAGAAGCTTTCTTAAAATTATAAAAACCCGTAAATAATGTTAATTATTCACATTTACAAGTTGAACACTAAAGTCCATTCGAGACTAAAACAGAATCTAAATTGATGTGCTCTTACCTAGACTTGACATGATTGTTACACATCCCTTTCCTCTGCTGCTGAACTTAAATAACGTATCCAATAAAGCCAGTTTTACTGGGTGTGATTTCATAAAACATTCACATTTTATCATACAGTAAAGTTAGAATTTGTGCTAAATACTTCACTATTTCCCTAAAGATAAATTTGAGTGAATAAAATATTAAATGATATAGCAAAGTATATTATTGTAAAACTAAATTCCTCCAAATGTATTAATTATCTCTAATGTTGATAACTAAATGACTGTGATGAGTGTTTTTTAACATTTCAGTCTCACTAAGGCTAGCAAGAAGCCTAATTCTCTTTCATCCCTGCCAATTCCTGTTAGATACAAAGACAGGTACATTGTGTTTATGAAACCAGGGTTCCATTTCTACTCAGCATATAAAAACTTATATTATTCTATCTTAAAAGTTATTAAATTGTCTTTGAACATTGAATAAGCAATAATGGACACTCATCAACAAGAGGATAGACTTTCATAGTTTCTATAAATTCCTAGAGCTTCTCAAACTCAAGCATTTAAAGGGAGAAAAAAGTTGCCAGGTACATGTAATATTTCATTCAGACTTAAAATACTTGTATTTCTACAGCAATTTATTTCTACTAATATTTCAGGGGTGAGAAGGAAGATGGGGTATATTCATTTTGCCATTATAACAAAACCCACAAATTTAGCAACTTAAAGCAACAATTTTATTTATTTATTTATTTATTTATTTATTTTTATTGGTTGTTCAAAACATTACAAAGCTCTTGACATATCATATTTCATACATTAGATTCAAGTGGTTTATGAACTCCCATTTTTCCCCCAAATATAGATTGCAGAATCACATCGGTTACACATCCACATTTTTACATAATGCCATATTAGTAACTGTTGTATTCTGCTATCTTTCCTATCCTTAAAGCAACAATTTATTAGCTCACAGTTTTGCAAGTCACCAGGTTCAACTGGGTTTCATCATCAGAGTCTCACAAAACTCAAATCAAAGAAGCTCTGGAAAAAGATTTGCTGCCAAGTTTATTAAAGTCACTGACAGAATTCAGTTCCTTGTGGGTGTCAGATAGGTCTCCCTTCCTAGCTGGCTATCAGCTGCAGTGGGAGGTAAAGGACTTGTCAGAATTTGTTGGCATGTGTCTCCCTCCAATTTACAAAACAGCACTGAAGCTCTCTAACTTCTTCTCTGACCAACTGGAGAACATTCTCCAATCTTCAAGGGTTTCATGTGATCTGGAAAGTCCCTGGATAATCCCCAACCCAAGGTTGCCTGTGTCATAATCCCCAGAGTGACAATTCACTGTAGTCACAAATTCTAAGAATTAGGATGTGGGATTTGGAGGAACATTTTTAGAATTTTGCCTACTGCATGAGGAATTGAAAAACATTGAGATTAAGAGTGTAAATAGGCTCTAGATATTAGATTCTATGAATCAAAGCCAGAATGAAGATTTCTTACTGGGGGTCATAGTGGGGGGTTCAGGGGTATAATCTAATATTAATCTAATATAATCTAATATTAATATAATCTAATATTAATTTCATATTAGCAATAGTAAAGAAGCATCAGGTCTTAAATATTATTTTAAAATATCTACAAGCTTATACTTTGCTTCAAGTAAACACAGAGAGAACATACATACACATAAAACCCCTAAGAAATCAATGGAAGGAGCAGCTATGCACAATTGGTTAGTCTATGTCAGTAAATGGTATCTATTGAGAAACTGTGGGTGGAGTTATTAAAGATTCAAACTTGAGAAATTTAGCATTCAGAAATCAAACCTGGATGATGCATGCCTGTATTCTCAGCTACTTGGTAGGCTGATACAGGAGGATCACAAATTTGAGATCAATTTGAGTAACTTAGTAACATCCTGTCTTAAAATAAAATTAGAAAAGGGCTGGGGAACACAGTTCAGTGGTAGAGCCCTTGTGGGGTATATGTAGGTCCTTGGGTTTGATCTCCAGTATTACAAAGAAAAAAGAAAAGAAAGAATGAACTCATGTCCTGAAACCTACGGAAGCTCTTGGAGGCATTTCTTCTAGGAATATAGTTAACTGGGGCTTAATTGAGGGATAGCATTACAGAATAATGGGGGCGAAAAATAAGAGCATGGCTGCTGAAGGACATTGGTCAAGCACCCAGGTATCATAGAAAAATTAGCATCTAACCTGACTCAGAACGGAGCCACTAACTTACTGATCCAAGGCTTGCTATTGCTTTCAGATTCTGGAACAGGGCCAGACATACAAGAAAGAGACTGCATCTTCAGAGCAGGAAACAACTGGACCAGATGTCATAGAGCTGTCAAGATGAAGTCTCTCTCTTTTCCATCCCCTTTCATATTACCAAATGCTGTGTGTACTGTTTTTAAAGACATTGAGAGAGCCTCTTTCTTGTGATTACTGGGAATACTAGTGCATATAAGGCAATAACAACAGGGTCTATAGGTCTATGAGAACCCCAAATGCATGCCAGGTATGAGAAGCAGAGAAAAGAGTAGGGCAGCATCCCAAAGATCTCTCCAGGATTTTTTTATTCCTGCCTTTCCTCTCCTTCAAGATCTTATGGAGCACAGAGACCAGGGAGCCTGAGAACTGATGAGAGAGCCTTTCATCACTTCAATTAGTCATTAGAATACATTTCATCATTTGACAGTTATTCCTCAAAAATGGCCCTCTTCAAAAATATTATTTTATACTGTCTTATTCATAAAATATATTGGGACAGGGATGGTTGTACACAAGTGTTAAACTAACATTTGCCCTGAGGCTGCCTGCTTATTTGAATCCCTATGCAAGGAACTGTAACATAACTTAGTGCACAAACAACCCAACACGTAACTTAGGAGTATATATTTTCTAACAGCCAAGGCTCTGCTCAACAAGTGGCTGAGCTTCAGCCAGTCACAGGCTGTAAACTGCTGAGAACATGTCCAACCCAAATATTTCTGACCTCACTGTAGAATGGAACTCTCTGGATATCTTCTGGTTTGGAGTGTCACAGGATTCGTGAATCATTCTTTCTTCACATAAACTCTGCTAAATCTGAATTGGCTAAAGTTTTTCTTTTAGCACATCTCTCTTTTTTCCTATGATTTTGTAAAACAATAGTGTATGCCTAATAGCAGCTTGATTTCTGGTATAGGGTAAAGCATGGGAATAAGGGTTGGAGATATATTTGGGCAATAGAACACACACCTGCTTAATATGCATGAGGGTCCATCCCCAACACCAAAAAAATAAAACAAACAAAAATTTTTAAAAAGGAATGAAAATTTTGCTTTGAGAACATTCTCTGAGCTTCTGGTACAAAAAGTCAATACATCCATTTCTGAAGATGGATTTTGTAGAAGGTTTTTGTTTGATTGTTTTGCTCCCAAGCAATTAAATAGGTCATATTTTTCCTGATATTACAACCTGAACCCAATGTTCATGGTGGTGTTGATGTAGAAGAAATGTGAAAGCTCAGGCCAGGCAGGCCCAGGGAGTCAAGCAGTGGTTTTCCCCAGTAAGTGCAAAAAAGAGACAGGAGCCTGTGACTAGTTTCTAAGATATAACGGTAAAGAGAACCCTGTGATCCTGGCGCTCTAAGCCTCCAGTGTTTTAAGATGAGTGGTGTGCTGCTTCAGGGCATTTATGTTTAAAAAGCTCAATGGAGCAAGAAAAGATAAGGAAGCACACAAAGATTAATTCTGAAGTTCTTGTTAAAACCAAACACTTTAATCCTGGAAAAGAGAGAGAGAAAATCTTTTTGTCTAGTACACTCAGCTGAGCTCATTTTCAAAATTACCAGGAGGCTGATGTACATGTGGCAGGAAGAACGGGGCAGGGGATATATGTTTAATACAATTCATTCTCCTCTGAGTCAGGTTTCAGTTCATCTATTGTGGCCACAATGTCTGTCACATGTCAACAGAGCTTCATTTGGAAATGATCACTACAAGGATTTTGAGATTAACTTGATGAATCAAAAGAATCAAATCAGAAGAAAACTGTTGCAGATATATGGGGGAAAGAGTTTATTTCCTGGTATTCAATATTGTTTTCATATGTCATTAGCTGTAAATAAGCGGTAAGTTTTAGGCCATGAATATCTTCCTGAAAATGGAACGGAAGGCACATGTTCAAGACCACATACGGCTTCATGCATATCATTTTGCAATAGTACACATCTAGTGCCAATGTTTTATAAATTCATTATGTTGTTGAGCCAGCATGTCCTTGATTGGGAAAAAAGTTCACAGAGGAAGGTGATGTCTATTTTTTTTTTTTTTGACTAGCTGATTGAGGAGGAGAGTAATGGGGGGAAAGAAGGGAAAGAAGAAAAAAGTAGGGATGGTTGAGAAAAGAGAGGAAGAAAGGGAAGAAGAAAAACAGAACAGAAAGACGGAAACTTGGGAACATATTAGGGATTCACTGTAGGACAGTGAGGGAAACTAGAAAATTCCATATGTAAAACATTTTGCCTGTGTCAAGCATTAAATTCTGGAGTAGACTCTGGAAAGATCTGCTGAAGCAACTATGCATAATTGCTACACAGAACACTTTCATAGAGTGGCCATAGTAGAGCAGTAAGAGATCCATTTGGGGCCTTCCTGAGTTAAGCTACAGTTTAACACATAACCCAAGGGAAATTATGCCAAAAAAGTTATTTCTTTATAGTAGCTCAATAAAACAAAGACTCTGCTAAATGACTTTGTAATGTTGGATTCAATGTTTTAAAGATGCCCAAACAATACAGAGAGCAAGCTCCCACTGTTATTGGATGGTCATTGTAACAAAAGTATTCCATGTCTGTATATGCTTCACCTATTGCCAAAGGGTTCCTTTGAGGAAGAGATACAGAAGTCTGCTCAGGCTTGCTCCTGCTATCAACAAGTTCTAGAAAAGATAACCTGAGAAATTTAAGTACCTATGATCTGCTCCCCATTTAGTTGGCATATTGCAGAGTTTTGCACCAAATTCACTCTGATAAAGAGTAGAAATAAGATTCACAGATGCGTAATTACTGCAAGTTGCTAAGGAAACATCCAGAATATATTTAGATAAATTATAAAAACAATGAAATGGATTTACATTTTATTCAGAACTAACCTGAGCCCCTCTGGTCTACAATGGCAAACTCATAGTATGTATGTTGTCATTTCTTCTTTTTGCACCAACTGTATGCACAGTTCTATTTATCCATAATGCTCTTTTCTACTAGAAGTGAGAAAGATCAACGTTTCTGGTTGGTACACAAGTGAAAATCTTACTGCCATCATTTGACTAACATGATAATTTCAAAATTTTTATGGGTTTTCCTTGAGTGCACACAACTTTTTCTTAAACAAAATCATTCTCTGATAAGTGAAGATAGTTTGGAAATTGTATCACTCAAGCATTGAAGAGCCTGTTTTGGTCAGCTTTTTTGCTGCTGTGACTAAAAGACTCAATCAGAACAATTGTAGAGGAGAAAAAGTTTATTTGGAGGCACAATTTCAGAGGTCTCAATCCACAGAAGCAGACTCCCTTCCTCAGGGCTCAAGGGCTAAACATCATGGCAGAAGAATATAGCAGAAGGAATCAGCTCACATGATGATCAGAAAGCAAAGTGAGATCCCACTTACCATATACAAATATATATCCCAAAATCATGCCCCAATTCCCCACCGCCTCCATCTACACCCACTTCAGTTACTACTCAATTAATCCTGCCAGGTGATTAATTCACTGATTGGGTTAAGGTTCTCATAACCCAATCATTTCTTCTCTGATTAGGTTAAGGCTCTCATAACCTAATCATTTCTTCTCTGAACCTTCTTAGATTGTCTCACATGTGAGCTTTTGGGTGACACTGTAGCCAAACCATAACAGAGTCTTTTTGTTGGAACCGCCCTCTGACAGAGGTAGTGAAGCGCACTAGATCAGCTAGTGTCTCGGGGCTGAGCGAGATGATGAGTGTCGCGACCCGGCCCGCCACCCAGCCTGGCCAAGAATCACACCGAGTCGGGAGTTGAGTCAACCATAGAGGTGCAGCAATCTCAACTTTATTGTATCAGGGACAAGGTTATATAGTGATAGAAGGAGGGGGTAAGAACAGACAGTATCGAGAACCAATAAGAGGCAATTACATCACTATCACTAAGGGGCCTAGGCAGATTTCAGATTAAACCATTAGGAGGGGCTAACGTCAAAAAAGCCCACATACGCTAATCCAGCCAGGTCACATATATGGAAATGCTCTGGAAGAACCCATGAGGCCACTTCAGCCAATACCCAATAATGGCCATGGTCCCAAGGGAGGTAAAAGGTCCCAACATCTTTTCATGTAATTTAGATATTACTCATTGTTATTCCTCAATTTCTCAAATTTTAAACCATAGTACCCTCTCTAGGTCTTTCTCGAGACATTATGTTAATTGAGGAGTTCAGTAAACAGATTTTTCAAGGAATGTGGTGATTTTCTACAATGTCAAGTTACTAAAAGTCTGGCTTTGATTGTCCATTAGGAAAAAGGGAAAAGACTGGTGATCCTTTTTTATAACTTTTCATTGGAAAATGGCAGCAATGTTCTCTGCAGTGAAAGTGAGTCTTTTAACGTCTACATTTCTCAACTGGTATCCACTGAAGGAAAATATATACCAATTAATGGAAAGGATCTGCCTGGAAATAAGGAACATCAAAACGAGATCAGTGAAACATTATTCTGACCTCCAACCACATAAATTAAAGGCTTACAAATATTATCCCTATCACAGCCAATGGACAAAGAGCATTCAAGTCAATAAGCATGCCTCGGACCCACAAAAATTAACTATCAGACCTCCAGCTAAATGCCACTCCAGATGTATTCTTCACTCTGAAGAAAGAATTGCCCCCACAAAGGTACTTTGTAGTGCTGTTAAAAGATTCTCTGTCTTTTAATGTGTTTTCCCTCAATTCTTATATAAGAAATTAGGGAAAACACATTATATATAAGACATATGGTGCTTAACCAAGAATGGAAAAATTTGGTTACAATAAAATCTTATCTAGAACAATTAGTTTATTTAAAGTTCTAGGCTACCAGTGAACACTCTACTGTTATAATATACAACCATTGGAAAACTCTAGTGAAAAGCTTATTGGACTTGATAACTATGTGTACCCCACACTGAGTTGGGAAATTTCTTGCTCTGGGACCTTGAAGAAGTCACTGAACCTTTCTAAGTTCAGAAAGTATAAAGAAAGTTTACTGGTTCATAGGCTCTTCTAGGCTCTGAGATTAAAAAAAAAAAAAAAAAAAACATGAATATTAATTTTTCCCTTGCCATGGACTTCACATAATCTAAACAGAGGATAGGGTAATAAAAAGCAACCAGGAACCAAACACAGTGGTAATGCCTGTAATACCAGTGGTTTGGAAAGTGGAGGCAGGAGGATCAGGAATTCAAAGCCAGCTTCAGCAAAAGCAAGGCGCTAAGTAACACAGTAAGACCCTGTCTCAAAATAAAATACAAAATAGGACTATGGATGTGGCTCAGGGGTCAAGAGCTCCTGAGTTCAATCCCCAGTACACACCCCCCCCAAACAAAGCAACTAAGTTTTCTAGTTCACATTTGTGGCAGAGATAGAAACTGTTTAACTCACAAGTTTGCTTTGTTTATGCAAATGTGCTTCATAAACTGCTATGCAGCATGTATTTGTAACATTCACTTATTTATTGAGCACCTACAACATGCAGATACTATCATAACATACATATGCTTCCAAGTTTGGTGAACTATGATTAGCTACTTAAAAATAAGTAATTTGAACTTCAGGGAAATAAAATGTCTTGTCCTACACAATAGTTTCTAAGAAATTAACAAAACAGGATTTAAAACTGGGTCCAGTATAAAAGCAAAAACACTTAATCATGGTGGGTACTTCCGGTAGTCAACTCCAACCCTGGTTCTTGCAGTCTCTTATTAGGAAGAAGAACCTAATATAAGATTATTATTGAAACTATACCAGTAAGCATTATTCTCTGCTCACCTAGATCTGAGCTGAGGTGAGCTTTAGAGTCAGTCTAGCCTAGAGTTACTAAAAGGGCTATACTCAAGGGATATATAGTTGTAGAAATCATTCTGACCACATCCTCCTTTCTCCACTCTAAGGATCAAAAACAGCATTAGCATTTGTGATTTTCTGCTTATGTGATAGTTCATTCATGAGAGTTAGGATCATGGTTTTTAGCTAGTACAGAAACAAATTTTGTTTGTTCATTTATTTTTAATACGTAAATCACTCCAAAACAAAAGAAACCAGGAATTCAGAAAAGAACATAAAAGGGCAAAATTCAGTTTCAGAAAAAAATGCAATTTTCCAAAGCTGGAACTTTGGCCCAGAGGTAATGGCTACTTAAGAATTAAGAAGTTGGGGGGGGAACATGGCCGCCGACGAGGAAGCAGCGATTCTAATGTCTCCACATTAACGGGATCAAAAAGACCCTTTGGAACAGCGGCAGGCTACACACTGAGGAACTTCTAGCAAAATTCCATGAAGTGGGGTCCTGCCGGGATCTGGTAGGTCTATTAGAAGTGTCGGTTTGTGGCCGCCGGGACTCGGGGCCCGGGAACTGCGGTACTTGCCAGAGAGGGGCCGTCGCCCCTCCGGCCCCGGGCGCCGCTGGAGCCGCGAGCCAGAAAGACACGGACCGGGCCGCGGTGCGGCTAGAAGCCAGGAACGCTGGGGGCGGAGAGAGCGACCAGGGCAGCAATGGCTGTGGAGGCCGCGGCAGAGAGAGGCGTGGGAGCCTGAGGCTAAGACACACCGGAGAGAGCGAGCCAGCACCCCGCCATCATCCCAAAATTACAAGAAGAGGAAGATGGCGGCGGGAAGTGAGTAAGCCTCTCCGTGCCCCGCGCCCCGCACCGCTGCGTCTGAAAAGCTGACACAGACAGCTGCGACTCAGCATTAAGCCATCCGGCTGAGGCGGCTGGTCAGCCCTTCTCATCCTACGGAGGTGGATGCCTGCCGGGCCTTCGTGGGTAGTGGCCGCAGGGTCCAGGCGGGGCTTGGGAGAAACAGTGGGGACCCCCGTGGCGTTGGTCGCCCGGCAGGGGGAGGCGAACTGTCGCCATTTGCGGGGGACACCACTGTGGCGGAGGGCTGGTGTCGCAGGGCTGCGGCGGAGGAGATAACTTCATTGAAGCCTGCTGCTACAGGTGTGTGGACCCCTGGCTTTCCCTCTCCACGCATCGGGGAAATCTTAAGGGCCCCTCCCAGCTCTCCCGTGAGTGCTACAGCCAGCCCGAGGGAGTCAGCGGCGTGGGACTGCCGCTCCCGCCAGGGCTGAATGCTGAGGTCTCTTGCACCAGCTACGGGGGTGTGGCTACCGGAGGGCAAGTAAAATTCGCTGAGGATTCTCAGCCCCAAGCTCTACAAACTTAGGGTCTGAGGGAATGGCAATCTGGAGGAGTGAGCCCAGTCGTTCATGAAAACAGGGCTCCCGGGAGCAGCAGACCTGGCCTGTAGCCAGTATTGTGGTGAGAGGGGCCTGGCTAGAGGAAAAGTGGAAGTGATTGGACACAAGAGGAGGCCCTAGGCACTCAGGTTTGGAGACTCGCCCAGTCTGGGAGGAGCTGCTGCACGCTGATTGGTTCCCCCGTACTGACGGGAAAGACTTGACCTGGTGGGCACAGCGCCACCTAGTGGAAGAGAAGTTAATCAAACTCTAAGACGGCATTTATTAGGTTTTTTTTTGTTGTTTTTTTGTTTTTGTTTTTGTTTTTGTCTTTGTCTTTGTTTTTGTTTATGTTTTTGATTGGGGTTTTTCTTTCATCTTCATTTTTCTATCTTTTTTTTTCTTTTTCTTTCTCTTCTAACTTTAATTTTAATTTTTTTTAATTACTATTATTTTTTAAAATTTTTGTTCTTTTTTAGTTCCTATTTCTTTCTTCTTTTGTCTTTTCATTTTTCTTATCCCCCCTTCCTTGAATTCTACCTGCCTACTCTCATTCTCCTTAGTGACTTCTTCCCTTCCCTTCTAATACCTTTCCTCCCAAGCATCAAATAAATTTATAGGAATAAACAGTAACTCAGCAGTCAAACAGAACAAGAAGCAACATGAGCAGCTTCAAGAAACAAGGAAGAAAAGGAGTACAAACAATGCAGGACAGCCTAAATATTCAGGAGGACCTAGAGTCATCAGAAAAATGGTCATATAAAGACCTCAAGGAACACCTTACACAGATGGAATGGAACCTTAAAGAGGATACAAGACAGCAAATTCAAGCAGCGAAAGAACACATTGAGAATGAATTACATAAACAGCTAAAAGAAGAAGTTAAGCATCTTTATCAGGAGATAGAAATTATAAAAAATAATCAAACAATAATTCTAGAAATGAAGGAAACGATAAACCAAATTAAAAATTCAATTGAGAGTATGACTAACAGAGTGGAGCAAGTAGAAACTAGAATGTCAGATAATGAAGACAAAATATACCATCTTGAAAAGAGTCTAGCCAACTCAGAAAGGCTGGTAAAAAATCAGGAGAAAAACATCCAAGAGCTATGGGATAACATGAAGAAACCAAACTTACGAGTCATCGGGATAGAAGAAGGTACAGAGATTCAGACCAAGGGAATGAGAAACCTGCTGAATGAAATAATTACAGAAAACGTTCCAGAAATAAAAAAGGAAACAGATATACAAATTGAAGATGCATACAGGACACCGAGCACACAAAATCACAGTAGACCAACGCCAAGACACATTGTTATGAAGATATCCAATATACAGAACAAAGAGAAAATATTAAAAGCTACAAGAGAAAGGAGACAGATTACATTTAGGGGTAAACCAATACGGTTGACAACGGACTATTCATCACAGACACTGAAAGCAAGAAGGTCATGGAACAATGTATTTCAAACACTGAAAGACAATGGATGCCAACCAAGAATTCTGTATCGAGCAAAATTAAGCTTCAGGTATGACAACGAAATAAAGATCTTTCATGATAAACAAAAGTTAAAAGAATTTGCAGCCAGAAAACCTGCATTGCAAAGCATTTTGAGCAAAACACTACACGAGGAAGAGATGAAAAACAATAACCAAAACCATCAGTGGGAAGTGCCTCAGTAAAGACAGAGGGCAAGGGGAAAGATAATCAAGGAGAAACAAACTAAATTTAAAAAAAAAAAGGATAAACAATCAAACATGGATGGAAGTTCAAACCACATATCAATAGTAACTCTGAATGTTAATGGCCTAAACTCTCCAATAAAGCGACAGAGGCTGGTATCATGGATTAAAAAAACAAATCCAACAATATGCTGCCTCCAGGAGACACATCTGATTGGAAAAGACATACACAGGCTGAAGGTGAAAGGATGGGAAAAAATATACCACGCACACAGTTCTCATAAGCAAGCAGGAGTGGCCATCCTCATATCAAATAAAATTGACTTCAAGACTAAGTTAATCAAAAGGGATAAGGAAGGACATTATATACTGTTAAAAGGAACCATTCACCAACAAGACATAACAATTATCAATATTTATGCACCAAACAATGGTGCTGCGACATTCATAAAACAAATTCTCCTCAAGTTCAAGAATCAAATGGACCACAACACAATAATTATGGGTGACTTCAACACACCTCTTTCACCATTGGACAGATCCTCCAAACAAAAATTGAATAAAGAAACTATAGAACTCAATATCACAATCAATAACCTAGACTTAACTGACATATATAGAATATATCAACCATCATCAAATGGATATACTTTTTTCTCAGCAGCACATGGATCCTTCTCAAAAATAGACCATATATTATGCCATAGGGCAACCCTCAGTAAATATAAAGGGGTGGAGATAATACCATGCATTTTATCTGATCATAATGGAATGAAACTGGAAATCAATGATAAAAGAAGGAAGGAAAAATCCTACATCACATGGAAAATGAACAATATGTTACTGAATGATCAATGGGTTACAGAAGACATAAAGGAGGAAATCAAAAAATTCTTAGAGATAAATGAAAATACAGACACAACATATCGGAATCTATGGGACACAATGAAAGCAGTTTTAAGAGGAAAATTCATCGCCTGGTGGTCATTCCTCAAAAAAAGAAAAAATCAACAAATAAATGAGCTCACACTTCATCTCAAAGCCCTAGAAAAGGAAGAGCAAAACAACAGCAAATGTAGCAGAAGGCTAGAAATAATTAAAATCAGAGCAGAAATCAATGAAATTGAAACAAAAGAAACTATTGAAAAAAATTAACAAAACTAAAAGTTGGTTCTTCGAAAAAATAAATAAGATCGACAGACCTTTAGCCATGCTAACGAAGAGAAGAAGAGAGAGAACTCAAATTACTAACATACGGGATGAAAAAGGCAATATCACAACAGATGCTACAGAAATACAGAAGACAATTAGAAATTATTTTGAAAACCTATATTCCAACAAAATAGAAGATAGTGAAGACATCGATAAATTTCTTAAGTCATATGATTTACCCAGACTAAGTCAGGAAGATACACACAATCTGAACAGACCAATATCAATGGATGAAATTGAAGAAGCCATCAAAAGACTACCAACCAAGAAAAGCCTTGGACTGGATGGGTATACAGCGGAGTTTTACAAAACCTTTAAAGAAGAATTAAAACCAATACTTTCCAAGTTATTTCAGGAAATAGAAAAAGAGGGAGCTCTTCCAAATTCATTCTACGAGGGCAACATCACCCTGATTCCGAAACCAGGCAAAGACACCTCAAAGAAAGAAAACTACAGACCAATATCTCTAATGAACCTAGATGCAAAAATCCTCAATAAAATTCTAGGGAATCGAATACAAAAACACATCAAAAAAATTGTGCACCATGATCAAGTAGGATTCATCCCTGGGATGCAAGGATGGTTCAATATACGGAAATCAATAAATGTTATTCACCACATGAAAAGACTTAAAGATAAGAACCATATGATCATCTCGATAAATGCAGAGAAAGCATTCGACAAAGTACAGCATCCTTTATGTTCAAAACATTAGAAAAATTAGGGATAACAGGAACTTACCTTGACATTGTAAAAGCTATCTATGCTAAGCCTCAGGCTAGCATCATTCTGAATGGACAAAAGTTGAAGGCATTCCCTCTAAAATCCGGAACAAGACAGGGATGACCTCTATCTCCACTTCTATTCAATATAGTTCTCGAAACACTGGCCAGAGCAATTAGACAGACGAAAGAAATTAAAGGCATAAAAATTGGAAAAGAAGAACTTAAATTATCACTATTTGCAGATGACATGATCCTATACCTAGAAGACCCAAAAGGGTCTACAAAGAAACTACTAGAACTAATAAATGAATTCAGCAAAGTGGCAGGATATAAAATCAACACGCATAAATCAAAGGCATTTCTGTATATCAGCGACAAAACTTCTGAAACGGAAATGAGGAAAAACACTCCATTCACGATATCCTCAAAAAAAATAAAATACTTGGGAATTAACCTAACAAAAGAGGTGAAAGATTTATATAATGAAAACTACAGAACCCTAAAGAGAGAAGTTGATGAAGATCTTAGAAGATGGAAAATCATACCCTGTTCATGGAGAGGCAGAACTAACATCATCAAAATGGCGATATTACCAAAAGTTCTCTATAGGTTTAATGCAATGCCAATCAAAATACCAAAAGCATATCTTGTAGAAATTGACAAAGCAATCATGAAATTCATATGGAAAAATAAAAGACCCAGAATAGCAAAAGCAATTCTAAACAGGAAGTGTGAATCAGGTGGTATAGGGATACCAGATTTCAAACTATATTACAAAGCAATAGTGACAAAAACAGCATGGTACTGGTACCAAAACAGGCGGGCGGACCAATGGTTTAGAATAGAGGACATAGAGACTAATCCACAAAGTTACAACTATCTTATATTTGATCAAGGGGCTAAAAGCATGCAATGGAGGAAGGATAGCATCTTCAACAAATGGTGTTGGGAAAACTGGAAATCCATATGCAACAAAATGAAACTGAATCCCTTTCTCTCGCCATGCACAAAAGTTAACTCAAAATGGATCAAGGAACTTGATATCAAACCAGAGACTCTGCGTCTGATAGAAGAAAAAGTTGGCTCCGATCTACAGATTGTGGGGTCGGGCTCCAAATTCCTCAATAGGACACCCACAGCACAAGAGTTAACAAGAAGAATCAACAAATGGGACTTAATTAAACTTAAAAGTTTTTTCTCAGCAAGAGAAACAATAAGAGAGGTAAATAGGGAGCCTACATCCTGGGAACAAATCTTATTCCTCACACTTCAGATAGAGCCCTAATATCCAGAGTATACAAAGAACTCAAAAAATTAGACAATAAGATAACAAATAACCCAATCAACAAATGGGCCAAGGACCTGAACAGACACTTCTCAGAGGAGAATATACAATCAATCAACAAGTACATGAAAAAATGCTCACCATCTCTAGCAGTCAGAGAAATGCAAATCAAAACCACCCTAAGATACCATCTCACTCCAGTAAGATTGGCAGCCACTATGAAGTCAAACAACAACAAGTGCTGGAGAGGTTGTGGAGAAAAGGGTACACTTGTACATTGCTGGTGGGACTGCAAATTGGTGCGGCCAATTTGGAAAGCAGTTTGGAGATTCCTGGGAAAGATGGGAATGGAACCACCATTTGACCCTGCTATTGCCCTTCTTGGACTATTCCCTGAAGACCTTAAAAGAGCATGCTACAGGGATACTGCCACATCGATGTTCATAGCAGCACAATTCACAATTGCTAGACTGTGGAACCAACCCAGATGCCCCTCAGTAGATGAATGGATAAAAAAATGTGGCATCTATACACAATGGAGTACTATGCAGCAATAAAAAATGACAAAATCATAGAATTTGCAGGGAAATGGACGGCACTAGAGCAGATTATGCTTAGTGAAGCTAGCCAATCCCTAAAAAACAAATGCCAAATGTCTTCTTTGATATAATGAGAGCAAATATGAACAGAGCAGGGAGGAAGAGTAGGTAGAAAAGAGTAACATTAATCAGTGACATGAGATGGGAGGGAAAGGGAGAGATGAGGAAAATTGCATGGAAATGAAGGGAGACCCTCATTGCTATACAAAATTACATATAAGAGGTTGGGAGAGGAATGGGAAAATAAACAAGGAGAGAAATGAATTACAGTAGATGGGGTAGAAAGAGAAGAAGGGAGGGGAGGGGAGGGGGCATAGTAGGGGATAGGAAAGGTAGCAGAATACAACAATTACTAATAGGGCATTATGTAAAATTGTGGATGTGTAACCGATGTGATTCTGCAATCTGCATTTGGGGTAAAATTTGGGGTTCATAACCCACTTCAATCTAATGTATGAAGTATGATATGTCAAGAGCTTCGTAAAGTTGTGAAAAACCAATAAAAAAAAAGAATTAAGAAGTTGGGGTTGGGATTTTGGCTCAGCGGTAGAGCTCTCACCTAGCAAGTGTGAAGCGCTGGGTTCAATCCTCAGCACCACAAAAAAATAAATAAATAAATAAAGGTGTTGTGTCCAACTACAACTAAAAATATATTTAAAAAAAAAGAATTAAGAAGTAATATGAGAAATTCAGAAGGAGCTGCTTAAAGCTACTTAAACATACTGAAGTTCTTGATCCCCGCATATAGCAGGTGGCAAACCCCTTCAGAGTGGGAGGTAGAGCAAAGCATGGTGTCAGTGGTAGAAAAAATAAGTTGGCTTTGCTTCAAAATAAGTCACTGGCTTTGAGGAAATAGTGAAAGATACTGGTAAGAAGTAAATTTTATTTTCTTTATTTGAAGGATTAGCTTGAACACCTTCTATGTTCTTGGGTCTGCGATGGTTACAAAGTTGAAAGACCTAACATGGTGAAAGAAAAATAAGAGGAAGACTTTGGAGTTGGTGGGGGTTAGAATTTAGCTCAGGCACACATCTGAAATACAGAACCCACTGAAACCACAATAGAAGGGAAAGACTCCCATAGAGGTGTTGGCTATTTTAAGATTTGAAGGAGGTGTGGGAGTTCCTCTAGCAAAGAAGAGGAAGGACATGGCACCAAAAATGTGAAAGGCATTTCAGGGATTCAATGAGCAGTTCAATCAATAGCCAAAGCAGGGTATCTCAGGCCAGGGGCCCCTGGTTAATGACATTTTAGGAGTAGTCTACAGTGTTACCCACTGAGCAAAAGGTGTGTGCTTCCCCTATTCAAGTTGACTTTCATTTGTTAAACATAAATCCCCCAACTGATGGATGGTGTAAGGAGCATGGAAACCACTGACTTCAGCATTAGACTGGTTTGAATTTGAATCTCTGCCCTACAGCTCCTACTTGTGTGATCTAGGGCAGTGAGTGACTTGACTTCCTTGAATCCCCAAGGACTCACTGGCAGCTACCTGATAGATGTGCTGTGTGGATTAAGTTCTGTGATGTGTGATTGCATGAGTATAATGCCCTCTACAAACTCTACAAACTCGGTGCTTATTAAGTGTTGATGTTAGAATTATTAATGCAGATATAAGAACATTAAACTTGGAACCTGGAGATGTTCAATGAGTTACATTGGGCAAGCTTCTTAACCTCCTGAAACTCATATCATTCTTTTGTTTAAAAAGGAACTTTTTCAAGATTTGTTAAGTTGTTTAGGAATTAAATGTGGTAACATCTAAGAAAGTACCTAGCACATATAGGCATCCTACTATATTTTACTTAAATCTGGTTCTGAAATATTCATATTCCAAAACCACAATGTTTTATACAAAAATATGTGCTTTGATGAATGATAATAACAAATAATTACTTTTAGTGGTTTTTTTCTGTATTTAAAATACTTAGGCATTTTAAATATACCTTTTTATTTAGTCTCTAGGAACAACCTTCTATTGTGCCTGCTAACCCTTAGTGATAGTTACATGCCTAAGGTCTCACAGTATTTTGGTTTGGTTTTGGTTTTAACAATCTAATCACTCATATTCCCCCTTCTTTCTTTCTTTCCTTCCTTCTTTCTTTCCTTTCTTCTTTCCTTCCTCCCTTGGGATTGAACCAGGAGCTCTTTACCACCACTGAGATACATCCCCAGCCCTTTTTCTTTTTTGAGACAGGGTTTCACTAAAGTTGACAAGATTGGCCTCAAACTTGCAATCCTCCTACCTCAACCTCATGAGGCTACAATCTAATCATTTTCTTTAAAAGACTTTTAAGTTTTCTAAGGTACTTTGCCTAACTATAGAAGAGGATCCAAAATCTGGTCCTCAAAAGACAGGAGGTGTCCAGGTCTGAAAACAAGTCCACAGCAATGACATCATCCTCTTTCCACCAGCAATGAGGGAACAATGTGAATGACCATGATGGGTCTTCTGAGGAGTCAAATTGTTCTTCCACCTCTTGGAAGTTAGCCTGTCAATGAGAGAGATAAAGCAGGTAAAATAGATAAGTCTTCTTGATTCAATATGCATGGAAGACAGGTTGACAGGGCAGTTAGTAGTCTTAGACTAGTTCAAAGGAGATTAAAGCTGCATCTTGCTGGAGCAATAAAGGGAGATTCCCAGAAGATTACAGAACCTGACCATGTGTCAAAGATTGGAGAGGATCCTGACAGAAATAGGCATAAGGTATTTTAACCTGACAAATACACATGGAAGAGAGAAAGTTAAAAGAAAGCACAAAGAAAACACTGAGGATGATGAACAATAACTTTAGATCCAAGAGACCATGTGGGACTGTAGTGTACAAATAAGCTAGATAGGTAGCCTTGACTAATAGGCCTAATAATAATTATAATACAATAATTATAATAACTGCCATTTACTGTTGTTCATTATACATCAGGAAGATGACTGGTACTTAAATACTAGACCCTTCTGTTCACCTTGTGAGGTAGATATTGTTATCTACATTTTATAGATGGGGAAATTGAGGTTCATGAATATTAAATTACTACCCCAAAGTCACAAACTAATAGACAACAGGGTTGGGACTCAAACCTAGATCCATTTGATTCTAAAGATGTGTTTTCATGACAACTGTAAGGGTGGATAAGGTGTGTGAGAACTTTCCTTACCATCATAAGGGTCACAGCTGATATTGCTATGACAAGAGACTGGCTAACTAAAGAAAAACAAAAAAAGTTTATTTAGTCAGAGTTTACCTGACATGGAGCCATTGTAGTTTAGATATGAGGTATCAAAAATTCATGTGAGAGATGATGCAAAGGTGTTCAGAGGTGAAATTATTAGGTTATGAGAGCTGTAACCTAACCAGTGGATTAATCCACTGGTATGGATTAACTGGGTAGAAACTGTAGGCAGGTACAATGTGGCTGGAGGAAAGAGGTTACTAGGGACCTGCCTTTGAGGTTTATATTTTTTCCCTGGTAAGCAAAGCTCTCTCTCTCTCTGCTTCCTGCTTGGCATGTCCTAAGCTGCTTTCTTCCAACCATGAAGTTCTGCTTCATCTCAGGCTCAGAGGTCTAGAAGCAAGTGACTATGGACTGAAATTCTGAAACTGTGAACCAAAATAATCTTTTGCTCCTCTAAGTTGTTCATGTCAGGTATTTTGGTCACAGTGACCAAAAGCTGACTAAAACAAGAGGTTTCAGAAGTTAAGACCCAAAGGCCCAGGGAAAACTGCCCATTTTTATGCTTAGATTTAATGGATGATAGTCCTGGAAAAATAGGATGGAACAGAAGTATGTGATCTGATGGTAATAAACTGAGGAGGAACCTAGCAAAGTGTGCCTGTTCACGTTCTTGTTTGCCTCTCTGAGGAGCATTTTTTCTCTTAAGCATGGTGCAGAACCCCTCAGGAATAGGGTCTGAGAGAAGAAAGAATTAGTGAGCTTTCTAAGTTTCATGGCTGACTTTGAGGGAGAGGGGCCTAGTTTCTAGGACCTGTCTTGCAGAAGAGGAATTCTGGTTTCTGTGACTCATTTCAGAGAGAAAGAAGAGCAAGAGATATGAGGGTAGGAGAGAGTCAAAAGAACCTGGCTTCTGAACCCTTCCGATCCTACTCCAAAGTACTTAGCCTGCCAAATGTCATACTTTGGGGTGTCATGTTTTAAGCCACAACAAGATAGTGCTACTGTCTCTTAAAAGTTTTTGATATTTGAGAATACAAACAATAATAAATCTGGTGAGAATGTTGAGGATAGTGTACATTGTCCTTGGTACTACAGACTAGTAAAAACACTCTGGATGGCTGGGTCATATGAAAACATCATGTGACCCAGCTATCCCACTTCTTGGTACTTTCCCAAAAGAACTAAAAGAAGCATACTAGAGTGATACAGCCCCTCAGTGTTTATAGCAGCACAATTCATAATAGCTAAATTGGGAAATCAACCCAGGTGCCTATCAATAGATAAATGGATTAAGAAATTGTGGTGTATATATATAAAATGGAGTTCTACTCAAGCCACAAAGAATGAAATTATGGCAGTCACTGATAAATAAATGAAAATAGAATATTATGTTATTTCAAAGATCAATTGTTTTCTCTCTGATGTGGAAGCTAGAGTGAAACAAAGGACAGAAGGAGGGAAAGATAGGATATCATTAAAAAAATAGGGATGATCAGTAGTAAAGAAGGAGATCAAATAGGCAGAGTGGAAGGATGGGAAAAGATAAGCAATGCAGAATTAATTTTTTAAAAAAATCATATGCATACATAAATATACCACATATAATTGCACATTTGTAAATTAATGTACAAGTTAAAAAAACAGTCAAATATAAGTGAATAGATGAGTGAAAGGAAGTCTAACAGAGTAGAGAAAGGAGAATGGGGGATAGAAAAAAGGGAAAGAAAAGGGGGATTGTAATCTGAAATCAAATTCCATGCATGTCTGAGTTTTGTTAGGATGAATCCAACTACTATGTATAACTATGAAACTCTAATTAAATAAAAAAGAAAGAAAGAAAGAAAAGAAAAAGTAAAAACTATCAACTCAAATGGACCATAGGGGGAAAAATGTTTCTGATATTTGTCTTACAAAGAAAAAGAATTTACTAAAAGGCTTTTATTTGTACCCTCTGAGTTTCCTGAAGTATTCCCCATCTTCTTTCTTGACTTATCAGCAGCTTGTACCACAGTTGCTCCCTCCTTGATAGACTTCATTTGTTTCCAGGAAAAAAAAAAAAACTGTGCTTCTTATTCTCCATCTAATGTGAGGTAGCCCAACATTTCATAAACCTCTTCTTGTCTACACTCAATCCCATTTGGTGATGTCGTCCTACCTAATTGGCTTTATTTTATTTTATTTATTTATCCTGGTTTTATTTACTTATTTATTCTGGTACTTATTTACTTATTCTGGGATTGAACCCAGGGGTATTTACCACCAAGCTATGTCCCCAGATCTTTTTTTTTTTTTTTTTTTTTTTTTTTTTTTTTTTTTTTTTTTGAGTGAGACAGAGTCTTGCAGAGTTGCTTAGAGCCTTGCTAAATTTCCAAGTCTATCTTTGAAAACTTTGTGATAATCCTGCCTCGGCCTCCTGAGCCACTGGGATTTCAGGCGTGTGCCATCATGCTGAGCTTATTTTTAAAAATTAGAATTCATAGTGTATATATAAGGTTTACAACATAACATTATGGAACATGTTTAGAACAGTAAAATGCTCACAATGTTACAGCAGATCAACATATCTATCATCTCGCATGATTACAGTTTTGTGACAAGAGAAGATAAAATCTGCTTTTTAACAAAAATTCCTAATAGTTACTTATTAGCCATAGCTATCATAGTTGTAGGTTAGATGTTTTCATCTTACATATCTACTACATTTTATCCTTTTACCTATGTCTTCCCATTCCCCACTTCAGTCCATGATAACCACTGTTTTATTTTGGCTTATTTTACTCACATCTTCTGTGTGCCAATAAGTCACAAATTGATGTTACTAGAACCACACTTCTAATCTTTTCCCACTCATGTCTTCCATGTACATGCATGCATGTGCAGACGTGTTATATAATTACAAACCTCTTAGTTTGATGAAAATAGTTAATACTGATATAATACCAGTCTCTTATCATTCACCCTTAGATTCTTTTGTTTCTGCCTTCTTCTTAGTAAAGAAAGCATTGAAGAACAAAAACAAATAATGATCTTCTTTTTGATGTCATTCTATGGCAGCAGAAAACTAATTTTGTTATGTCTCAATATATCAGTATTCTCAATCATCTTCTATGTTGACTATGGTTTTATTTTTATATAAAGTTTTTGAGAAAATATTAAGCAGTAGTAAAACATATTTGTCATTTTTACAGCCTACTTCCAACCCTTAGACAAGAAAGGTTACTTCTGCCTTGATGGATCATTCAATGAAATATTTATTTTTATACTTTCATGATCTCACAGTGTGTTATTGTAGAAATAACCTGAATATCACAAATTTAATTCCTGAGGCTCTCCAGTGTCAATGAGGGAGAGATAAAAGGCCAACAACAAAAGCAAAGAACTAATAAATAACTTGAAAAATAGTAAAAGAAAAAAAAATTTAATTATAAAAGACAAATGGATTTATATTTTTTAAAAAATGGCACATGTAATCTCTACAAAAATCTTGTTTCATCAATCTTGACATTCATAATAATGACAAAAATATCCTTACACATTTTCATATGTATTATTTTCTAAATGGTATAATAGAAGCTGTCAGTTACCCCCTCTGAGTACTAACAGAAAAGTGCGATCCTTTGTTCTGTGTGAGACTGCATTTGCACATTATAGAACTATGAAATATTTACAAAGGGAAGGTTAAATCAATACAGCTCTAAAATTTGTACTTCAGCCTTCAGGGATTTATATCATCTTGATTTAATGAAGTATAAGGAGTGAGAATGTTGACACACTGAAAAAAATATTTCGCTTTTTCCTTTATTGTACATACAGAAAGTATTGAAGTAGGATTTGTTGATACCTAAGCAGTAATAATTATTACCTCAACTATCATTTGAGAAATCTCATGGTGAAAAGCAGACACCAGCTACTAAAAAGAGAAAAATCACGATGCATATTATGATTAAAAAATCTTCATTTGAATTAATCCTATTGGTAAAACTCTTTAAAAATTGTATATTTAATATTATTTAAGTTTTAGATGAATAAAATTATAAATATAAAAAATAAAGAGCTATAGTTACCTATAACATTATGCATAGTACATATTTTATATATGCTGCATTTGCATTTCATATTTTGATTATCTATGCCTACATATCTTATTAGTACAATTTTGAGTTGTGGACATAAATTTTTCTATTGCAGTAAAAGACTATGCTCATTAAATAGAAATGTTTCTTATTTGAAGAAATAGCCAGTCTTGTAGTTTTTCCAATGAAAGTTTTAATGAGGATGTGTGAGAATTGAAGAAGAGAAGCAGAGAGCTTTGAAAAATGTGTTTTTGAAAAAATAAACAAGGAGGAACTTAGAATAATAAGCACTTATAAAAGGGCATAGGATGTGTCAAAATGAAAGTCTAGACGAAATGTAACTTGCTTCTTTTATAGAACTGATTTATTCTTTTCAAGTTCATATTGACACATTAAATATTTTATATTATAAACTATAAAACTTTTAACAATTAACAACTGAAACATCAGACCATATTAGAGAAGACACTCATAGATAGCTCATAAGTAAATTCTATTTATTTACAAGACCCAGGGATGGCAAACTTCTGATATAAAAGAAACCAAGGAAAATGAAATTTTGGTACACTCCTGGGTCTGTTTCTGCCAATTATCTTCTGTGGGACCCAAGGTAAGTCACTTTATGGCCCTAAACCCCAATTATCATGCTGCACAATATAAGTAAATCTGCTTTGCTGCTTACTATTTTAATGACCCAAAGATATTGTAAATTTGGTTTGTAATGTATGTTATATGATTCTGCGGAGATGTAAAAATCATTGCTTCTTTCATATGATGTATTGCTTAAGTTTTTATTAAAACAACCCAAGAGTAATTAACAAGTATTTATTGAGCACATATTCCCTACTTATTAAAAGGCGGAAGGTCAGAGTCATCTCAAGTGTACAGCAGTGTAAAAGGAAAGTAGAGATCAACTCTAAAAAGGGAGGGAAAAAAACTTCATTGTGGTATACTAAAGAAATTATTTAATATCCATATTCAATGTTAAATGCTTGCCTCAGATCTGATTATCCTTCACATAGGTCTCTTAATTAAGCGATGATGCTATTTTGTGCCTTGGCCAATGTTCCCCGGAAAATAAAAGATTAAACATAGCTTTAAGAGCTGATGTGTACAAGGGAGCAGAAGCAGACACAAAGAGAAGGAAAAAAGGGTGGGGAAAGAACCAATATGAAAATGTGTTACCAGCTGGCCACCAATAAATGCTTATCATTGCTTAATTTCCTGAGACCTTTGCTGAGACCTCAGCTGCATCTCAGGACCGTTCTTTGAGTGCACAGAGGAAAGAAAAAGGGAAATAATTTGCTCATAGTTCATGCCAATCAAACTTTTTGCATAAAAGGGTACTATGCACTCTTGTTGACCTTCAGAACTTTCGCGTCCCCTGCCTCTGGGTCAACAAGGAAGCCCTGAAGTAGAAGTGAGAGAAAGATGACAAGAGATGAGGCACCATCAGATCACACCCACATGAAGTCAGAACCTGCAGCAGCAACAGAACGTACAGACAAGTGAAGCTGAGAGATATCAGGGATGAGGCGGGAGAGATGGCCAATTGTTAGGGTTTGCATCTGAAATAGCTCTCAATGACTCATGTGCTTGATCCACAGTACAGCAGCATTCAGAGGTGGGGTTTCTTGGGAAATGATTGGATAGTGAGGGCTCTGATCTTGTCAATGGCTCAGTCCACTGATGGATTAATAATTGGATGGTACTATTGGCAAGTGGTAGAAGTGGAGCCTAGTTAGTGAAAGTAGTTCACTAGGGGCATTCCCTGGAAGGGTAGATCTTGTTTCTGGCTCCTTCCTCCTCTTCTCTCTGCTTCTGGCTGCCTTGAAGTAAGCAGATTTCTTTCACCAAACCCTTCTACCAGGATGTTCTGCCTCACTACAGGCCCAGAACAATGGAGTCCGTCAACCATGGACTGGATCCTTTGAAACTCTAGGCTTTCCTCCTCTGAGTCGTTTTCCTGAGGTCTTTTTTACAGTGGTGAAAAGCTGACTAACACACTGGTCCACCACAAATAGAGTGGTTTCTATATTCCAGAATTGTTTATTCTTATAAATACCTTGCAGCCCCCATCCTGCTGGTGTTCTCCTCTTGCCAGTGTGTCCCCAAATGACTACTGAGCTAAAATTTCCAGCCTATTTTCAATCTTCCTTGCTACGTCACATTTCAACCAAATGAAGCACACTTTAGAATCAGGCACCACAAAGGGGAACAAACCTGTGTGTTGGACGTAGCAAGCAAAAGGAAACTACCATGACAGCTCTTATTGAACTATTATGCCATTAATACTTTCCAACCTCTAGTAGCATAGTAGAAAAATCTTAAGGTTTTGATGTTTTTTTCATGTGCATGTTATGAATTACTTAGCATTTCTTAACTAAGACTTCAACATTTGCTGAGTACCCACTAAGTTGCTTTGCTTGTTATTTCAAAGAAAGTCAAGAGGAAGGAATCTGACATCATTATGTGAATGAGTAGGTTGTGTAACTTGGCTGCTCAAGCTTGGACTGCGGCTCAGCCTTGTGAGAAATAAAGCCCCTCCCTTTCTAAGATCTTGACAATTTTGAAATGCTAGTTTCTCCATAGTGTCTCCTGGACAGATTATTTTTTCAACTAATGCATGTTGGAGAGAGAAGGACTATCTTCATTAGTTCATTCAACACATTTTTTGTGGTTCTAGATAATATAATTCTGAAAATGATATATAATGGCAACAAAACTAGGATAGCCAAAATAATTTGGGGGAAATATGGAGTTAGAGGACTCATTCTTAACAATTTTAAGACTTCTTATTAAGCTTCAGTAACCAAAACACTGTGATATTAGTAAAAGGTTAGAGTTAGATCAATGTAACAGAATGGAAGGTCCAGAACTAGACCCAAATATGCTGTTATCCTCCTGTTACTGTCACAAAATACCTAAATCAGTCAACTTAAAAAGATAAAAAGTTTATTTTATCTCACAGTTTTGGACATTTCAGTTCATGGTCAATTGACCTCATTGCTTTCAGGCTTATGAGACAGTATATCATGGCAGGAGCACTCTTTAAGTTTCCACCACCTGCTAATGTCACTAACTAGGGGAACAAGTTTTAAGGCATGTTTCTTTGGATATATTCCAGATTCAAACTAGAGCATATACTAATTAATTTTTGACCAAACCTTAAGTCATTTCAAGGAAGAAGAAAAAAAGTTTTTAAAACAAATGGCATTTGGCACATCTATATGCAAAAACTTGGATTTCAACCTAATCCTAATAATTTCCACAAAAAATTAAATTGAGATTGATCATAAATCTAAATATGAAATGTTAACTTAAAAATTTCAGACATAAACATGGGAGAAATTACAAGAGATGAGACACCATCAGATCACACCCACATGAACTCAGAACCTGCAGCAGCAACAGAACCTACAGACAAGTGAAGCTGAGAGAAGATCAGGGATGAGGTGGATGAGGTATATATATATATGTATATATACAGTATACTATGTAGATATATATATATCCCCAAATATAGTTTCTGCCAACTCCACCAACTGATATATATATACATATAGTGATATTTATAGTTTCTACCAACTTATACATATGTATAACCATATCTATGATTAATAATTTAAAAATTGAAAACATAGGAGATTAAAGATGGTGGGCCAGAGGGAGGCAGCATTCTGTGCTGCTCGGTGACCTGGGACTCAAGTTGTGAGAATACTTCTCTGCCAACAAAATTTCTGCTCCCAAGTGGGAATCATGGTCACCGGGCCCCTTCATGGCTCTAGGACTCAACATCAGAGTAGGTCTCCCAACTACTCACCCACACAGGACTATCAGGAACCTGAGCAGGCACCTCAAGACCAGCAGAACTTTTGGCCACTCACCTGGGCAGAAATAACCAACGCCACTCAAACACAGGACACACAGCAGCTTCCCACACGCAGGAATTCTGGCTGCACTTTTGTGTGGATCCCCATCTATCAATGTGGGGCTCCCCCTATCAATGCCATCTTGGGGTTCTGCAGCAGCAGAGATAGTCCCCTATGCAGAGAGTAGCCTGCCTGCACCTGGGAACTTCACACAGACTCTGAAGTCAGCTGACATCACACACTGCATGAGCTTATCTCTAAACTCATCCTCCAAAGCCATCTCTCGGTTTCCCCCACTTCACTCAACAGTCCACTGCTGAAAGTAGGCACTTCCATTTGGTCCATCTTCATCACCATCTTCAATGGGACAACTCATAGTTTTGGAACTCCGGCTGGCCAGGTACCCAGTGTCTAACTCCCTGGTCTCCTCAGCAGCCGATACACCAGTACAGTGACACCTTGGTTAACTTCACCACCCTGAGGGTGGTGATACCATCTAAGAACAGATGTTGTTCCCATCTCCCTCTCTATTCTTCACCCTCACATCCCCAACATATGTGATACCAAGTACTTTGCATGAATTAGGATTTTGAGGACTAGGACATCTGAATAGTATATTACAGCTGTGTTATATATATATATATATATTTTTCTTTGATCCCACAAATTTCTACTATTTAAACTTTTTTTAAGCATTTTCTTCAAAATATATGTGTGTTTGTTTTGTGTAACAAACTCTACTGTTTTCCCACTTGTCTACCCAAAATTACATCCTCTCCCTTCTCCTGCTACTAATCTTCCTCTTTATATTCTCTGTCATACTTCCAAAGATATAATAACTCTATATCCCCACCTTCTACCTCCTCAGCACATTATCCTACTCCTCATCCTGGTTCTTTGTCCACCATAAGACACTGTCAACACTTTTACAAACCTACTGAGTATATTGTAAATAATAATTGAATTCACCATTTATGAACACTATGACCAAACTGTAAATGTCTTAATAGCAAACTGTTGTTTTTAGGGTTTAAACTGTAAACATTGGGATCTGATAACATTGTCTTTCACCTCAAATAAGAGGTATTGGATCCCTAGAGGGGCACTATAAGCCTATAGGGTAAAAACAGTAACGACTTGGAGCCACAGTACTAGAAGGGAAGACACACAAACAATATTAAAAGGAAAGGGAGTAAAGTGCCCCAAACATATCTGGATATTACATTATTAGAATCAATGGCCAGCACAGTGAAGAGATGACAGAGAAGGCATTCAGGATATGGATGATTAAAAGATCGGTGAATTAAAGGATGGTAAGAGAGAGCAAATACAGGCAGCAAAAGACCATTTTGACAAACAGCTACATAAAAAAATATAGGAAGCAAAAGATTACATCAATAGGAGGTAGAGGTGCTAAAAACAAACAAACCCACAGATATCCATGAAATGAAAGAAACAATAAACCAAATTAAAAGCTAAATTGAAAGCATCACCAACAGATTTAACCACTTGGAAGACAGGACCTCAGACAATGAAAACAAAATATATAATCTTGAAAAGAATATATACAACACAGTGAAAATGGTAAGAAACCATGAGAAGAACATTAAAGAAATATGGGATAACATAAAAAGACCAAACTTGAGAGTTATTCGGATAGAGGAGGAAAGAGAGTTCCAAACCAAAGGAATTCACAATCCATTCAATGAAATGATATCAGAAAATTTTCCAAACATGAAGAATGAATTGGAAAACCAAATTCAAGAGGCTTACAGGATGCCAAATGTACAAAATCTCAGCAGATCCACACCAAGACACATTATAATGAAAATGCCTAACAAAAGAGAATAAGGAGGTAACATTAAAAGCCATAAAAGAAAGGAATCAGATTACATATACAGGGAAACCAATTATATTATGTGCAAATTTTTCAACCAAGACCCTGAAAGATAGAAGATCCCAGAACAATATATATCAAGCTCTGAAAGAAAATGGATGACAACCAAGAATCTTATATCCTGCAAAATTAAGCTTTACATTTGTTGATGAAATAAAAACCTTCCATGATAAATAAAAGTTAAAAGAATTTACAACTCAAAAGCCTGCACTACAGAACACCTCAGCAAAATATTCCATGAAGAGGAATTTAAACACAATGATGAAAATCAGCAAAGGGAGATATTGCACTAAAGGAAAAACTAATCAAAGGAAAAACCAAGACAAGTTAAATACAAAAAAAAAATGGCTGGGAATACAAATCATATCTCAATAATAAGCCTGAATGTTAATGGCCTAAAATCAAAACATATAGACTGGCAGATTGAATTTAATAAAAAAGACTCAACAGTATGCTGCCTCCAAGAGACTCATCTCATAGGAAAAGACTTCCACAAACTGAAGGTAAAAGGTTGGAAAAAATCATAGCATTCTCATGGACTGCAGAAGAAGCAAGCAGTGGTCTCCATCCTCATATCAAATAGAGTAGACTTCAAGCTAAAGTTAATCAAAAGAAATAAAAAAGTTCATTTTATACTGCTTAAGGGAACAATTCATCAACAAAACATAACAGTAGTGAATTTATATGCCCCAAACAATGGAGCATCTACTTCATCAAACAAACTCTTCTAAAGTTCCAGAGTCAAATAGACAACAAAATAATTTGGAGTGACTTTAACACACCTCTTTCACAACTGGATAGATTTTTCCAAACAAAAGTTGAACAAAGAAAATATAGAATGCAATAATACAATCAATAACTTAGATTCAACTGACATATATAGAATACTTCATCCTTCAATGAACGAATACATTTTCTTCTCAGCAGCACATGGATCTTTCTCTAAAATAGACCATATACTGTGCCATAATGAAACCCTTAGCAAATATAAAAAAGTAGAGATACTACCCTGCATTCTATCAGATCATAATGGAATGAAATAAAAAATCAATGATAAAATAAAAAATAAAAGCTACTCTAACACCTAGAGACTAAATAATATGCTACTGAATAAACAGTGGGCTGCAAAAGACTTCAAAGAGGAGATTTAAAAATTCTTAGAGGTGAATGAGAACACACATACAACTTATCAAAATCTCTGGGAAACTATGAAAGTAATACTAAGAGAAAAGTTCATTACATGGAGTTCATTCCTTAAAAAAAAGAAAAAGTCAACAAATAAATAACTTAACATTACATCCCAATGCCCTAGAAAAAGAAGAACAAATCTACACCAAAAGCAATAGAAAACAGGAAATAATTAAAATTAGAGATGAAATCAAACAAAAGAAATTGAAACAAAAGAAACAATTGAAAACATTGACCGAACAAAAAGTTGATTCTTTGAAAAAATAAATAAAATTGGCAGACCCTTAGCCATGCTAACAAAGAGAAGGAGAGATAAAATTCAAATTACTATCATCCATAATGAAAAAGGATATATCACAATAGACACTATAGAAATAAAGAGATTAATTAAAAATTACTTTGAAATTTCGTACTCCAATAAAATACAAAATATCAAAGACACTGACAAATTTCTAGAGTCATATAATTTGCCCAGAATTGAATCAGAATGATACACACAATTTAAAAAGATCAATTTCAAATGATGAAATATAAGACTCCATCAGAAGCCTACCACCAAAAAAAGCCTAGAACCATATGGATACACAGCCAAGTTCTACAAGACTTTTTTTTTTTATTGGTTGTTCACAACATTACAAAGCTCTTGACATATCATATTTCATACATTAGAATCAAGTGGGTTATGAACTCCCATTTTTACCCCAAATACAGATTGCAGAATCACATCGGTTGCACATCACATTTTTACATACTGCCATATTAGTGACTGTTGTATTCTGCTACCTTTCCTAACCTCTACTATCCCCCTCCCCCTCCCCTCCCATCTTCTCTCTCTACCCCATCTACTGTAATTCATTTCCCTCCATGTTTGTTATCCCATTCCCCCCATAACCTCTTATATGTAATTTTGTATAACAATGAGGGGCTCCCTCCATTTCCATGTGATTTCCCTTTTTTTCTCCCTTTCCCTCCCACCTCATGACTCTGTTTAATGTTAGTCTTTTCTTCCTGCTCTTCCTCCCTGTTCTGTTCTTAATACCAATACTCTACAATTTATTTCAGGAAATAGAAAAAGAGGCAGCACTTCAAAACTCATTCTATGAGGCCAATATCACCCTGATTCCAAAACCAGACAAAGACACACACACACACACACACACACACACACACACACAAAAAAAAAAAAAAACACTTCAGACCAATATCTCTAATGAACATAGATGCAAAAAAATTTCAATAAAATTATGGCAAATTGAATACAAAAACATATCAAGAAGATAGTACACCACAATCAAGTGGAACTCATCCTGGGATGCAAGACTAGTTCAACATACAGAAATCAATAAATGTAATTCATTACATCAATAGAACTTAAAGATAAGAACCACATGATCATCTCAATAGATGCAGAAAAAGCATCTGACAAAATACAGCACCCATTTCATGTTCAAAACACTAGAAAAACTAGATATAACAGGAACATATCTCAATATTGTAAAAGCCATCTATGCTAAGCCCCAGGCCAACATCATTCTAAATAGAGACAAATTGAAAGCATTCCTTCTAAAAACTGGAACAAGATAGGGATGCCCTCCTTCATCACTTCTATTTAACATAGTTCTTGAAAAACTGTCCAGAGCAATTAGACAGATGAAAGAAATTAAAGGGATACAAATAGAAAAACAAGAACTCAAATTGGTACTATTTGCCAATGAAGACCCAAAAAAATCCACCAGAAAATTTCTAGAATTAGTAAATGAATTCAGCAAAGTAGCAGGATATAAAATCAACACCCATAAATTAAAGAAATTTTTGTATATCAGTGAAAAATCCTCTGAGAGGAAAACTACCCCATTTACAATAGCATTAAAAAATGAATAGAATAATTGGGAATCAACCTAACAAAAGAGATGAAAGACCTCTACAAGGAAAACTATAGAACACAATAGAAATAAATTAAAGAAGGCCTTAGAAGGTAGAAAGATCTACTTTGTTCTTGGATAGGCAGAGTTAATATTGTTGAAATGACATTCCTCATAGAAATAGAAAAAGCAGTCATGAAATTCATCTGGAAAAATAAGAGACCCAGAATAGTTAGAACAACCCTCAGCAAGAAGAGTGAATCAGGTGGCATCACTACACCAGACCTTAAACTCTACTACAGAGCAATAGTAACAAAAACAGCATGGTATTGGCAGCAAAATAGACAGGTAGACCAATGGTACAGAATAGAGGACACAGAAACTAACCCACAAAAATACAATTATCTTATATTAGACAAAGGTGCCAAGAACATGCACTGGAGAAAAGATAGGCTCTTCAACAAATGGTGCTGGGAAAACTAGAAATCTGTATGCAACAAAATGAAAATAAACCCCTATCTCTCACCATGCACAAAAGTCAACTCAAAGTGGATCAAGGACCTAGGAATTAAACCAGATACCCTGCATCTAATAAAAGAAAAGTTGGCCCAAATCTCCATCATATTGGAATAGACCCTGACTTTCTTAACAAGACTCCTATAGTGCAAGAATTAAAATCAAGAATTAATAAATGGAATGGATTCAAACTAAAAGACTTCGTCTCAGCAAAAGAAACAGTCAGTGAGGTGAATAGAGAGTCTACAGCCTGAGAGCAAATTTTTAGAACTTGTACATCAGATAGAGCACTAATCTCTAGGGAACTCAAAAAGCTAAATTCAATAAATAAATAAATAAATAAATAAATAACCCAATCAATAAATGGACCAAGGACCTGAACAGACACTTCTCAGAAGAGGATATACAATCAATCAACAAATATATGAAGAAAAAGCTCATCATGTCTGGCAATTAGAGAAATGCAAATAAAACTACTCTAAGATTTCATCTCACTCCAGTCAGAATGGCAGCTATCAACAATACAAACAACAATAAGTGTTGGCGAGAATGTGGGGGAAAAAAGCACACTCATACATTGCTGGTTGGAGTGCAAAATGGTACATCCAATAGGGAAACAGTATGGAGATTCCTTGGAAAACTGGGAATGGAACCACCTTTGGACCAGCTATCCCACTCCTCAGTCTATACCCAAATTACTTAAAAACAGCATACTAGAGGGAAACAGCCACATCAATGTTTACTGCAGCACAATTCACAATATCTAAACTGTGAAACCAACTATATGCCCTTCAGTAGATGAATGGATGAAGAAAATGTGGTATACATACACAGTGGAATATTACTCAGCAATAAAAGAGAATAAAATCAGGACATTTTCAGCTAAATAGATGGAGTTGGAAAATATAATGTTAAGTGAAGTCAGCCAATTCCAAAAAAAAAAAAAAACAAAAAAAACAAATGTCAAGTGTTTTCTCTGATATAAGGAGGCTGATTCATAATGGGGTTGGGAGGGGGAGCATGGGAAGATTAGATAAATTCTAGATAGAGTAAAGGGGAGGGATGGGGATGGAGTGGGCTGGGGGTTAAAAAAAAAAGGTGGTGGAGTGAGATGGATTTCAATACCCTAAGTACATGTATGAAGAAGACACAAATGGTGTGAATATACTTTGTATACAGAGATATGAAAAATGTGCTATATATATGTAATTTGATTTTTAATGCATTATGCTGTCATATATAACAAATTAGAGTAAAAAAATTTAAAAATTCAAAATGTAACACCCAGTTTTAAAAATTGGACAAAAGGCTAAAAGGCTCCATATGTTTATTTTATGTCAAAATACATTACACTGTCATGTATAACTAACAAAAAAATGTAAAGGCTTAAAAGGCAAGAAGATATACAGATGACAAATAAGCAATATAAAGCTATTTAACACCTTTAGTGATTAGGAAAATGAAAGTTAAAATGATGATCTACCACTCATTTTTTGTTCTTCTTTTAGTTTATTTATTTATTTTTGCATTAAAATCCTTAATACACCTTTATACCACAATTTATCATATCTCTGATTGTACATAAGGTATGTTGACATCAAATTCACATCTTCATACGTGTATTTTGTACAATGATGAGGGTTAGGGTTTGGGGTTTGTTTGTTTGTTTGTTTTTGTTTTTGTTTTTTAATCTGGAATGTTCCAAAAGGCTCACACACTGAAGGCCTGGTCCCCCATGCAGCAATGTTCAGAGTTCAGAAGTGGGGTTTTCAGTAAATGTTTGGCTTATGCAATCCCCCAAAAAACAAATGTTTAATGTTTTCTCTGATATAAGGAGGCTGACTCATAGTGGGATAGGGAGGGGGAGCATGGGAGGAAGAGATGAACTCTAGATAGGGCAGAGGGGTGGGAGAGAAAGGGAAGGGGCAGGGGATTAGCAAGGATGGTGGAATGTGATGGACATCATTATCCAAAGTACATGTATGAAGACACGAATTGGTATCAACATACTTTATATACAACCAGAGATATGAAAAATGGTGCTGTATAAAATTGTGTGTATTTTTAATAAGAATCGTAATGCATTTTACTGTCATTTTTTTAAAAATCAATAAAAAAATTTTAAAAAGATTTACTCATGCATGACCTCATCAATAGATTAATCTATTGTGAGATTCATAGTTTAATGGACTAAAGGGTGTTGGTGAAAACTATGGAGGTAGGACTTAGTTGGAGGAAGTGTGTTCTCTCTAGCCCCTTCCCAACCCCTCTCTTCTCCCTTCTCTCCTCCCTGGCTACCATGTGGTAAACAGCTTTGCTCTGCCATACTTTGCTTTGCCATGATGTATCTTGGAACCAGTCAACCATAGATTGAAACCTCAGAAACAGAGCCAGAATAATTTTATCCACTTAAGTTGTTGTTCTCAGGCATTTTGTCACAGTATTGGAAAACTGACTAACACAAACTCTACAGGAAAGGCCAAAATAAAAACCTCTAACAATGCCAAGTACTGGTGAGAAAGCCAAATCACTATAACTCACATACAATGCAATGATGGCAATGCAAAAGACAAAGCTTGTCTGCATCAAATTAAACATAAACCTCACATTTGACTTAGCCATCCCTCCCACACCTTGGTCCTTATTCTACATAAATTTACACTTATGTTCAAAGAAAAACTTATACATGAATGTTCATAGTGGCACCATTCATAAGTATCAAAAACTAGAAACCCAAATGTTCTTCAGTAAGTAAATGAATAAGCAAATTATGATGCATTCATACAGTGGATTACTACACAGCAAGAAAAAGAAACCTCCTGACACACAACACCTTAGATCTCAAAGTCATTATTCTCAGTGAAGAAAAGCCATTTTCTCTTTTTAAAAAACCCATTTTTAGTCATTCTTTTTACTTATACATGACAGTAGAACATATTTTGATATATAATATGTACATGGAGTATAACATCCCATTCTTGTGGTTGTACATGATGTGGAGTTACACTGGTCGTGTATTCATATATGAACATAGGGAAGTTATGTCCAATTCATTCTACTGTCTTTCCTATTCCCCTCCATTTTCTCCATCCCCTCCGCCCAGTCCAATCCAGAAAATCTCAACTCCTCCCTCCTTCCCTGCCCCTACCAATGGGAGTCAGCATCTGCATATCAGAGAGAACATTCAGCCTTTGGTTTGGGGGGGTTGGCTTATTTTACTAAGCATGATAGTTCCAACCATTTACCAGAGAATACCATAATTTCATTCTCCTATATGGTTCAGTAATATTCCTTATATATGTACCACATTTCTTTATCCATTCGTCTGTTTAAGGGCACCTAGGTTGTTTCCATAGCTTAGCTATTTGTGAATTGAGCTGCTAGGAACATTAATAGTGGCTGTGTCACCATAATATGCTGATTTTAAGTCCTTTGGGTACATGACAAGGAATGGGATAACTTGGTCAAATGGTGGATAAGAAAAGCCATTTTCAAAAGGTTAAGTATTATTTGATTCCATTTATAAGACATTCAATACAAAAGGAAAAAAACTGCCATATCAGAGAAAAGATTAGAAATCTTTTTTGCCACTTACAGCCACATCTGCCTTTTGATTGTGGTGGCATCAATTCAAAATTTTATAATAAAACTCTTGCAACTATCCACCAAAAATTCACTTGAAAGACAGTACTTTGAAAAAAAACTTTAAAAATATGCATGTACAATGTTGTGGGAGTAAAATCATTTCACTCTTTAGAGCAAGGTGCCCCCTAAACAGTCCAACATCAGCTTTGCTTGCCCTTCTCAGGAAAGCTGATATAATCTAAAAAGTTTTTTTTAGAAGTGGCATCACACTGCATGTCTCCCCAGACCCCTAAGATATTCTTTCCATACTTCTTTTAGGCAGTAACGTTTCATACTATAAGAATAAAAGTCATACCTCAAGTTCTTCTATATTTCAAATTATTATTTTTTCCATACAATTCTAATTATTTCAAATGTTATCAGAACTTAAGAACATCCCAAAGGCATACTTTAATAGTAAACTCACCTTTTAGAAAATAATCGACTCAAAGTGTCAATTTTCCTGTGTCACAAAAGAAAGGGTTATGAAGGATGCTGCCGATTCCAACGGAATTTAGTCACCCTCAGTCCAAATCACAGGGCCTCTGCCTAAGGGCAACATTAAACACTGCCCGGAATAGTAATTCATTGTTGTGCTATTCAAAAAGAAATCACTTCTTGTCTACTTGCAATTGCTACTTATTAATGTCCAATATGATATCTGCACTGAATCCATGATGAATAGCCTATATTAAATTGTAATGATTTTTTAGACACAACAAAAGTAGCACTTTTCCAACCTATGAACTGGAAGTGAGAGATTTTAAATTCCATTAGTAATTTCTTAAGACAGTAGCCTCCTCACAGTGAAGTCCAGGGAAGGGTGTGCATCTGTTGTTTATATATTATCTTAATGTTCCAACCATCTGCCTAAATAAAAACCAGAAACCAGAAGCTATTAAAATAAGTGTCCTTTCAGAGAATGAGATAAATTAGAATATAAAACTCCTGAGCCGTTTTCTAAAATTCAAGAAACGGCCTAGTAATTTCTTTTCTTCTATGATGGTTATATTTTGGCTTTCTTAGTAATATTTCTGGGTCAAGGACTTGAAACTACTTACATAAATGGGAAAACACTAGACGTGTGAGCTCTAATTCTAGAGTATGTTTGTTGGTATGCTGAGTGCAATAAACAACATGGCAACGAGCAGCCTGCCATTGGCCATTGTCCCCTATAGGTGACCCAACACGGACAAAGAGCTTCATCTCATCAAACAGCTTCCTGACAAGACTCTTGCAGGGATAGACATTAGTCTCACCTCTCATAGGTAAAAGGAGACCATAATTTACATATAGTGGATTAAGGTTTATTTTAGGAACGCATTCTTGTATTCTCCAAATCTTACAAAAGTTTGGTTTTGCTTTCAATTCCCTGGCTGCACCTCCTGTTCTTGGAATGGGCTGCTGCTCTTCTTTCTGGCTTCTATCATAGGGAAATGGAGTCCTGGCCTTTAACCTCCAACTGAACTGTTGTCTTTGCCTTGATTGGACTTAAGGACATAATCTCAGATTTTACAGACCTAAACGCACCCCCTGTTTGTCTGCTTATCTGATCATATTTGGTGGCAAAATTTTTCAGCCTCTAGCATTGCCTTTGTACTCTAGTTCTGTCATCTTCACACAAAAGTGAGCTATCAGTGGGAAAGAGAGGGGGCAAATCAGAAGCCGGCTCCACATTGGAACAAAAAAAAAAGAAGTTGATTTCTCAGGCTTACGCATACTCAAGGGCTAATAAGGAAACAAAAGTCATGGATGTGTTTTCAGAAATCCTAGCTCCTTCTGAATTATGGAGCTTTCTGTGATCCAGTGTGACTCGCTGAGCTCTGGCTTCACATTAGTCTTTTAGAGACTATTTCACCAATTCATTTAGTTTAATTGGTAGTCCTGTAATATCCACGTTTTCTGCATCTAATGGCACAAAAGAGGCTTACGATTTGTTAGAGTATGAAATTTACACATAGTCTATAGCTGAAATCGTGCCAGAGACTTGATGTACAGAGACTATTAACACCTCCCTTTTCTCTAGGTGTTGGTTTTAAAATGGAGAAGGCATTCACAGAAAAACCAAGATATAATACAGAGAAGAACACAAACAAGCATTCAGAGGGAATGGTGTGAACGCACAAGAGAATTATGTACTCTCAGGCTGGGGGATAGTTCAGTTTAGAGGGCTTGCCTAGCACAAGCAAAGCCCTGGGTTCCATCCCCAGCATCACAAAAACAATTTCCATGCATCTGAGAAGGACTACTTGAGCCCAGGGGCTCAAAGCTAGCCTGGGTAACATAGCAAGACCCTTTCTCTAAAAAAAAAAAATGAAATAAAATAAAATACATTCAAATTCCCAGGCCTCACTACAAAACTAATTAAACTGAGAATGATTTACTCTCATACAGGGCAGTAAAGAAAATATACCAGGATGCAATATTACAAAACATGGACCAAAACAGAAAAGTGATTAAAGGACATTTCAAACCAAACTTACTTATCTCATAAAATGATTTTATTTAGTTGCCTGCACTTATTTTTTCAATGAGTTCATTACAGAATAGCACAATCAATATTCATAATGAAATTGTTAATGACTCTCTAAAACATGTATGAATAGAAGTATTATCAGTAAAGAAAAAAATTCTTCCTAAAGGAGAATTTAGGCAGAGTGCAATTCTGGATTTCTTTCTGAATTGTAATGAATACTTTTGATTTATTAAACATATATCATTGATCTAGGTGCTAATGAATATGTACTATATATACTCAGTGTCAAGCTTAGTTCTAAACACTTTATTCTGTATTTCATTTGTCCTAAGATTCAATTTTTTTCACATTTTAATGATTTATGAATTGGAATATGCCTAACAGACAGTGGAAAATAATAATTTAATGGACAGTATTTTCTTCTTTGCAGTATATAAATCAGTACCTTTTAGTCAATAGTATCTTTATATTGATGTAATAAAGCAGTAGCTACTTGGATACTTACATCAATTCTATCTAAAATCTGAACTTTACAGAGAAGTTAAGACACTTTCCCATGTTTATATAGCTAATAAGCATCAGAACCACGGTTTAAACCCAGGAAGTATGGATTTCAATTTTGTACTGTGGCCTCTATCTATAATGCCTGTCAAAGAAAACTTTGGGGGAAAAGGAAAGAAAAAGAAAAAGGGGGGGAAAAAAAGCAACATTTCAGATTACAAACAAGACCTTTCACTTGCTCACACAATCACATTCACTGAAAAGAAATGTAAATCATCGTAATGGTAATTTTTACCAGAAAGTGTGGCTGTGTAGCAGTGTCGTTAATAGACAGTATTAACTGAACACAGAAAAAGTGATAATTTGTCACAGATGATGAAGATGACCAAGGATGGAAGAGAGGCTCCCAGCACTTACCCAAGGACCTCAATGTTTTCTACATGAGGAGGAAGTCCTGTAGAGTCATCTTTAGAAATTGCATATTAGAAGTTGTGGGGGTTCAGGCAGGCAGCATCTGGTACGGACATTACAGTGAAGATGCCAACACTGACTCTCTGGTAAAGTTAGCAATCAAACAAGTCAAGGTCTTTCCTCCTCAGAAATACTGACATTTACAACAGAAAATTCTCTGTTATGGGGGCTGCCTTTGAATTTAGCAATCTCCTTGGCTTTACCCATACGTCAGTAAAATGACCCCAGTTGTGAGGAGCAAAACTGTCTCCACACATTTCCAAATGCCCCCTGGAAAGCAAAATTACCCTCAGTTGAGAACCCTGGCTTGAAGTCTTTTCTATTACCTAGTGCATTCTGCAGTACACAGAAGACAATCAACACATGTAGGCTGCACTGATGCTAGAGATGAAGGGGTGGGGTGGGGGGGCAGGCAAATGGGTGAATACAGGAAGGAAAGAAGGGAAGAGAGAAGAAATTAGGAACAAAGTAAATATTAGTAATTTTATCAACAATTATTAATAAGTGTTACTGTTTATTAATATTCATTCACAGAAATTTCAAATTTAAGTTCAGAGACGAGATAGTTTAATGCTCATTGTAAACTAAACATTAAAAGCTAACTATTCAATGAAAAATCCTGTTTAGAAACTCTTATATGCTATTTTAGAAAGCATTTAAATAAAATATTCACCACAGGAGTGAAAAATAACTGTTCCCTTAGGAGTGCAACGGGTATAGATCTGATCCCCTTAAGTATATTATGTGTTTGTTTAAAGGAATTAATAAACAATGCTATTGACAGACATATGCTCATTTCATTGAGACTAAAAAGCAATTGAATTGAAAGGGTCATTACCCTTTAAATCATAAGAATAAAGCTCAACTGGATTCTTGCATGAACCCCAAGGCAGAATTTCTCTGCATTAGTCATATCACTATTGATATGCTGTCATGCTGATATTAATACTTCTGCATGATGCTACATCAATAAGGTATTTACAAAGTTTTCATATTTTCTGTTATTATGAAGGATTTTTTGAAAATATAATCAAAAGGAATAGCTCTGTGCTACCAATATAAAATAAATCTATTTCAAGTATATTCATCTACTCAGTAAATACTTATTGAGCACAAATCCCATAATTTTGACATAATATGAAGCTTTTTGCTTGAACTATATCTGTAATAATAAAGGCCAAATCTATAAATAGTTTTAGCTATGTGTAATTATATGTTATATTTATATTTCTATAACTCAACAATCAATAGGTGAGAAGCTTGGGGTACTAGTAAAATATACAGGTCATTGTAAAATATACTAAAATATCCTCCACCCCAAGTCATTCCACCATTAGCTAAGAAAAAAAAAATGACAAATTTCAGAACTCAAACTACTTTCACCAATGATCTGTCTCTATTTCTTGATGTTAAAAATCACTCTGTGTGATTGAGTAGGTATTATTGTTATTATTATTATTATTATTATTATTATTATTATTATATCCATTTTAAAAATGAGAGAATAAGAAATTTCAGAGATGAAGTAATCAAACTAAACATGTCACATTTCATCAACGCAAAAAAGAAAATCAAGAATTTTTTTTTTATTCCAAGCACTATCTTCACTGTACTAAGGCAATGTTTCATTCGTTTCTTTTGTCATAACAAAAAAATTCTTCTTTTGTTCCTTTTTAAAGAGATCAGTTCTTAACAGAATGTTTCTCCAATGGGATTGTCAAAATTACCTTAGTGACTCTGGGTACTTCACAGTTAACTCTTTAAGAAACAATGCCTTTAAGAATTAATATATTGGAGTTGGGATTGTGGCTCAGTGGTTGAGTGCTTGCCTTGCACATGTGAGGCACTGGGTTTGATTCTCAGCACCAAATAAAAATAAATAAATAAAATAAAGGTATTGTGTCCACTTACAACTAAAAAAAATTTTTAAAGAATTAATATATTCATGTTTTAATATTTGAAAATGTGTTTTCCTTTCTTCCTGAGTGTGTGTGTGTGTGTGTGTGTGTGTGTGTGTGTGTAACTCGGGATTGAACCTGGAGCACTCTACCACTGAGCTACAGCCCCAGCCCTTTTTATTTTTTGTTTTCAGACAGGTTCAAACTTGTTATTCTTTGCCTCCACCTCCTAAGTAGCTGGGGTTACAGGCATCCACCACTGTGTGTGCTGAAAATTTCTTTAGAATTGAGGTAGATTGGGAATAATCAGACAGGACCAAAACAGAGAAAAAGTCTATTTAAAAAAAAAATAGAAGCAAATAGTAAGATAAATTCCATTGACTATATAAATGTGCCTCAGGCATCTCTGCTATGAGGCATGCTTTAAATCTGTATTTATACTCAACCAATCTTCTTGAATTAGAAACCTCACTTTTCTCCAGTTGTTTTTGTAGTGATGCCAAGCACATAACCAACTTTGCAAAGATTGATTGTTTTTAGTCCTAATTCAATGTCTGTCTGATCTTCAGTGTATAAGTCTTAAAAAATTTAGTGTGTATTCTGTTTTATATCTTAGAGATTCTTGGCTTAGACCATTTGGTATTGTAAATATTTTAGTCATTTTTCTTTTAATATAAGAAATGATACAATAACAGAAGACTGAAATTAAAAGGCCACTTAACATCCCACTCAGTGGAAAGGAAGAATCAAAGGGCAAAGTAGGTATAAGAGACATGATTTAAAATATTGTGATAAAATTTAAGGCATTACCTTAGTGCTCTGGGTACTGGTGCCTTGAATTGTTTCCAGATGCTTTTATATGTATCACCTTATCTAATATGAATTGGGTGGCAGGAACCATGACCTCATCTTTCATAAGAGAAAACAACAATTCAGTGATGTTTAGTGATGCGTCCAAGTCCCCATCCCTAGGAAAGGCACATATATGTGACTGTATGACCAATGTAATTCTGCAACCTGTACACTCAGAAAAAAATGAGAAATTATATCCCATCTGATTCAAATGTATGATATGTCAAGATCATTGTACTGTCATGTGTAACTAATTAAAACAAATAAAAATAAAAAAATGAAAAAAGAAAAGGCACAATAGCATATTTTGTCTGCCTCATTAACTCATTAACTAGTAGTAAACCTGCCCACATAGTATGTATAAGACACTAAAGATTTTACATCTCCCTGTACTTTTTTCTAGGCTTCTTTTTGATATTTTCTGTTCTTTCCACGGTTACATAATATTTATGCCCTCTGCTCTTCTTCCCTTCCATTTTGGTCCTGGGATTTCTCATCCAAATGTTCTTTTCAAGATTAATTTCTTTATTACCAATACTGCTGCAATTTGTTTCTCTTACCTCCAACCATGTATTCATACGTCCAACTCTGATGAATTTTGCTCCCTACCATACAGGTATGTCTAACTCATTATGGGTAAAAATGAATTCACCACGTACACCAGTGGAATCACTTCTGTATGCTTCCTGTCACGGGGCACTCTGACTTCCATCTTAAGGCTCTTCATACTCACTCTTCCCACGTCCATATGCACAGGCCTCATCTCTGGTGGATCAAACTTCTGCCATGTTGCCATGTTACCCCAGTGCCTTTACCTTCCTTCTTTGCGATATCTTTCTTGGGTTACAACATTTTCCTATCTAGTTTCTCTTTAGCTTCTCCAATTGCTATTGCTCACAGTGGCCAAAGAAAATCTTTATGAAAACGTATCTGGACATGCTGATCTCATGCTTTCAAGAAGCATTTGCTTTTAGGATCAAGACGAATTACTGGATTAATTCATGTGTATCTGAAATGAGTTTTTTTCTAACCACTATGTCTCTGCTAACTCACACTTCCACCCACCTATTTTGTCACCTTATGTGGCTTTCACTCCAGCCATACTGAGCTACTAGTAATTCCTCAATGAATCATGCACTTTGCATCTCCCAAATTGCCCAAAATCTCACTTATTCCCTGTCTTCATTACCTTCACCTGCTTAATTCCTTTTTTCCCTCAGAACTCAACTCAGATATTATTTTCCAGGAAACATTTCTCTATCCATCCAATTATACTCTAATTTCTATCCCCCCAACATTTTCTATTTATCTAGAATTATAAAATGTTCATACTATATAAACCATATAGTTATTCTAAAAATTCCAAAATATGGGAAAGGTCACAAGTATGTAGAGTCATGGTCACCAGGAGAATACCTGACTTTTTATACTTTCAACATCTGCAAAACTTTACTACTAATTACACAACAACCTCAAATCACCTCCCTCTTTGGACTTTTTATTTCTGTACATCAGCTAAAAAAAAAAATGAATGCTGTAAGCCATAATTTTACCATTAGAAGCATTTAGATTTGGCAGCATTGCCTTTATTTTATCCTCTCATTAATTATATATTATTGAAAGTTTTATTATTTTGATATAATATTTACTATTTTGATAAATTGCTATGTTGTATATGTTGACATATTATTGGAAACCCTACTTATTTTATAAACACTATGAAATTAGTGAAAAGCCTCTCTCTATATAAACATTCTTGTTTCTCAAAGATTATGTAATTGCAGAAAGAAAAAAGAATTAGAAAATTTAGGCTTTTGTTCATCACTTGCTAGAATTAAACTAGTCAATGGTATTTTACTTCAAATAAAAGAACAAGAGGTTCTGTGGATTTCTGTTGGAAACATATTGTCTTAAAAGAAGTATAGTGATGAATCCCATGAATTTTTTAGCTTTGGGGAATGGCCTTTCCCTCAGAACTTGTAAGTATATTGTACAAATTTCATGCATTTTACTTTCATAGGTCTGTTTGGCAATGCATTCTATTTGACTACATGGGACTATTTGTACCTGTAAAAAAAAATGGAAACAATTCAAATATTCATCAGTAGAATGAAAGCAAATTAATTAATGACACAATCACAAGGTAGAATATTATGCAGGCATTATTGGGAAGTCTATGTAATAACCTGGAAACACAGTTATAATTTAATACTAAATTGAATGTTAAATTAAACCTTGCATGCCTTTTAATTCACAATATATAACATATCACAGTAAAAAATTATTGGAAAGAGGCTTACCAAATTCACAGATCCTTTCAGCTTCAATAGTGATATTCACATAATTTTCCTTTATAGTCCAAGTTTTTTTTTTATAATTGTTATTTCTTAAATAAAATTTAGCTCTAAGCTATTTCTATAAGCTCTCTTTGGGCAAGGGATGAACATCAGTCATAAATAAAATAAATATAATGGAATTCTGTGAATCTTTTGTTGGAGAGAAGACATATTTTCAGTTGTAAATGGTACAGATGTATATTAGTCAGAAGCATGATTTTTCTGTCTTTATTTGAAATTTAAATATGACGAAAGAGCTGTAGATAGATATTGAGTTGACAAGGAGTGAAGTGCTTTGGAGTGTTCTTTTGTCAGCTTGTTCACATTGGGAGCAATGCCTCCCAGAACCCCCTCCTCTGTGTGTTTTTGGCATAGAGTTGGCTAAAAGTGAGGTTTCCGGATATCTGAGAAGTGGCAGTAAAACACCAGCCATTACACTCTCCATATCACTATTGATTGGAGGTGAAGAGAGATACACAAATGCCAAGGAACTGATGGACCCCAGCTTGTCTTCCTTTCCTACTAGCTTCCCAACTGTTGGCTATGATGACCAACAGTGACCCCAAGCTTACCACCTCCACTAAGTAGGGAACTCAGGAAGACAGCAGGGGCAAAGAACCAAGAACTTCCCAGAGTTCCATCAGTCCCTGCATGGTCCAAAAGCTAGATATGCCCACCTTCTGGAACTTGTAGCAAAGTCTGATTCCTTCTCCCACACTAGGACTCATGAGTCTCATTTCCTGATCCTCTAACATCTCCCACCTTTGGAACTTTATTGCCACAAACCATGTAAAACTGAATGACCATAGTAAATCCATTGTACCACAGTAAACTTCTATATGCAGACTAAAACAAATATTGATAACAGAAGCAAATAGTGCTATAGAAAAATTTAAAATATGTGAACTGGAGCTAGACTCATGTTATAAGAGTATCTTTCTGTTCATAGAGATCTGAAACATAGGGAATTTCTATTAGAGACTAAAGAAAAAAGAGATCCAATCAAAAAAATTAAGCTATCCATTAAATACTGACAAATAGTCTAATTTGGAATGGGTGGTAGGGTAGTAGAGATGGACACACACACACACACACACACACACACACACACACCCTCTTTGTTCTATTTCTTCTGAATATTGCACATCTCATTCAATCTACGAATGCCTTTGTGAGTTGCTTGACCAAAAAAATGCAGTAGAAGTAATGCTCTTAGGACTTTCAAGATTAGATAATAAAAAGCCTTGCAGCTTTCACATGGGTCTCCTGTGATATTTGCTTTTGGAATGCTTGCTCTTGGAAGCCAGAGCCCAACTCACATGGAAAAGCACTGTAGACTCTCTGATCAATATTCTAAGTTCTAGCTGATGCCCCACCAATTGCCAGGCTGTGAATGACCATTTGGAATATGACAATGACTCCAGTTTCATCAGAGTCCAAGGGCAAGACTCACCCCAGTTATCCACAGCACAGGAGATATTAATAACAAACATGTTCTAAGATAATATATTTTGAAGTTATTTGCTATATACCAATAAAAAACTTGGGTGATTAGAAAGTGAAAAAATGCTTCAAATAGTGCAACATGGAAAATTAATAGATTATTCTTTCTTCTCAGAAGAAATACCATGAATAAATTAGTATAGAATGAGAGGCCAGATATTTAGAATTAAGTTATTTTTAATATTATTTTTAATTTGGCTTCTTGAAAAATACAATTAAAATACAAATCCAGACATTACCCCAAGCACTTTATTTTTTAGATCACGAATTTATCTGTTATGGACATGTAACTGTGAAGCACTATTCACAGAGAAGTGTCTAATTTTAAATATATATATGTAAAATCTGTGTAGGCCAAGGAACTTTTCTGTAATAATCCACAAGGATAATTCTACCATTTAATCAACTTATTTTACTAAATACAAAGAGCAAGCACATGAATTTGCGTCTACATTCCTTACAGAGAGTCAAAAGTAAAAAGCAAATTATTGTTCTTCTGGGTTGAAATTATAAATTCTGAAAAAGATATGTATTTTGCCTTCTTATGTTTCTCTAAAAGCAATACAAATTTACACTGTATCTCTCAGAGAAAAGATGATAGTGACAAGAATGGATGTTCAGCCACTGTTATTCTAGGTACTAATTATTATGGCTTGTAGGATAATAACCCTCCAAATTAGAAGTTATGATGAAAGAATAGACAAAAAAGAACTGTCTTGATTTTTAAAATGAAGAGAAAGATTTTATTTAAAAAATAGTAATATTTTAATCTTTAAGATTTATATTTTGGCTCAGATAAATGTAGATATACATATAGATGCAGATATAGCTATTATAAACATACATATAGACATAGTTTGGAAAGTAGTCTAAAATATAAATAAAACAAGTATGGTGGCACATGCTTGTAATCTGTAACTCATGAGAATGAGGAAGGAGAAATGCAAGTTCGAGGTCAGCCTTGCTGATTTGTCTCAAAAAATTAAAAATTAAAAAAAAAAGAGTTAGGGATATAAATCAGTGATAGAAACACCTGAGTTCAATACCCAGGATCACAAAAATAAGATAATTAAATTAAAAAATAAAATGTAAATAGAAGATATCTTTTATATTTGCATATTTTGGTGAATGTGCCCAAATGGAAAAATCATGATCTATACAATTGGAACTTTGTGACATCACATTGAAAAACCTCATCTAGGGGTTTTAAGATGGCAGAATAGAGAAGGTTGCTTACCTAGCTGCTCTGTGGTGTGCAACCAAAAAAGCAGACAGGCATCTTCTCAGCAAGGTGGGTGAATAAAAAGGGGGAGTGATGAGGCAACTTTGCTGAAATTTAAAACTGTACATTCAAAGAAGATTGGGTACTCAGAAGGTTGGATATTATAAATTGTAAAGTAAGGAAAAATAAACCCCCAGTGTCACAGCCACTGCCATGGCCAGAGGCACCAGCCAGAGTGGTCCCTCTGCAAGTGAAGTGGAAGGATAAGGAAAATAAAGGAACCACATTTTTAGGAGGCCTGAGGAGTGTCTTGATACAGAGAGTTCAGAGATCAAACACACTGCCTTAGTAAACTGAAAGACATACTGCACAGAAAAGAAATTGCATCTCTTCTGGCAGTATGGAGACAGAGAAGGAACCATTTTGTAGTTGTGGTTCTGGGACTGGCAGCTGAGGAAGCTGATTCTTTGCAAACTCCAGTCTGGCCCAAAATACAGGCCTGGCAAACCTATGCTACACAACACAGTGTGTGTAACCAGGAAATAATCAAATGTGGAGAGAGGTTTACACAGGGGACAACTGGTCATGGAAACCCACCCAGCTCTCCTTCTCTCCCACCATTCCAGCTGCTTACAGGACTGGCTAGTAAAGATAGCCCAGTTGGGAATTCAGAAAGGCAGGGGTGAGTTTGGACCCTGAACCTGAGAAACTGAGACTGACCAAGAACTATAATGAATCGACTGAAAGAGAAATTAGGAAAACTCTCTCATTCACAATAGCCTCAAAAAATTAATAAAATATTTGGGAATCAATCTAACAAAAGAGGTGAAAGACCTTTGCAATGAAAACTACGGAACACAAAAAGAATAAATTGAAGAAGACCTTACAAATAGGAGTGATCTCACATTTTCTTGGATAGGCAGAATTAATATTGTCAAATGGCTATACTACCAAAAGTGCTATACAAGCTTTATGTAATTCCTATTAAAATTCCAATGACATTCTTCATAGAAATAGAAAAAGCAGGCATGAAATTCATTTGGAAAATAAAAGGCTAAGGATAGCAAAAGCAGTCAATCCATAGTGAGAAAAGTAAAGCAGGAAGCATCCTACTACATTATACTACAGAGATATTGCAACAAAAATGCCCTGGTATTGACACCAAAACAAAGATGAAGACCAATGGTACAGAATAGAAGAAGCAGAAAAAACCCACATAAATAGAGTTATCTCACACCAGACAAAGGTGACCCAAGCATACAGTGGAGAAAAAGATTGTCTCTTCAACAAATGTGCTGGGAAAACTGGAAATCTATATGTAAAGAAACAAAATTGAACCCCTATCTCTCACCCTGCACAAAACTCAACTGAAAGTGGATCAAGAACTTAAGCATCAAACCAGAGACCCTGCCCCCACTAAAAAAAAAAAAAAAAAAAAAAAAAAAAAAAAAAAGTCCAAATGCCCATCACGTCAGCTTACGTCTTGTTGAAATTCTTCAACAAGATTCCTAAAGCACAAGAAGTAAAATCAAGAACCAGCAAATGGGATGGTATAAAACTAAAAAGCTTCTTCACAACAAATGAAATAATTAAGAAAAGGAATAGAAAACCTACAGAATGGGAGAAAATCTTTAATCTTTGCCACATGCACTTCAGATAGACATTAATTTCCAGGATATATATACTCAAAAAACTTAAAACCAAAAAAAAAAAATCCCAATCAATAAATGGGCAAAGAACTGAACAGACACTCACAGAAGAAGAAATATGATCAGTCAACAAATGTATGAGAAAATGTTCAACATCACTAGCAATTAGAGGAATACAAATTAAAACTACACTGAGATTTCCTCTCCAGTCAGAATAGCAAATGTCAAGAATATCACTAACAATAAATGTTGGCGAGGCTGTGTAGAAAAAGGTACACTCGTACATTGCTGGTGGATGTGCAGACCGGTGCAACCCCTTTGGAAAGCAGTATCGAGATTCCTTAGAAAACCAGGAATGCAACCAGCATTCGATCCAGTTATTCCACTCCTCATCATACACCTAACAGACTTAAAATAAGCATGTTATAGTGATGAGAGCACATCAAAGTTTATAGCAGCTCAATACATAGTAGCTAAACTATTGAACCAATCTAGGTACCCTTCAACAGATGAATGGATAAAGAAAATGTAGTACTTATACACAATGGAATATTAGCCATAATGAAAAATGAAATTATGTCATTTGCTGGTGAATGGATGCTAAGTGAAATAAGCCAATACCAAAGAACCAAAGGCCAGTGTTCTCTCTGATATGAAAATGCTGACTCACAATCAGGTGGGGGCAGGGGTGTGGATACAGGTGGCAAGGGAGGAATGATGGTTCACTGCATTGGACAGGAGAAGGGAGAAGAAAGGGGGGATGGGAATGGGAAAGACATTAGAATGAATGTGATGTAAATTCTCTATGTTCATATATGAATACATGACTAGTGTAACTCCATATCATGTACAACTACAAAAATGGAAAGTTATGCTCCATGTATATATTATATGTCAAAATATATTCTACTATCGTGTATAACTAAAAAAAATTTAAAATTAAAAAAAATTTAAAATCCCTAATTCTAAGATGGAATAGCAAATAGGGGTTATCAGCAACTGTCATCTGCATCTCATGAGGAAGATTCTAAAAACATGTATATAAAATTAAGATTTTTAAAGTTACCTATGTCTTTATGAAGTCATTTACACTAGACAGATAAAAATCTTAAATACAAGTACAGTTGAATTCCACCGCTCTTGTAGTCCAAAGGAATCCTTTTCTAATACTGATATAAGAAAAGTGAATTACATACTCCTAAAGGCATTAACTTCAAAAGTTTACTTAATTGGTGAGAGACAGTTACAAAAGGATCTTTTCAAGATCTATGGCCAAAGAAGAATGAAGAGTTTCTAAGTTATCCTTCTTAATAGAAATTTTACATCTGTCCATAGAAATTAGGTTGTAGTTTTGCTATTATATGTCTATATAAAGACATCATTCTGTAATAAAAGTTATTTTCCCCTTCACCATCACATTAAGTGCATGTTCAGGATTTTCTAATCTGACGTATTTCCTTTTTTGTGCTACTTCATCATTCTAGAATACAAAGAACAATATGAATCAAAGGTATTTGTGTGTTGATACCCTAAAGAACACAATTTTGCATTAACTTTTAAAGTTGTATGGCAAAAGCAATTAGTGAAAATGGGTCTCTATTTCTTATCTTCTGTAAGGGGGAAAAATCAAATTTTCCTTAATCTTCATGCTATTACAAAAATATTCAATACTGAAAGGAATCCTACTAGTATAAGAAAAACAAATGATAATAATGTACCAAAAATGTACCAAGAAAAAATGGCCTAACCTGTTGAATGGAATTTGATGCTTTCTGCCTGCCCCAGTGACTCCCAATATCTATTTTTTAGATGTTATGTACCAGAATGCTATTAGGATTATGTCATTCTAAAGAACATAAAAAAGTACTCTAGTAGGTGTCAGTTTAAATAATGGATATTTGACCATGAGGCACTGGGAATCCTACTAAGGACCTGTAAAACTTCAACTTTCCCTAAGAATAGTCTCTATCTTATAGTCGAATTCTAGATCAACTGCTATTATTTGAATCTATGGATGACCCCCCAAAGCTCATGTGTTAGGCAATGCAGCAATATTCAGAGGTGAAAAGTTTGGATTACCAGTGGATGACTTAATAAGTGGACTATACCATTGTGTGGATTAATTAGTTTGAATGAATGATTAGATGGTAACTTTTGGCAGGTGTGGCATTGCTGGAGAAAATAGGTCACTGGGTTGTGCCCATGAGGACTCTGTCTTGTCTCTTGCTCCTCATGGTGTATGTTTCTCTCTCTCTCTCTCTCTCTCTCTCTCTCTCTCTCTCTCTCTCTCTCTCTCTCTCTCTACTGGCTGCCATGAGCTGAACAGTTTTCCTCCACCACACCCTTCCACCCTGATGTTCTGCCTCACTTTGGGCCCAGACCAATAAAGTCAGCTGTATCTCCATCATTTCTCTCTATCTATCTATCCACCTACCTACCTACGTACATACCTACCTACCAAATTACATGTCTATCATCTGTGTGGTTTTCTTTTTTTATGTATTTTTTTAGAGAGAGAGAGAGAATTTCAATATTTATTCTAGTTTTCGGTGGACACAACATCTTTGTTGATATGTGGTGCTGAGGATCAAACCCGGGCCGCACGAATGCCAGGTGGGCGCTCTACCTCTTGAGCCACATCCCCAGCCCTCATCTGTGTGGTTTTCTATCATCTCATGCATACAAATAAATAAACTAGGCCAGGAATTCCTCCATCATGTCAGGAGGTGTTTTGGTATAGATATGAGGAGTTTCCCAAATGCTCCTGGGTGTGACACAATGCAAGGATGTTTACAGGTGAAATGATTGGGTTACAAAAGCCTTAGTCTAATCAGTACATTGATCCCCTGATGGGAATTAACTGGATGATAACTGTAGGCAGGTAGATTGTGGCTGGAGGAGGTGGGTCACTACAGGCATGCCTTGGGGGTTTATATTGTGTCTGTGGTCAGTGCCCACCCTTCTTCTTGGTTCCATGTCCTGAGCTGCTTTCCTCTTTTTACCCTTTGCCATGTTCTGCCATACCTTAGGCCTACATCAACTGAATCATCCATTTTTAGGCTGAGACCTCTGAAACTGTGAGCCTCCAAATAAACTTTTTTTCCTTTAATTATTCTTGTCAGGTCATTTGGTCACAGCCACAAAAAAAAAAAAAAAAAAAAAAAAAAAAAAAAAAAAAAAAAAAAAAGCTGACTAAAACAGGAGGCACATGTGCCCATAAAAGGCCAACCAACCAGAAATTTAGAGAGTAGGGAAAGGCAAGAACTAGGCCAATTATACCTCTAGGCTTTGTACTAAAAAAGGACAGAGTCTTCTAAGCTTATTTCAGTCAAAGTACCTACAAGTATTTAGAACTAAACATATAACATAAAGAATGCTTTCCTTGAAATGTGCTTCCACCTCTATAGCACCTAATGTAACTTGATCCAGTGTTCAAGCATTTCATGAGACTTATCTTACATAGTAATACAACTAATAAATGACATTTTATGCATTTTGGTTTCAACAACTAAATACAGTAGTAATTCTATGTCCCCAATAAATTAGATCACCATATGCCTTTAGTTTGAGATAAGTTTATATTATTTAAGTATAAATACAACTATGCAAGTTTTGATTAATACAAAGAAATCTGTCTACTTGATTTGAGAGAAGTAAAAGTAAAGGACTACAGATGTAGCTCAGTGGTAGAGCACTGGCCTTGTATACATTGAGCCATGAGTTCAATCCCTAGAATTGAAAACAAAGATCTCACAAGCACCTTAATATCATAACTACCTATGTTTGAAGACACAAAATTCATCATGCATGCAATACTCTTTCAAGTCAAGTGCCACCAGCACCCTGCTCAACCACCGCCAACTTTTCTTTTTTTCACCCATTCTGTCCTTTCATTTTTCTCAATCTTACTGATCAATCTTGGAACTAAGGCATATCTCAAGCATTTCCTGGCCTTCCCTCCAGAGAATGCAGATTGATCTCAACATAAAAGTGATGGTCACCTTATTTCAAGTTCAGATCATTCAAGCTAATGTCTATAGAGTTAAAGATTCCTTCCTCTCCTCTAAGCAACCTGAAAGCAAGGACTACATCTTGTTCAACCTTTATTCCCAGCACTTAGCACTTAGTGTTAACTAAAAACTTATTTGTTTTTGAAATTAAACTCAGAAAAAAAATATTTATTCCTGAGAATGAATTTATCATGCTGATTCAATTTATATAATGGAATTACACTTTTCAATTTGTCTTAGAATTTAGGTCATGAATTCCAGTAAGCATCTAAAATGCTTGATGTTTCTTTAATAAGGACAACATAAATGTGAGTTTTCTTCTTTCAAATCAATCCAAAATGTCCTTTTAATCCTTTAAGATGAAAAAAGACTGAGTGTCAATCAGATTACTTATCAGGTACACTATGACCTCTTCAAATCAGAAATTACTTCCAAAAAAAATGGCTTATATGTATGCTTCTGTATATAAAATTACTACACCTCAGCCACCTTCCACAAAAAACAACTACAAAGCACATCAGCATCAATCCAGATCATCTTTAGCAGCTACTTTGGAAATTGCAGTGATTTAAAAGCAATATTTTATGATCTGAGATGGCATCTAGTCCTTCACCATTTATGAGAATCTTGGCCTTGAATGCTGAAGAGCTAATATGGCTAAGTATATTCTCCTGAACCTTAGATGACTAGAGCAAAATACCTATTTTATCATTCAGATTCCTCATTACTTTGGATCATTTATAAAATCTTGTAACAGAATTAATTTCATCTAAACCCTACAGCACACATACACACATGCATACAGAAATCGCACAGGAATAAGAACTACTCTAAAACAAAGACAGCCGAGATTCCAAGTTCACAGGAATTACTTGATTTTGTGCCATCCCACATCTTTAAAACCACATAAATCACTTCAACAAACCAGGAGAGAGAGGGAGGAGAGAGGAGAGAGAGAAGAAAGCTGTGATTTCCTCTGCAATAAATGTGAACCGCATGAAGCTCTTCATTCACAACTACGTTCGCTGTCAGCAATTTTCCCAACTTAGAGGAGAGCACAGAGAACATCCTCATCTCTCACCACTGAGCTATGACTCTTGGCCAAACAGGTGTCCCATTTAGCAGCAGAGTGTATCCTTTGAGGAATTTATCCTTGATCTATTTCATCATTTCTAGTATTGACTCCTAGTACAGTAAGAGTGATCAGGTCTCAATGCAAAAAGCTCACCTTAGAAAGGGATTATTTTAAAGCTTCCAATTTTGAATTTTCTTTTCTTTTAAAAGAAGACTTTGAAGGGTTCTTTTGAAGTCCTCACCATCATATAAATAAGAGCCATTTCTATTTGGTGCCCACTTCTCTTCTTTTCCAAAAGTTCTTCTGAATACATTATTTCTTCCCCTTCAATGACCTTTTGGGGAGGGCTGCATCCAGCAGGCATTGATCTCTTCATCTGCAGTGACACATCTGAACGTCAGGTATTTTCACTGACTTCTCAATTTACACCAGAGAGTAAGTGTTCAAAGCAGGCCTAGAATCCCAGGTGCCTGTCTCCAATGCAGGACTTTGCAGAGTACTCTCTTTCAACCTAACCAAGTACGTTTGATTGCTTAAAGTGTTAAATGGTATGTAGAAATAAGACCCTCTCAGCACTAACTATCCCATCAGTGCCCACAGTTATTCATACTCCTCCCTGAGCATCTAATTTAGTTCAGAGTGTGGCTTGGGCCCCAGGGACAGTTTGGTTCACTGATGTTTAGGACATTGTGCACTCCTTAGCCATTGAGTTTAATGTTTCCTATTTTATGACTCCAGGCCCAGTCCCACCTCTCTGCTGGATTGCATTGTCCTGAAAAAATATTTATATGTACCCAGGGACTCCAGTAATGGGCCCATAAAAAATTCAATAAAGAAATGTTTTAATCAAAATACGCTGTCTGACATCACAGAATCACCAGAATTCTCATTTAAAATTGGAGCGCATCGCTGAAAAACCTTGATTGCTGTTGTAACCTCACTGGTTTCTAAATGCATTCTGTTCATGCTCTGCTGTTGATGGAACTGGCTACTGATGTGTATCCTTAGAAGAACCTTTTTGTATAATGAATAAAGAATCTCAAAATATATGAAAAAAAAAGCCCTACCATGTCTCCCAGAAATGGTGCCAGAGAAACAGAGAAAGGGCAGCCATCCCACTTCCTTCTGCTGGGTGTAATGATCATGTGAGCACCATAAAAAGAATAATATATCTTTAAGAGGAAAGAAATGTCCTTTTATTCCCCCTGAGCAACTGCACGTGCAAGTTTCCTAAAGTATCTTTGCAGTGCAAGCTGCAGGTCCTTTTCCAAGGTGAATAAAAATCCCCACAAATGCCTGCAAGGAGAGATGTTCCTGATGCTTCCCCTGGGCATTTGCTGAGCTAGCCAAGTCTGCACTTATGCTATAGATCACTTTGGCACCATTAAAGAATTACAGGGCATCACATGGTCTTGTAGGAATTAATCACTGCTTAACAGTATGTGCTTCTGTGTTTATGAAGTCATTTGGAATATCTGCATGTAACCACTGGCTCGGGGAGCCGAGTATCTGCAGGTAATGAACCATGGCATCGTGTTATGGTCGAGCTAGAGAATGTTCCAATTGGCAATTAATATGCTAGCAGCAAAGTATATTTCTTTTAGGGAAAGTCAGAATTATGATTTGAAACATTTTATAAACCACAGAGAGATCCTATTTATATCATATTTTGCCAACATAGATCTTCACAAAGGATTTCAAGGTGGGGACAGGGGAATGTCAAAGATAAAAGCCCTCTAGCATTGCACAGCAAGTAATTCTTTAAAGGCACAGCTCATATAGCCTTATGCCTCTATTTTCCTTCAGGGACCCCTCAAAAATATTAACTAAAGAATATATATTAAATTTCGGTTTCAAGTATTTGCCATCAATAAAATAGAACTGCGGGTTATGGTCTACTAAAGATTTAACTGCCCTAAAAAAACTTTTGGCAAAAGAGAAAGAGAAATAAAATGAAATGAAGTGAAAGGAAAAGAAAAAAGAAAGCAGTAGAGATAAATAAACTTATACTTTACATAAATAGGTAGTAGATTGTTAGTAGTTAAGGGATACAGAGAAGAAGAAGACCAAATAAGGGAGACCTTTGCTAGATTTCTCAAATATTACACAATTCTTCACTTATAAATATTTATCTTGCTTGTATGATTCAGATGATCTGCTCAAGCATCAATTAGCCTCCCAATAAAAGACAAGATTTAGAAATGTGATGGTTTATGTAAAGCTGTTGAGCTGTGTGCTGCTAATTCATTTCTAGTTCAAGTTGTTTATCATTATTGTACTTCATTTTAAAGTGCTGAAGAAGTTTTTCAATAGATGATTTTGGAATTTATATGTAACAAGTACCCTAGAAAGAGGGTACTCCACTAATACTAGAATTCTGGTATAAGCACTAATCAAATCATTGAGAATTTTATATAGCTGAAGCAATGTGCATTGCTCCCACATTTTGTTTTAAATTTGTACCAAGAAAGGTGGGAAACACATCAGAAATAATCCATTTTCCCTCTTCCACACTTTGATCTCCATGAATTATCATATCTCCATGAGCAGTTGAAATCCCCACCTTCAAATTATGTAGGATTCTTCCCCCACAACTTTGATCATACTAGATTAAAGAAATAAATGCAAAATCACCCATAACTAAAAAAAATATATTCCACATAGCTATTGAGTTTTCCTGGCTATGAATTTTTGGTTTTCAGTTGATAAACATCCCAGGAAGTTCTCTTGGTTCCAAAACATTAGAATCCAAAAGTATCCATTCCTAGTCTTTTATCCATTTACTATTCTAACATCATTTTTGTATGTTCTGATTAAGTTACAACAAAATAATCTGAAGTCAATGTGGTAAAGGGACAATGAATGAGGAATTAGTATTGAACATAGATATATTGGTTTTTTGGTTTTATTTAGAAAATAATTATCTAACTGGAGTCTCAATTGTTTATCTCTTTAACCAATAAGAGAGGGAGAAAGGGAAGGAGAGGAAAGGCAGGGGTAGGAAAGAAGAGGAAAGGGAAGGGGAGGAGAGATCTTCAAGGTGTGAGACCTAAGAATGTCCAGGTCCATAAGAAAATCTGGAGAAGTGTATGAGTTGACTTATCTGGTCTCTGTTGCTACTTTTATACCCCCAAGATAAAGCATCCTTTAAAAAATGACCATATAACCATTAAATCAAAGATGAGAATTTCTTCGTTTTCATCCTTCCCCTTGAATGAAACCATCTTTTGCCTCTCATTCTGTTTATAGCTCCCAGTGCTGTCTTTGCTATTCAGAGGTAGTCAGTCAACCCTGAAAGTTTCTTTGGAAGCAAAGTCAGAGGGAAATGATTTCCTCATGCTGTTGAGACTCACCTCTTGCCAAGAACTTTTGCTTTAAATCAAGGAATCAACTTACCATGTGGTCATTTCATGCTTGAGTTCTACTGAATTTTTGTGCTCTTTGAACCCTAATTTAGAATTAAAATTCCATTTCCTTATATTAGGAGTGATGGGAGAGCCTATCTAGACATGCATTTGTGTTTAAATTTTAGTCCTCCAAGTTGCTTAGTGCTCCAATTTGGGGCTTATTAAAATCAACTGGAGTGGCCCGGATGCCACAGTTCAGGTCAGTCACTTTCATTCCTCATCTTGCAGCCTTCACTTGCTCTAATGTAATCTTGTCTGCTGGAGTAAGAGGTGTGACCACTGTGTTATGATCGGTATTTCAGCTCCAAACCTCTCTGGCTTAACAGCCTAGGGGCTCCCTCTCTCCAGCCTACCACTGGCTCAATCTGATTATGCTACTATGAAAGTGAGTCCTGGCTTCTCTACCCACCCCTTCCCCACAGCCTATCTCCTGTATGTTCTAGCAACCTCTGCGAATGCTACTGTTATGCCACATTCTTCTGCAATGCAAGGCAAATAAAAGTTACATGCCTATCAGAAAATCAAGAGTTTCAGAGTAAATATAAGTTCTCTCATCATCTCTAATTGTCACTTGCTGTGGATGTCAAACTGACAGAGTAGCAGAATCTAATTTCCTTGTTTGATTCACCATGAAATTAAACTGAACTGACAATTTTTATTTTCACCTGGCAAATTCGTCCAACACTATTTAAATCTAGCTAATCAAGTACAGTTATCTGGTGCACGCACTCATCCCTCCTACCACACCTCTGATTTGCAGTATCCCACTTCCTGGACTCCCTCCGACAGCCGTGTGTTGGATTACATTTACAGTTTTAGAAGGTGTAAAAGAATGCATGAACATGGCCAAGGTGCCAGCAAATGTATCATGTCACAAAATTACTACTGAAAGATGAAAAAAAAGAAAAATAGAAAGAATGTAAGTTGAAAACAAAACTCCCAGACTGCAACACTGTTAATTTTTTTTTTTTAATTTTAAAAAGCCAGTCATATGGTTTAGTGAGGTCTGTGCCTGGCAGAATGGAAAATATAATTCTGAAATTAACTAACTCTAAGGGGAAAAAGCATGTTTAACCCCTGTAAAAAACAAACAACACAAGAGATAGTATTATAGTAGGGAGTGCTGGATGCATATTTTGTAAGATGAAACAGTACCATCTGGCAATGAAGGAATAGCCACTGATCAATTAACGATAATTTGAGTTTTCAGACGCAAAGGAGGTTCCACATCCTGGAATCATTGTGCAACATGTCAAAGGGAGGATTTTATAATATTTTAGGGCACCAAAAATGTTGTAAATTTCATCACTTAGCCAGAGGCATTTATCAATACCTCTGAGGAGGCAGCTTCAAGAACCACCAATGAAGGAAGGGACCTGGATTTATGCAGTCCACAGAACAACTAAATAGGTTTCTTGAAACTTGGATCCACTAGAAGAATATTACCTTGGCCCCAAATCTCTCCAGTTTTCTGTCAGTTTCCATATTTCTACACTGATTGATCACAGACCTGTGTCTGGACTTCCTCTGCTTGGAAACAGAAGGTCCATGGATTTAATATCAGCCCCAAATCATCTTCAATGATGAACAAAGATTCAGAATACTCCATATTTGGGAAAGAAGATAAAATATCTATATGCTGAGTGCTTAAGAACCATATCAGAATCTAATTTAAAATGTGGTACAATCCTTAGAAAAATGCACCCAATGAATTGGTATGTAATTGCAGAAGGTATCTGTGAATTTCTTGAAGCCCTTACACTAACTAAAAATAATAATGATAGCTATAATTTTTTTGAGCATTTTCTATGTGCTGGACACCGTGCTAACACTTTAGAGAGATCATCACACCATCTGGCACTGCCTCTTCAGCCCTGCTGGGAAGAATCATTAAACTCAAACTCTAGGCCACTCATTCCTGGAGCAGTTACATGAAATTGCTCTTCTGACAAGCTTTTTAAGTACAAATAAGCACCTACAAGTGGGAGCACCTGCATTGTAACTCGAATTTAGGACTTGTATTTTAAATTACGGACTGTTTTCATTCCTCCCATTATCTTAGTATATATAATATATGTCTCTTTAAAGGAAATCAAACAGGTCTATTCAATGGATCTCAGTCACACCTGCTCTGGAGAAAGACTGGCTGAGTCTAATTCTGCCCAGATTCACTAAAATTATTTTTTTCATCTACCATTTAACCTAGGTTTCCCTTGAATCACACTAAATATATTTCTCAGCGGAAGTGTAAAATCTTAAATTTACTCGCATAGTTTGAATATTTGTATAGTCCCAAAAGAAGATACATCATCCTCAACTGAGGTGGCTGAGTAACTCATAGAAGCTGAATAACTTGCCCTGGTTCATACATCTGATCCCAAGGTTTGGAAAGTTATTCAGTCTAACATTAAAGGCCAAATTTTCAGTTAGTATACTTTACTTCCCTAGACTTCAGGGTGAGAATCACTGCTAAACAACTTTAGTGTGTTATAAATGAATTATTATCTTACTTGAAGTAAAATAGAATAAACAATGATAGCAACAAGAAGTTGACCTTAACCATATCATAAAGCATCTGGGTTATCTTAGGCTGAGAAGTGACGTTAAATATTTCATTGTTCAAATTCCATCTCATTCAACACCAAAATACCTCCTTCCCAAAGCCTCTGCCTAGTCAATCAGCCTCATTTATCAGAAAACTGTGATTACCTATAGTAAACCCAATTGTAAAAAGCAGACACAAGGAGAATCTGAGCTCGGGAGTCTTTTAAAGCTGTGTTTTTGCAGTGCTTCTATACTAGTCCTTAATTCCCTCCTAGTAAACATGACGGATGTGCTCATAGAAACTAACAAGAAGCCTGTTGAGGATAAATGAAGAATTTACACAGAATTAAAATGGGAAAGTGGAAATAGCATTATAAGAGCAACTACTGAAAAGCAGAACAGAAGCACTGGAATAAATGTCATTATGAGGTGGCAGATGATAGAGAAAGCGAAGACTGACAGGAACAGCGAAAAGGGTTGTCAGGATGAATTTGAGGAAATGAGTAAGGTGAAAGTGATTTGCAAGAGAATAAAGGACAAGAGGGCAAGGAAGGAGAGAAAAAGTGCAGAGCCTCCTGATGTTCTGTACTCCTGTGCCACAGGTTATGGTGGGGGCAGATGGAGAGGAGAAGAAACAAAAGGGCTTTACCAGACCATTTCCTTGGAAAAATGACTTCCAGAAAGAAATAAGTAGCCTCTCTTGACTATAGACATAGGTGTGGGGGTAGGTAGAATGTTTCTTCTTAAATGCCTGCATGTAAGTCAGGAACACCACATTCTAATCTGTGTGTAGATATTGGATATTCAGTTCTAGAAAGAAGTCCATAATAATTTTTGTAAAAAAGCAGAAAGAACTCTGTGTTTTCCATTAGAGATATACTGACAAATGAGCACGCACTCTCACTTTTTTCTTTCCTTATTTCTTCTTTATCTCTATCCTCCCTTCTTTTTTTCTTTTTTCTTCACTTATTGCCCCTTCTCTCCCTCCCTTTCTCTCTCTCTCTCTCTCTCTCTCTCTCTCTCTCTCTCTCTCTCTCTCTCTCTTTTCTCTCTCTGTGTCTTCTCTCTCTCTCTCTCTCTCTCTCTCTCTCTCTCTCTCTCTCTCTCTCTCTCATCTCTCTCTCTTTCTCTGTGGCTGAGAAGTGACATTAAATATTTCATTGTTCTCTGTCCACCCCCCCCCACTTTCTTTTTCACAGGTTAAAACATTAAGAAAAGGTATTTTGTAGCTTAGTCCAATCAATATACTTACTGTTCTAGGGAAAGAAACAATGAATGAGCTCAGGCAAGGACCAAGGAGTAAAATGTGAAATTGAGGCTGAAAGGGGAAATTTAAATTGGACAATCTCCTTATGTTCTAATGAAAAAGAGCTGCTTCTGGTAAAAGGTTCTATCTCCTTTCTTAGAACAACACTCTAATTTGGAAAAGAATTCAAGGAGTGGAATGGATGACCATGGGGACAAAGTCAAACAAAGAAACATCTACTTTCAGGAATTTAGAGAAGAAAGCAGAGCATTAGAAATAAGTTTGTTGATACTCCAAAGATCAGGCAAAGTCACAAAATAAAGGTGGCAAGCAGAAGAAGGAAAAACAACTCTACACAAAGTGCCCAACCTTGACCAGAACTTGTACCAAAATGTAAATCGATCTATTTTTTTCTTTATGGAGAAGATCTTGCTACTGCTTTTTTTCCTGCTATTCAAATAATTAATAATAATAATAACTGAATAGCCAAACTCAACAGCAAATTTGGTGATAAGGTTAATTTATATTCTGGTGACAGCTTTTTCTCTCCTTGAAGACTAGTGACAACATTAACAACAAGAAGTTCTGGGGAACACAAGTTAAATAGAACTTGTTTAGATTTCAAGGGAGAAGAGGTCAAATTAGGAAAAGCTGACCAGAGTGTCAAGTAGAGAGTAAGCAACAGAAACACCCAAGGGCAAGAGAGAAGATATGGTGTCCATAGAAGGATGCTGCAAGGAAAATACAGTCATCTGCAGAAAGGACACTGAAGGAGAAATAGGGGAGAGTGCTAAGAGTCTCTCTGCTCATGTAGGGAGCATGTGGATGTGACAGAGATGAGCATCATTGCTGAGACAGAGGGTGTCTGGCCTTTGCATATATTCCAAGTAGCTGGTGCAGCCTCTTGAAAGAAGGAAAACCGATAACTATCAAGAAGGTCACCAAGTATATTTTTAGAGTAAGCCACTATCTACTTTTCAGATGATTAGTTAACATAATTTGTATTTGAACACTATACTGCAGGATTTTATCATTGACAAAGTATAGCTTTTGATAGCTAAGGAGTACAGTCAACTTCACATCACTGCGACCAAAAGACCAACTTAGAAGAGGAAATGTTTATTTTTGGCTCATGGTTTTAGTGGTTCAATTCATGGTTGGATAACATCATTGCTCTGAGCCCAAGGTAAGACATGGCATAGCATCATGTTTGGAATCATGGCAGAGGAAACAGCTTAGGACATGATAGTTCAGGGGGAGAGCTCTGCTCACCAGGGACAGAATATAAACCCCAATGGCATCCGCCCAGTGACCTACTTCCCCTGGCCATGCCCTATCTGCCTGTAGTTACCCCCCAATTAATCCATATTAATGGATTAATCCAATGATTAGGTTACAGCTCTCAAAATCTAATCATTTCAATATTGAACATTCTTGCATTGTATCACATATAAGCTTTGGGGAGATAACTCATATATAAACCATACTCCAATTATATTCATTTGTCAGGGATGCCATAACCAAGTGCCATAGACTGGGTTATTTAAATGACAAAAATTTATTTTCTAACCGTTCTTGAAGATGGAAGTTCAAGATCAAGGTGTCAGCATGATTAATTTCTTCTGAAACTGTTTTCTATAATAGCCATCTTCTCCCTTTATCTTCACAAATTCCTCTCTCAATTCATGTCTGTATCCTAATTTCCTTTCCTTACCAAGACACCAGTCATACTGATGTAGGGCTCACCATACTGACCTCATTTTAACGTAATCATGTATTTAAAGACCCTATGTACAAACACAGTCACTTTCAGTGGTACTGGGGGTTAAGACATCAAGGAATAAATTTGGGAGGGCACCACTCAGCTATAACACTGACAAAGGTCCCACTTATGGTAGGTGCTAGGAACACACAGGACCGTGTGGCCATGTGCCACCACGCTGCCTGCACAGTGACTCACCCAGCATGTTGCAGGTATGGGGAGTGAGCCAAGGGCTCCAGTCATATTGGTTGGATGGATTTTTCCTTGTTATCTCCTTGAATCAACTATCAATTTTGCTTTATTAAAACTTCACCTGGAAAATAAATTTATATTTGATGAGCAAAATTCTAGGGTTGTGATTGGCACCACTCTGACGCAGACATATTACACAGGATCACATGGTAAATTGATAGTAAATGTGAGAGACTGGGGTTCTTGATGTCTTTCTTAATCTGTTATAAAATGCTTTAATATTATAGAATATTACCTGGAAATATTCTTTTCAAACAATGCAAATTTTAGAAAATTCAAAACTCAGAGTGTATAATTCAAATTTCTAGGCTACCAAAATGCAATACATGTGGTTTCCATGAACCCAGATGTTTGAAGCTTTCCATGTCTTCTCTGTCTTCCTTTGGACTAAAGTGCTTATCTTTTGGATTCAATCAGATGACACTGTGGCTTTTTCTACCTTTGGGATATTTCTGCTCCATTCAATTAGTTCTCTGCTATGGGCAAGAATCCTATCCAGTTACCCCCGTCATTGAAAAATGCCATTTCATTTGCATTAAGCAGAAGCAAATGCTTAAGGTGATCCGTTTGGATGAGATCCATCTGAAATTAGAATACTCCTGCAAGGTTTGAGTGCAGGATCTTATTTTATTCTGTTCCCTTTAAAGAGAACACCTGAACCTGCTCTGATTCTTTGCTCATTAACAGCATAAATCAGGCAAAATGTTAAAAGTCACTGTTGCAATGGTATTTGATAGAGAATTTAAATTAGACCACATAGAAAAATGACAGTACTCCTTTGAGGCAGCATGATTCATTTCTTGGTACCAAACCAGAAATCGAAAATGCAGTGCAATTTTATAATGAACAGAAGCATTGCCTCTGGCCCTCACACAACTCCAAAAATAGTTAGAACAGGGCTGACCAAAAAATCAGAATGGTCCTATACAGAACATTTTCAGAATTTGTTTCCCTGTTTGTCTTTACAAGTATATATCCCCTGTCCCTCCGACTGTCTTGGTATCATTTGTTCTGCTCCTGATTCTCTGTGTCTCCCTCTCTCCTTGTTTCAGGTTTTGTTTTCTTTGACTCTGTCTGTGCCACCTTCTCTCTGTCCCCTTGTCATTTTCCCAGTTCCATTCTGTCCTTTCCCTTCTCTTACCTCACTACTGTCTCTTGCTCTGTATGCCTTTGTCTCTGTCTCCTCTGTCTCTCTGTCTTCCCATCTTCTTTTCTTAAGCACGTCTCTAAGTCTCTTCTACTATATGAATCTTTTTGTCACACACACACACACACACACACAAACATACACACACACTGAACAGTGCTTAGAGTAATTCTGATTTTTTTTTAAATCTTTTAGCAATGCTGTTTTGCTATGTTATTTTTTTTTAAGGTTCCAAATTATTTCTGCCCCATGAGACATGGTGTGTTTTCTTCCATCCTCTCTTTTCTCCAAGACCGGCCTGTGTTTTGTGGATCACCCAGCAGAGGATATGCAATCTGTGCTTTTCTATATCACCTGATCCTGGAAACTAAAGATGCACACTTCTTCCAGACTACTCAGCCCAGCTTAGCGCAGGGTTAAACTTGTCAGGAGGATCTCAGATCTCCTTCATGGTCAGTTTGACCAGAGACAGACTGATGCTCCTGGTTTTGCTACTTTTGCTATTCTAAGTGACTTCTAAGTTACTTAATACACAGACTACATAGTATTTCAGTTTTATGCTTTAGTTCAAGCCACCATGATAGAACTCTACAGTGTGTTCTGAATAGCTTGCTGGGCTTGAAAAACAGAGATTATGGAAAAGATTTAGATTAGACTTATGAATAGTGTTATGGTCTTAAAAAGGGAGAGAGTCATTGGGGTCAGAAAATCAAAGAATAAACCCTTTGGGCAAGTGTATACATTAGTTCAGAAATAGAGTATTTTGTAGTTTATGCATGGTTAATTGCATAGTTGTTGGAAAAAAATAAACAGAACCATTATCACATTACCATATAATTACTATTGTTTCCTAAGAAGTTACTATGTAGTTACTACATTATTACAGAAAAATAAAGCATGTTATTTCATGGTAACTATGCAATTAGTTCATGTCACCATCAAATGTACACTTACTGAACCAACAAAGAAATAAAATGTTCCATTTTTCCCTCCATGTTCATGAGTCATAATATTGTCTCTCTTTTAGAAATGACATAATGAATCAATGTTCTAATGTAAAAAAAACACACACAGATTATGCTTTCTTCCTGATTTTTTTTTTCTGGTGAGCAAATGAATACCTTGGAAACCACAGATGCAAAACAGACAGCATGCCAGATAGGCAAGCAAACAGATTCCATCAAGAAAATCTACTGCATTTAATGAGAGAGGAACAATGGCCCCTTTTTGGCTGTAGTTAGGAAGGGGCACCTTGGCAAGCTGGTGGTTAGAAGGAATGAGAAAAGGATTAAAAAGCACTTCATTCTACATTATATGCAGGCTAAAAGCATAGCAAACAAAAACTGGTACCATGTTATGTGTACATTCCGAGAAAAATTTCAGTTTCTATTGCACATACTTTGAAGGAGAAATCCAAGATTTCAATATTTAAATCATTCTATAAAAAGCAAACCACTTGGTAAAAGTTGGAATGCACTCTCAGAAGTTGGTTCTGGTAGTGCAAAAGAAATTTAGAATTAGAAAGGAGAGTTGCACATCATTGTTTGTTAATGCCAGCGAGTCTTTATATTTAAAGCCTTGTGTACAACCATCGTTCTATGAAGCTAATTGCTAGCTGCTTAAAATAATGAGAACAGTTCTGTTTATTGTAACTAATTGATTTCCAATACTTCAAAATTAATTGGGCAGAACAGGTCATCCTAAGCTTTTTTTGAGGCATGTGTTAATGGGCTCTGAATTTAAGAAATTAATGGACAGATTAGTATAATTTATTTTCACATTTGTTATTTTTCTGGAAGAAATAGCTTTAAAATCCTCCTGGGGATGGACTCTATTTCTATTCCATTTCTAGATCCTCTCCTCTTGTTCTGCTGCACAGTACTCAACTCACTTTTTTATTGCTAGCAGGAAAATCCCTGGTCTCCCTCGATGTAAAGAATTTAAATTCTAATCATGAAGGTGAAGAGTCCCAGGGATCCTCTGAACCCACTAAAGTCCTTACAATATAGTCCCCACCATCTTTGATGTACAAAAGGATACCTAGAGAGAAACTTGTATTTTATGCAATATTTATATTTATATGGAGATTTCATAATATTCATAGCTGATGTGTCACTTTTGGAAAATGTAGGTTGATTATAACCACAGTTTTCAAGCTTTCTATTAGCACAGAAAGACATTTAAAAGGATGAAGTCAAATAAAACTTTCAACAATGATGAAGTTATCTAAATTCTAATGATCTGATTCAATGGCTATCAGTCATGAAAATATATTTAAATAAATATTTTTAACAACAATATCAGAAATTCCTGAGATTTAAAATCCTTAAAGTAGTTGCAAATATAGAACTAAATCTAACTTTGCTTATGATTAAAGCAAAGCTCTTGTGTCTTTCTCTTTTCTCACTCATCCCATCTCCCACTCTTTCCTGGCCTCAACCTTTCAGGTTTTCATTACACACAGAACACAAGCATCCCATTGAGCAACACACCAAAGCCTTTGTTTGCTATTAAGGATTAAGAGGAAGGCTTATTTTTTTCAAAAGGAGAAGCTTTGTTGTGGTGGCAGAATTCTAAAATGGCCCTCAAGACTTTCTGTCTCTCTCCGTGTCAGGCCCCATGTAATCCTTAGGATTGTGACTATCATGGATTTTACTCCCATAGTAGATTATGTTAAAACAGGGAGCTTACCTGAGTGGGCCTGATATAGTCACATCAACTCTTCAAAAGATGAGACTTTCTTCAATGGGTCACAGAAAAAGAGATCAGAAACCTGTGCTCCTAGTAGCCCAGAAGAAAGCCAGTTTCCATATTGTGAATTGCCTTTGGGGACCTCATTAAAACAAATGATGGATGACCTGAGGAGTTGAGATCAATCCCTGATCCACAGCTGGATGGCAAACAGATAGCGACAGGCCTGCAACCACAAGGAAACGGATTCTGCCAGCAATCAGAGAGTTTGGAAGAAGTCCCCAAGTCCAGATGGACAACCACTGACCTTGCTGGCACCTTACTTTTAGCCTGCTGAGACCCTGAGCAGAGAATCTAGTCATGCCACACAAGATACTTGACCTGTTTGAAGATGTGATATAACAAATTTCTGTTGTCTTAAACCCCTAGTTATTTGTTTTGCAGCAATAGAAAAATAATACAATTGGAAGGAAAGCATCTTATTCTTGAATCTGTGGTACTTTTTCACTTTTATACTTTTCATCTGAGGCAATGTAGAGATATGTCATTGAGGTCTTGTTATTTCTCTGGCAAAACTTTAGATTCAAATTTCAATAGTAACTGGGCAGACTTAGTATTTAATGAATTTATGCAATTAATTTTTTTAATAGAACCAGAGTGCCTCCCAACACCTATGCTGTTAGTACAAGCTTTTTTTTTATTGAAAGGAAACTCTTTCCTCTATAAAAAAAAAAAAATAAAAAAACTCTAAGTACCCTATCCACCCAATTTCTAAGGTTTGAAGCATTCATAGACCCAGGTATAAATGATGTGATACAATTCACAGATGAAGATAAAAAGAGGGAAATCCAGATTTGCATCAGTCTACATCGTATTTGTCAAAATCACAAAAAGAACAAGATCTCAACTCACATAGTTGATACTGCACTGATAACAGATGTACCCTCATCCTCCAAGAGGAAACATGCAAAAGCCAGGCAAGTTTAATGAATGTGTTTAATGAATGTTACTTGGATAAAGACATCATGGTGATCTCTGTGAAGCTGAACTCATGGATAGACTGCCTTTGAAAAGTACAATTTAAGCCAGGGCATGGTGGTGCATACCTGTTATCCCCAGCAATTCAGGTGGCTGAAGCAGGAGGATTGCAAATTCAATGCCAGCCTCAGCAACTTAGCAAGACTCTGCCTCAAAATAAAAAATAAAAAGGGCTGGAGATGTGGTTCAGTAGCTAAACACCCCTGGTTCAGTTTTCAGTACCAAAACCAAAAATACCATTTAATCACTTTCCAGGTAAGCTATACTATAGAACTTGGGAATCTAAAACAGAGTTGTAATTTAAGTGTTTGCATACTCCCTGTCACTTGCCATCAGGTCAGGCTTCATTGAAGATATGGAGATTAAGGGATTAGAGGAAATTTACTACTCTGCTGTGGTCCTTGGTTACTGTTATTGTTGTTTTGTTTTAGATATGTGCTCAATGTCTTCTCCTTTTATAAAGAATGCGATTGTGGTTTTGTTTTACAGCCAAAACACTTGATTTTTAATGCAGATTTTTGAGATATAATTAATATACCATAAAATTCACTCTTTTAAATTGTCAAATTGAGTGGCTTGTAGTAAATTCATAATTGTGCAACCATCACCACTGCCTAATTTTAGAACCCTTTTAAAAATCACCCTACAAAGACAAGATTTATCCATTAGCAATCAATTCCCTAGTTCTCCCTGCCCAAAACTCTCAGAACCTCTAATCTACTTTGTTTCTATAGTTTTGCCTTCTAGATATGTCACATCAACAAAATAATATAATGTATGATTTTTTTGTATCTGGTTTCTTGGTTAATGTTTTCAGGGTTTATCTGGTTGTTCTATGAATCAGTACTTGGTTACATTTTAAAGTCAAATAATGCTCCATTATATGGGTGTGTCACCTTTGTTTATTAATTAGTCAACAGATATTTGAATGGTTTTCTACTTTTTGGCTATGATGAATAATGCTGCTAGGAATATTCATGTAAACGTTTTTCGTGTGGACCTATGTTTCCAATTCTCTTGGGAATGAAATTATTGAATCATGTTGTGATCATGTTTAACTTCTTGAAAAACTGCAAGCTATTTTCCAAAATGGCAGCACCATTTTGAAATCCGATCAATAATGAATGACAGTATTCAATTTCTCCACATACTCACTAATACTTGCTGTTGCCTGTCTTCTTTCTTCTAAACATCTTCAAGGGTATGAAGTATTATGCTCCCCTAATGACTAGTGACATTGAAGATTTTTTCACAAGTACATTGGCCACTATTTCTTCATTGGATAAATGTCTACTCTAATTCTTTGCCCATTTTCAAGTTGAGTTATTGAGTTGCAAGAATTCTAAATATAAGTAAGTCTGTTATCATATATATGACTTGCAAATATTTTCTCCTCTTTTGTAGATCACCTTTTTTTAAGAGTATCTTTGAAGCATAAAATTTTTTAGTTTTGATCATATTCAAATTACCTATTTTTTTTTTATTTTGATGGTTAGTTTATGTTTTTGGTGTCATATCTAAGAAACCATCAAATCCAAAGTCAAAGATTTATGTGAATGTTTCATTGTAACAACTTTATAATTTAATTCTGACATTTAAGTCCATGATCAATTTTAATTTTTTCATATGGCATGAAATAGGGGTCCAATTTCAGTCTCTTACCAGTGAATATACCCTTATCCCTGTACTACTTGTAAAAAGACTATTCTGCTACCATTGAATAGTCTTGACACCCTTATCAAAAATCAATTGAGCATAAATATATGTGCTTATTTTTGGATTCTCAGTTCTATTTCACTGATGAATATGTATTACCTTATGCTAGTACCATACTATCTTGATTACACTAGCTTTGTAATAAGTTTTGAAATAGGGAAATGTAAATCCTCCAACTTTGTTCTATTTCAAGATTGTTTTGGCTATTCTGGATCCCTTGAATTTCCATATGAATTTGAGGATCAACCTTTCAGGTTTTACAAAAACTGCATCAAGATTTAGATAGAGTTTTGTTAACTCTGTGGTACCATTTGGGGAGTATTTTCATCTTACATATTAGTCTTTTAGTCCATGAACATGGAAAAATCTTTTAGTTATTAGGTCTTTATTTGTTTAATGATATTTTGAAGTTTTCAGTGTAGCATACAAGTCTTGTACCTCTTTTGTTAAGTGTATTTCTAAATATCACACTCTTTTTTACTATTATTGTAAATAGAATTATTCTCTTGATTTTATTTTACAACTAACTGTTCATTAATAGAATAATGTGTTCTCAGGACAATATGGCTATAGTGAATTCTAGGACACCACAGCCAAGTCCAATACATTCTTCAAAGGTCTATCAATAACTGTGTTACATTTGCAAGAAAAATTTGTGTTTGTATTTCTGTTTCTCAGTAAAATACACTTTGACTTTTAAATAATAGGAATGCTTTTTATACAAAAATACAGATATAAATATAGAAGCAATTTTCTTACATTCTTCATTCAGGCAAAAAAAATTTACTGACCTTGTTTTATGAGCTAGGCATTATAGTGGTTCTTGAGAGACATTAGTAAACAAAGCAAAGATCCACGCCTCCTTTGAATTTACCTTACCTATGTGCGGTACCAGGAATTTAATTCAGGGGCACTTGACCACTGAGTCACATCCCCAGCCTACTTTTTGTATTTTATTTAGAGACAGGGTCTCATTGAGGTGCTCACTTTTGCTGAGGCTGGCTTTGAACTCACAATCCTCCTACCTCAGCCTCAAGATCCACTGGGATTATAGGTGTGCGCCAGAGCTCACCTTTTCTTCTGTACAGAATATGTCCAAATTTTGAAGAGAAATAAATTTATTAAGGATCTTGTCCTAGGGAATATTATAATCTGATTATGATAGTCAAAAAAGTAGTAGGCTGGGGTTGGGGTTGTGGCTCAGTGATAGAGCGCTTGCCTAGCATGTATGAGGCACTGGGTTCAATTCTTGGCCCCACATATAAACAAATAAATAAAGTGATCAATAACTAATAAATTATTTTTATAAAAGTAGTAGTCTGACATTTGTCATGCTATACCTGTTATATATCCATATATGTTGTTTGTTTTACTCAATTAATTATATTTAATAAGGACTTATATTATCAAAATCTATGCTGAGAGCTGTTTACAACATAGCCCCCTGCTTCAAATGGTTGTTAAAATGGGAGCTGTATAATCAAATTATTTCTGCCTGATGTTATAGGATAAACCACAACAATAGGGCAAGATGCCAGATAATTTTGGAGATGACAGAGTCTCACCAACTGTATTCAGAGAGGTGCCCAAATCATGTTGAAATTGTATGATTAATATGCTTATAAGTGAGAAGTGAAGCAGGGTTTTTAAAAAGAAAATATAATGTATGTATATGCATGCAAACACACATATGTGTGTGTATTCTTTACTTATATAGTCTGATTTATTCCTGAGAAGGAGGAGGAATACAAGAGGAAAAAGAAGAATCAGGAAGGGAAGGCAAAAGGAAAAGAATAAAAGGAAAAAATGAGAAAAGTATGTGAAGAATGAAAAGGAGAAAAACAGAGGGAAAGCAAGTAATTAGAAGGAAGAGAGGCAACTACTTTTTGTGTATGTGACGAGGAAGGTACTGACCTAAAACTCTGCATTAATTGCTTCATTTTTCTGTACACAAAGGTCCAAGTGGAAGACATTATTATCAACTCTGGTTTGTGGATATTGTAACCAAGGTCTAGATAAGCTAGCACATAAATTTCCCAAAGTCATATATCCAGTAAATTATAAAGGGAGAATTTGTCCCTGAATTTGTCTAAGTGAGTTCACATCCATATTTTGGAGGAATGAAAAGATACTGAGAGAGTTTAAAAGAAACAAAAAAATCATCACAAAATCTTAGGAAATCTTTTCCAATCATATCAGAATCAGGAGCCAGCAAATGAGGTCATGAAACAAGGCCCTTATTTCTTCATTCTTTCCCTCCTAGCACCTAGCACAGCGCCAAACACGTGGTAAGGGTTTACTTATATTTGGAAACCCAAGGGCCATTTGAAAAACATCAGATAAGATCATAGAGCAGCATCATTGAAACCAAAAAAAAGCCTCAAGAAAATTGTGGTGATCCGTATTCCATGCCACAGAGATTTCAAGAAGAGAGAAGGCTGAAGAAAGACTGAAATAAAGTGATTAAAAAGGTTCTTCATTCTCTTAATGCTGTTGTTATTGATTTTTTTTTTCATTTTATTGAGGGCTAATTTATATACATAAGATATATCTTGTTAAAAGGCACAGTTTGATGAATTTGATCACACATGTCTCTATATAACACCAAAAACAAGACACAATCATCACATCATTCCCAAAGCATCCCCAAAATATGCTTCATGTAATAATGTCAGCATTTCTTATTTTTATTTGTTTTTATTTATTTATTTATTTATTTTTATTGTTGGTTGTTCAAAACATTACATAGTTCTTGATATATCATATTTCACACTTTGATTCAAGTGGGTTATGAACTCCCATTTTTACCCTGTATACAGATTGCAGAATCACATCAGTTACACTTCCACTGATTTACATATTGACATACTCATGTCTGTTGTATTCTGCTGCCTTTCCTATCCTCTACTATCCCCCCTCCCCTCCCCTCCCCTCCCCTCTTCTCTCTCTACCCCCTCTACTGTAATTCATTCCTCCCCCTTGTATTATTTTTCCCTTTCCCCTCACTTCCTCTTGTATGTAATTTTGTATAACCCTGAGGGTCTCCTTCCATTTCCATGCAATTTCCCTTCTCTCTCCCTTTCCCTCCCACCTCTCATCCTTGTTTAATGTTGGTCTTCTTCTCGTGCAATACACAATGGAGTATTACTCTGCATTAAAAAATGACAAAATCATAGAATTTGGAGGGAAATGGATGGCATTAGAGCAGATTATGCTAAGTGAAGCTAGCCAAGCCCTAAAAAACAAATGCCAAATGTCTTCTTTGATATAAGGAGAGTAACTAAGAGCATTTCTTATTTTTAATACACTTCATGTTTGAAGAGAATATTTTTTCATGAACAGAATTTCTTTAAATTATAATTAATGTAAATCAGTGTGTCAATCTCTTATTTTATAGTTCATAGGTCCTGTATTTATTAACAAAATATTTACATATCCTGAAATCATGAAGAACTCTTCAAATATCATTTTAGAAGAATGATTGTTTTTTACATTCATATAAATCCTGGAATCCAACTATCCATAAGCTGTAGAAATGCCTAAAATCAAAAATAACTGCTATCTAAGCATTGGAATGCAGTTTGCAGTTTCTTAAATAATTAAACTGTTACAGCATGCCCTAACTGTCTCCTCCTAGGTACTTCTTCATGAGAAATAAATGCCATGTCTTTACAAAAACTCACACATAAATATTTAAAACAGTTTATTTGCAAAATCAGAAACTAGAAATTATTCAAATGTCCATCAGCAGGTGAACAGATAAATAAATCTGGTATATCCATAAAGTAGAATATTACTCAGAAAAAAAAGATGAATAAACTTTTTGATTCAATTATTCTCAAAATATGTACTCTATAATAGAAGCCAGATACAAAAAGTTCACGAGAGACATGATAACATTTATAAGAAATTTTTGAAAATTTGAAAGTGCAAATGATAATACTAGAAAGCAGATCAGTTATTTGGGGATGAGACAGATGAAGGTAGAAAGGGAGAGTTATAAAAGCACAGTAGGGAATTTGGTGGGGGGGGGAATGGTGAATATGTTCATTATTTTGATTGTGATGATAGTTTGATAAATCTATACATAATATAAAAATTAACAAATAGTATGCTAAAAATATGTGTGGTTCCTAGGATGTCAAGTAAGCCCTAATAAAGTTGCTAAGGTCATTAAATTGTGTATTCTTATACAATAGAACACATAACAGCAAAGAAAATAAATTATAGTTGTATGTGGTATCCTGCATGATGTCATATCCATAAGCAAAAGAAGCCAGAAAATAAAATGTACATAGATTCTGATTCCATTTCATGAAGTTCAAGAACATGAAAAACTTACCTATTATGTTAAGAGTTACAACAGTGTTCAGCCATAAAGAAAAATGAAATGATGGCATTTTCAGGAAAATGGATAGAACTTCAGATCATTATGTTAAGTGAAATAAGCCAAACTCAGAAGGTCAAGGATTGTGTTTTCTCTCATATGTGGAAGATAGGAGAAAGGAAAAGAAAGGTGTAGGAATCTCATGAAAACCAAAGGGAGATCAGTAGAGGGCAGAAAACAGGAAGTGGGAAGAAGGAAAGGAGCAAGTGCTAGGGACTGAGACTGTTGACATTATATTGTTATATGGTGTGCATATACAAATACATAACAAGAAATCCCATCATTATGCACAACTATAATGTACCAATAAAAAATATGAAAAGAAAAAATAAGAGTTACAACAGCAGAAAACTTTGGAGGAAAAGATAGTTTGGGAAGGAGCTGAGTATAGTCTCTTAGAAGATTAAAGTGCTGTTTCTTGAACACAGTGGTGTTTAAGGAGTGTTTAAGGACTTACAGGAGTGTTTTCTTTATAAAAACTCATCGAGCTTTAATGCTTGTGTTTGTGCAACTTCACACTAGGGCGTTAGGCGTCTATTAAAAGTTTAAACACATAATACAATACAAAACAAAGAAGAGGCTGAGGGTGAGCCTTGTTGAGACTATTTCAGTAAGGTAACATGGATGGAAGTCAGGTCATGAGAACAGAGGCAATAGGTTCATTGTAAAAAGCAAATGTAAGCAACTCCTTCAAGAAACACTTGAAATAAAACAACGAAAAAAGGAGATAAGAGTCAAGGATATAATGTACTTCTTTAAAAAATATGATCTAGTGGTTAAGAGCATGTGCTTAGGAATAAGATATTCTTTATTTCAAACCATTTCTCTATGCCTTAATAGCTAAAACTCTGGGAGGTGATTTAACTCAATGTTCCTCAACTAAAGAGTGGGAATAATAATAACTTAATTTTCTCAATTATTGTGAGGATTAAATAGGAATTAAATGATTAAATAGAGTGCAGCATGCAGCATAACACCTACTAAGCTCTTTAAAAGTGTCAATAATTATTTGATAATGACTTAAAATAATTATTTGGTAATTGGAAAAAAATCACTGCAAAGGGATTATGGGAGTTTTTTCAGAATTCAAGTGTATTAGTTCATTTTTCATTACCATAACAGAATACTGGAAACAGACTAGCTTTATGAAGAAAAAAGATTTATTAAATTTCACATTTCTAGAGACTTAAGAACAAAGCATCAGCATTAGCTTAGATCTTTAAGGACATCATTGTAGAAAGCAGAAGAAAATCTAGGAGTTAAAAATTACATCATGAAATAGAAAGTCAAATAGAAACTGGGGTCCCATAATTCCTTCCAATGAGGACCTTCCATTAGACTCTACCTCTTTCATGTCTGCCAACATTGCAACATCAGAGATCAAGTTACCAATGTAAAAAGCTTTGAGGAATAGACAACATGCAAACCATAACATCAGGTTTTGCCCCTGCCAAAAGTTGTTACTGAGAGTCAGAAAAACCAGCAAGAAAACTGTATTCATGTCATGGAATGACAACATGAGCATTCAGGATTGGCTAGCTTCTCTCTCAAAAAGAATTTGGGGCTGAAGCCTAAAGCACTAAACTGTAAATATGTTAAACACAGATCTGAATCTTCCTTTCCTTCCCCATCTTCAAAAAAAACAAAGACCCATCAGGCTCTCAGATGAATCCACTGGGAGTGCTGTGCACTGGGAATAGGGGAAAAGGAGAGAATAACTGAGTCTCAGCAACATGGTAACCCATTCCACACCCAACTTAATACCTGATTAAATTGAGGTGATGAGCTTACCTTAAGTTTAAACTTATATTTAAATTCTATTTAATTTATATTATGTTTAACTTATCTTTAAAGGAACAACAAATTCTCTATGGTGAAAGACAACCTTACAGAATTCTCTCTTTTATACACAATGTCCAGAACATAATAAAAATATTATTAGACATTAAAAAATTCATGACCATGTGACCAATAATAAAAAGAAAATATAGAAGCAGACTAATAGATGATCCAGACTAGTGGTACAAAAAACAATCCAGATTAATAGATAAAAATTTTAAAGTGACTATAATTAATATATTCAAATAATAGAGTTCAATAATATGTCTGAAATGATGGAAAAATAAGTGAATTAATAAAAATAATAAGCCCATGAAAAAACACAAATAAAAGCTTAAAATATATAACTTTAAATAAATGAAAAAATTTGAATACACATGAAAATAAATACATATATACACTATAGCATTGAAAATTAGTATATATGACATGATGGAGGAAGTTGTAATACATTTCATTAAATAGTTGTCATAGAGAAAATCATAATCAGTCACAAGATAATTTAAATAAGAATAAGCAATAGAGATACAATATGCAATGTTTTAGATACAAACATATTTTTAAAAAGTAAGTTCCTAAATAATTTATTAATGAGGAAATTACAATGAAAATTTGTAAATAAATAATCAAAGCTTATATGATAAAATTGAAGCAGAGCTTAGATAGAAAGGCTTAGCAATTAAACACATTTGTTTGAAAAATTAGAAAGAAAATGAAGAGTTGATTGCTCAATTCAATAAATATGAAAGTTGAGTTAAAAACTAATCTAAGTAACACAAAAAGAAACACAATTGAAATAAAGGCAGGATTATATAATAAAAGCTGTTTTTTTGAAGAGATTTTTAAACACAAAATGCAAAAAAAAAAACCTAGTAAAAATAACTAAATGAATATTAAATTCTTTTGTTCAGTAATAACACCATAAAGTATAGGTTAGTTATTGACTGGGAAAAAAAGAGTTGCAAGATACATAACTGACCAAAGTTTAGAATACTAAGTAAAGAAAACTTACATATCAATAAGAAAATTATTACCAATATTTGAAAATGACCAAAGCTACAAATAAGCAATTCACAGGAAAGGATTAAAAAAGAAAAAAAGATATTCTGTCTCAAAACTCATATGAGATATACAAATTAAAATAACTAAAAGCTACCATTTCATGAATGACAATGACCAAAATTCAAAAACATAATGGAGATATTCCATGGAGTCAGGAATCCATAATTTTTTTTTTTTTTCGTGGCTATGTGTCCAGCACCTAGAACAGTGCCTGGCTCATGGGAATTACTCAAAAAATAATTATTAAGATACTGAACAAATACCCAGTATGGATAAGCAGGAGAAAAATAGACTTTTCATTTCCTTCAAGCGGTCTAAAAAAATGCAATTACATTAGACAATTATCTAATCAAGATGGGAGGTGTACATACCACTCAGCTTTTCCATTTCTAGTTACAAACCCTTGAGGTACTCTTTCACACATATTGAAGAATAGTCACTGAAACACTATCTCTAATTGAATATTTAAAATAAAAAATTCTTACTTCCCTTCCAAACAAGATTGACTTAATAATTACAGTGCATTCATATGATGGATTTCATATAGATACAACAATAAAAAATGAAGAAGACTATATAAAACAATGGATTTTCAAAAATATAACATTCATATGTAAGAAAAAGATCAAGTTACAATACTATATAACCAACATGATACTACTTACATAACATGAAAACAGAACTGCATAATGTTTAAAAAACATGTATGCATTTTATTTATGCTAAAGCTTGCATGGGATTTTATTTGCCAGGTTTAGGATAGTTCTTTTCTTTTAGAAGGCAACAAGAAGACGTAGATGTGAACATTGAGCTCCTCTAACTGTACATTTCATGGGCATTTTTGTTTAAGTAAAAGATCTAAGTCAAATAAATAAAATACTAAAATGTGTGAAGTCAGGTAGTAAATATATACATGTTTTAAAACTTATTCTATAAGTTTTCTGGTGTGTTTGAAAATATTAAGAAACACGGAAAAAAACTAAGAATAGGATTTTCTTTGCCCTTGAACCAAGTGGGGGTAGTGTCTGTAAAGTAGGAAGCAACATCTGCTAAGCAAAGAGCTTTAAAAGACAGTGGGGATAATGAATGTGGTATATAAGGTCCAAAACCTCAGACAGCAAAACAACAATTGTGATTAGTAGCACATGAAATACTCTAAGCTATCTAGATTAGCCTACAAAATGCAATTCTACCACGAATGAAGTTCACAAAAAAAGGTACAGGATTTAGAGAACTGATTGAGATGCCATATGCAGACACATAAGATCTTCTTGGAAAGGCTACTTGTGACTTCAACACATTATGGTGTTAATTGTAAATGACACCCAAAGGCTTGTGTGTTGAAGGCTCGGTCCCCCAGCTGCTGGAGCTATTGGCTGATGATACAAACTTTAAAAAAGTCAGATCATTGAGAGTGTACCCTTGAAAAGAATATTGGTACCCACACCCCATCCTTTCTCTCTCCCCCATTCCAGTTACTGTGAGGTGAGCAAGTTTTTTCCTCCATGTGCTGTCCACCATGATATTCTGCTTCATCCTAAGACCAAAGTAATGGGGCTGCAGCCTCTGAAGTCATGAGTCAAAATAAATCTTTCATCCTTACAGGTTAATTATTTCAAGCATTTTGTCACAGTGGCAGAAAAGCTAATACAACACATATTTTCCAAAGAAAACATAAGCCCAGTAACATTGTTTGGATGAAGAAAACTAATAAATATTACTACTACCAGAGAAAGAATGATGTCATTCAAATAAATTTTATAACTTTCATAGGGCCACACTGAATGCAGATGACCCAATTAGCATATGCAAGCCAGTTTTGTCAAGTCCTTTCTTCCTCACACAAGGAAATCTGTGTATCTGTAGCCAAATGAAGATTTAAGCTGTGGCTGGCCTTGGCTGTGACCCCATCAAGCCAGAGCTCACTGAACTGTTTGATTGTGAATGACTTCTTTGGTTTTTAAACTGGTTAAATATGATGAAAATCTGTGCACAAACTTGCAAGTGAATCAGAGAAAGACAAAGACCTTTGAAATGGACATTTCAAATGAGCTAAGTAGGCGAGGGAGGCTGCAAGTAATTGTTCATATTTCATGGGGACTTGGCTTTTCATGAATTCATCTCAGTGTCATCTTTCATACATATTACAGTGTCGGTTCATTAAAATTCTTGATGCAGCGCTGAACCTGGTCAGACTGAAATGGGGCTGACAAACCTCATGTCTGCCGCATAGATAACCAGACCTTATGAAGGTGAAATTAGTTTTCAGGAGCTGTACTGCTCACTTGATTGATTCCGTCTTAGAAGTCATATGACTTAATGTTTCCTGCTTGGGCTGCCTCTGTCATGCAAACATGACCTGATAACACATTGTCAGGAGCGCTCCAGAGAGCTAACAGCAATCTAACATCTTTCTACTGAGTGTGAAGTTCCATCTGAAATGTGCATATTTGATAAGCAGCTCGTCTTCTCTCTGTCCTTTTCATTTTCAGAAAGTTAATCTTCTCTGCTCCAGTGAGTGCAGTGGAGAGATGAGGTGGGCAGACATGCCGCAGGTGGCCCCAAGCTCCTGCACGTGGGAGAGCTTGCTATCAAGAGGCCAGTGTGTCTGGGCATCACTTCCAGGAGGCAGCCAGGCAAGGAGTGACAAGGCAGGTCCACCATCCGTGTTCAGGAGGTCAGCATTTCCAAGGGAGGAAAATTAAACCTCAGAGTTTCTTTGCTGTGTGTTATTTGACTTTGTTGTCAGGGATTCATTTAACTATCTCTTGACCATGGCAAAAATCTGTCACATGTCCAGTCTAAAATACAAACTGCTTCCCTTTGAACTAGAGGTGGCTGAACCATAGAATTTTAACACTGGGCGACACAGAGACCCTCCCCCACAGAGCCCCATTTTACAAGTGAACAAATCTAAGCCCAAAAAGGTTAAATGGCCTATCCAATGTCACACAACGTTATCAGTGGCAGATGCAGGATGATGACTGAAATCTCCAGATTCAATTCAGTTCTAGCAGTACTCCACTATATGTACCCCACCCAGAAGTCTGTCTAGGACTTCAGAGAGATTACAAGCATAAGGTCATATTTGGATTCAGTACAATAGCTTCTCATTCCTGATCCAGGCTTCTAATTCTCTCACATAATAACATTTTTTTTTAACTTTACAAGTTAAAAACTGCAACCACAGACATTATGTCATTGCCCTTCACAAAGAAATTTTTCCATATGAAGCATGGTGAAGCATTGTTCTCATTTCACTGGTAAAGAAAACAAGAATCAGAAAAGTAAGGTGCTATCGTTTGGGTGTGTAATGTCTCCTGACAGTTCAATGTATTGAAGGCTTAGTTAGTCCCTGGCTTGGCACTAATGGGAGGTGGTGGAACCTTCAAGACATGGAGCCTAGTGGGCAGTCCTCTGGTCATAAGGTATAGTCCTTGAAAGAGACAGCAGAAACCCCACCTCTCTCTTTTTTTTCTCTCTCTCTCCTTTTCATGTTCCAGCCATGAGGTAAGTGGCTTTGCTCCACTATGGGCTCCCCTCCATGATGTGCTTCCTAACCACAGGCTCAAACGCAACAGGATCATGGACTGAAAACCCAAAAAGTATGAGCCAAAATAAGTTTCTCTTTATAAGTCAATTATCTCAGATATTTGGTATAGTTACAGAAATCTAATATATTACATAACTCATATGGTCACCCAGAAAGTACTTGGAAGCATTGTTTGAGATAACAAAAGGTAAAGACATAAGTACCTAAGAATCAGAGTATCTAACACTGAAGAATGGCCAAGTGTCAGTTATACAACCCGAGATGAAAGCAAGAGGACAGAGAGCTCCAGAAAAAATCCACCAAGAAAATAATAAAACCAATATAAGTCATCTGATTTTTAATCTTAATTTCTTCAGCTATGTTAAGGTATAATTGACAAATAAAAATTATATGTATTTACAGTGTGAGATGTGACGATTTGACATATATATATGCAGCAAAATTATTAAATCACACTGATTAACAATGCCATCACCTTATCTTTTTTGCTGTGAGAGTATTTAAGATCTCTCTAAACAAATTTCAAGTATTACAATATATTAACTATAGTGTCCACACTGTACAGTGGATTCCAGAATTCATGTTCATCCTAACTAAAACTTGCACCCTTGGACAAACCTCCTCCTTTCTGCATCCCCTGCCCCCTAGCCCCTCACCACTCTCCTATGCTCTGATTCTGTGAGTTTTAGATTCCATGGGTAAGTTACATCATGAAATACATGTTTATACTTGTTTTGCTTCATTTCAGGTTCATCTAGATTGTTAAAAATGATACGATTATCTTTTTTTTTTAAGGATGAACAATATTCCATGGTAAATATGTACACATTTACTTGATCTCCTCATCAGCTGGTGGAAACTTAGATTAATTCCATATCTTGAGTTTGGGGAATAGTGCTGTGAGGAACTCGAAGATAGGTCTTTGACATATTGATTTCATTTCATTTGGAGTAAGATTTTTAGATCATATGGTAGTTTTATTTCTATTTTTTGAGGAATCCCCATACTCTTTTCCTTAATCGATGTACTGACTTACTTTCCTACCAAGACTGAGCAATTTTTCTGTTTCTGACTTTTGCCAATGAGAGTTACCTTTTGTTTTATTGATAATAGATGTTCTAGTAGTATCTCACTGTGGTCTTAGATTGCATTTCCCTGGTGATCAGTGATTTTAAGCATTTTTTCATATATACATTGGCCAATTGTCTTTTTAAAAATAAACATCTCTTTAGGTCCTTCATCCCTTTGTAACTAATTCTTATATATTTTAGATATTAGTTTTTTATCAGATGTATAGTTTTTAAATATCTTCTCCCATACTATATATTATTCTGCTGGATGTTTTCTTTATTATGCAGAAGTTTTGTGTTGCTAACATTTCCTTGGTCCATTTTTACTGTTATTGCCTATGCTTTTGGAGTCATATTTTAAAAAAAAAGCCATTACCCAGAACAAAGTCAATAATCAAGTGTTATCCCTGTTTTTCTTTTAGTTTTAGGTTCAGGTCTTACCTTGAAGCTGTTAGCCCATTTGGGTTGGTTTCTGTACATAGTGTGACATCAGGGTATGATCTTATCCTTAGGCAGCAGGATATCCAGTTTCTCCAGCCACATTTACTGAAGAGACTATCCTTTCTCCATTGCATGTCATTCGCACCTTTGTCAAAGATCAGTTGACTGTAAATGTTGATTCCTTCCTGGGTTCCTTCTTCTGGTTCATTGCTGTGTATGGCTATTTTTATGCCAGTTCACTTGATTACCATAGCCTTATAGTATTGCTTGACATGACTATCAGTAAAAGAATATTTATTCTTTTATTGTTGAAAGATCTGTTGAAGAAGAAATAAAAAGAAAGCTAAGGGAATTTCTAAGAGACAATAATTATCTCCAAGAAAAATTCAAAAAGAAGTTCTAATAGTCTATTTGGCTCTGATGTAAACAATATTTAAAAATCAACACTGCAATCACTGACTTTGGATTAACCAAGATCTGTAATATAAATATTTTAGGTGGAGTGTAGAAAAGTGAACTTTTAAGAGAGAGAGGTGTGTATGAGAGCCAAATCCTCATTTATCATAGAAGGAAGTCAATAAACAATGTCTGAAAGGCAATAAATTTGGTTAGCTATTGCTCTGTAACAAATAACTGCAAATGTTAGTAGTTTGAATGGAACCATTTGATTTGTTCAAGATTCTATGGGATGATGATTTAGGCTGAGCTCAGATGAGATGATCTCTACTCCATGTTGTTTTCACTGGGTTCACTGTGTGTTGTGGTCAGCTAACACTAGATGGCTTTACACTTGCATCTGGCAGTTAGTTGGCCATCAGGTGGGTCAATGGAGACAACTAAGTCTTGCACCATGACTCATCCAGGCTTCTTCACATAATATGGTAGCTGCAGTGCTTCTATGAGCAGCAATAAAGTAAACCCCAATTTCAATCCCAGCTTGTTTCTTGGTTTCTAAGGACACACTGGCCAAAACAAGTCATATGGCTAAGTCCAGACTCACATTGGAGAAATAGAATCCATCACATCAGGGAGGGGCAACAAAATTTCATGGAAAGCATACATATAAGCATACATATAGGGAAAAAAATAGCAATTTTTGAAAATGTCATACTAAAAATTTACAGGATAAGCATTTTATTTAAAAATATGAATTGGAGGTTGAGGCAGAAGGATCCATTGAGTCCTACACCAGCCTGGACACTACAGGAAGACGCTGTCTCAAAACAAAAGAAAATTACAAAGTGTCTCTTAGAATATACAAAAGAAGCCCAGCGTGGCATGGCTGCAATCCCAGTGGCTTGGGAGGCTGTGGCAGGAGGCCAGTCTTAGCAACTTAGCAAGGCACTTAGCAACTCAGCAAGTCCCAGCCTCTAATAAAATATATATTAAAAAAGGGCTGGGGATATGAATTGAAAAACCATTTGTCTTTGTTTACTGTTAGTCTTTTCCTCATGCTCTTCCTTCCTATTCTGTTCTTAGTTGCTCTCTTTATATCAAAGAAGACATTTGGCATTTGTTTTTTAGGGCTTGGCTAGCTTCACTTAGCATAATCTGCTCTAATGCCATCAATTTCCCTGCAAATTCTATGATTTTGTCATTTCTTAGTGCTGCATAATACTCCATTGTGTATAGATGCCACATTTTTTTTATCCATTCATCTGAGGAAAAGACTAACAGTAAACAAAGACGAATCGGGGGAGAGAAAGGGAGGGAGAAGGGAAAGCATATGGAAATGGTAGGAGACCTTCAATGATACACAAAATTATAAGAGGTTATGAGGGGCAAGGGGGGGGGGTGGAAAGGGGAGAGAAATGAACAACAGCAGATGAGGTAGAGAGGGAAGATGGGAGGGGAGGGGAGGGGGGATAGTAGGGGATAGGAAAGGTAGCAGAATACAACAGTCACTAATATGCCATTATGTAATAATGTGAGTATGTAACAGATGTGATTCTGCAATTTGTATTTGGGGTAAAAATGAGAGTTCAAAACCCAATTGAGTCTAATGTATGAAAGATGATATATCATGAGCTCTTTAATGTTTTGAACAATCTATTAAAAAAAGACATAAAAAAAAGAAAAACCAGAATTAAGCAGTTATATTGTACAAATCACAAATAGATATGTACAGCAAAATTGCAAACAAAATGGCTACCTTAACATTATTTGAATATAGTTGGGTGAACTTTTCAATGACATTTAACAGAGCTTTAATGTTCTTTATCTAAAACTACCTATAAAGCAAGATGATGTTTTCTAGAAATTACATTAGATAGCAAAGAGGTGGAACTAAAAATGAGAAGTTTAAGAGCTCATTTCATGAAACATGTGAAAACATAAGTATTTTCCAGTGAGTATGTTTTTAAATGAATTTAAAATATATCTTCAACCAAATTAAAAATTAATTGTTCATAGATATGGAATCATCAGATCCGTAAAATATTCACATTGATCAAGCTGGTTTATAGGGTTAGGTTGAGGACTAGTGTTAGGGGAAAATTAGTTTAATTTTCTTTCAAGCAAGGTAACTGCCATCTATTTGGTGATGATTTCTGTTCAGACACATTTTATATAGAAATATCACACCAAAATGTTAATAATAGTTTTATCTCAGTAATGGAACTGCTAAGAATTTTAAAAATCTTTAGTTGGAATAAGTCTGTATTTTTATTTTAACAGGGATGACCACTAGCTATGCTACCAGCTTATGTCCTGTTCAAATCTCCTGTTTTTATGTCGGAGCAGCTTCCTTCCCCTCTTCCCAGCCCTCAACTCTACCAAGGCCATCAGCACCTTACCAGAAGTCTACCTTGGCCTGAGTTTTCCTGAGGAGGCCATAGGGAGGCTCTGCAGGTGGCCGAAAGATAATGATTAATGATTCCACAGGGTCAGTCCTTGGAACACCTGGTATAGATGGAAAAAGTCCCTCCACATTTGACCAAGTCATCACTTAACTCATGACCTGGCAAACAGCAGCTCCCTCCCACATGGAGACTATTTAGTGGCACTCCTTACTGATGATCAAAATCATTCTTTTAGGGATTTTTCAAACAAAACAGAGAAGAATTATTAACTCTGAAGATGATGATTGTGCTACTATTTAAAGTGCATAAAACTGAGCATAAACACAAAAAGTTGATTTTCCTATAGAATAGCATAAAAAGTCATATTAAAGCAACTTAATCATCGTGAAAAAAAAAAACAGTTTCCTATTCCTCTAGAATAGGAAAGGCTCAGCCTTTAAAAATAATGTAAATAGGAACTGCCTGATTTTAATTCCCTGGAAAAAAAAAGTTTGCAATTCCATCATAGATAAGGTGTCCTCACTTTAGGTCTACATGCTACAAACAACAAAATAATCATAAAAATGGCTGAATGTCCTTAGCAAAAGAAGTCAAACATCTTTTGCCAAACACCTATCTCACCACACATAAAATAATGTTAACTGTCTAAATGAATTTCATTATGCCTAATAAAAGGCCTATATCCCAAATTTTTGCTTTAAAAAAAAATTCCATTAGCATCAACATTATACCCAGTATCCAATTCATTGTTTGGCATATGGTAAGCATGCAATACATTTTTGTTTAATTAATAATTTTTGTTTACCCCAGAAGTGGCATATAATGATAAAGTCAATACAACACTGAAATTTTCCTAAAAAAATCACCCAATAAGTTATTCCTCAAGAGTCATCAATGATCCCATGGAGCAAATGTACACAAAAAAAATTCATAAGTAAATGTATATGTTCCATATCTTGTGCCCATTCCTTTTCACATACGTGGAGTATGGGCTGGTGCTGATGCTCTAACCTTTTGAGAGAGATCAAGCTTTGTGTGTCAAAAAGAGCAATGCAACATTTGGAGCTGTGTTGAAGGTTTCTGATGATTTCATATTTCCAGACTGGACAATAGAAGGGAAAAGTAATTACCAAACACCTCTCTCTTCTGTTTTGCTTTTCATTCAATGACATCAGTTGACATAAAATACATGGCCTACCAATTCTATACAGTATTATCAGGATGCTACTGTGTCTACCTCCAAAAGAGAAAATGAGAGACCCCCTTCTTTCTTGTGGTCACATCCCAGATGAACAAAATCTCAAACAAACATAACCTTTATAAACTAATCCCCAACTGTAAGAACTCAACGCTGACTATTGTGTTTCTTTGGCTTTCTGCTGAGGGAAAATCGAGTTGCTGACTTAGGTGACTGATGATGAATGAATGATGCTGAACCTCATCAGCCCTTATCCAGCACACAGTTGATCTCTCCCATGATTTTCCAGAGCCAAGCCAGGCTGCAGCCACTGACAGAGGTGTTGTATTATGGGTAAGGCAATCAGCAGTCTGGGGCTGAAATCTCCAAACAGTTTTTCCTTCTGTGACATCAATTCTATCTGGGAGCAGAGGTGACAGGCCCCTGTATTTGCCAGAGTGTTTGCTCTGCTTCACAGAGTACCGACAAGCCCGCTGCCTCACCTCACCTGTCCAGTGCATGCTCTGAGCTTGCCCAGGTTCACATCATAAATGCCACTGTAAACCTGGCCACATTGATTGTGTGTCCCAATTCCCTTTTCTTTTTAACAAGAGGAATGGTCCTTTGTTGGTCACTCTTTCTCCACATTTTTAAGAAATTTCCTCCAGGTTGAAGCATTCATTTATTTCCCCTTGAAATTTTTTAGATGCATTTTTCAGATCAGCCACTAGATGCTTAGATGCAGAAATAAAATTCTAGCAGCTTCTCTGAAGAAAACACAAAGGTTTTGTGATTTAACAGAGATAAATTATTTCAATCATGAGCAGACCTGGTAAAGGTTTTGTGTCCTCAGAGAGTTTGTTTTAATGTACTGACAGTAATATAATTATACAGATTAATGGAAGAATTATTGAAAACCAAGAATTATTGGAAACACAGAAGCTCAAAAGCTGCCAATACTTTACCAGTGATTTAGAGTAGAAAAAAGAAATGTAGCTTTTGTCTTAGAATATAGTACTTGAGATCAACCTTCATGTCCCCCTTGAAAAATTGTCCTATCAACTGCTCAACTTACCTGTGGCAGACCTAGATCCCCAGGGCCTGAACTTTAGCAGAAATCAAGGTGGTGAGCAGGGATGTTGAAGTATCCCTGACACAGGTAGAGATGACGTCATAGTTCCAATATCAGAGTCCTTTCAATTGGCATGTTCTGCTTCTGTTCATTTGGAGGATGAATGGGTTCCATATAGTTATTTTTTATATAGGATGTGGACCATCTACCAGGCATCTTAATGCTACTAACCAGGACTGCAAAGAACCTCAAAATCACAGCCTGGAAAATACTAGTTAAGGAAGAAAGTTGGATCTGCCTGCATCCAAGAGACTAGAAAGAGAGGAACAGAGCAGAACATGAGGAAGATTTGAAGATATATAAAGGAAAATGACACGAAGTCCCAAACTATGAAGCTGAAAGACACCTTTGATGGCGTTGCCACCAAGAGAATGGACAATGTTCTCACCCCTGTGGCCCTTTCCCTTACTGTTGAGCATAAATCCTCCCCTAAGTCTGCAGCATGACTAAGTACACAATATAATTTTCAATAGGCTTAATATGATCCAGACAATGGAAAAATGACTGTACACATAAATTGAAGTCACCTGGTTTGCTTCATACTCATCATGAGGTCTCCAATACAGTTTTCTGACTCACTTCTAAGCTGCCTCCACATGATCAGAAGCACCTACCCTTCTGCCTAGGAAAAGAAAATCTCTCTATGCCTGCACACTCTGGCATCCAAGCCAAATTGCCTTCTTTACCCTACAGAAAGAAGCAAGTTGTTCAATACTTTCATACTAAAATTTGCCACTGCAAGTCTTCCTTCCCTATCACGAGCCATCCACAGGCTGTGTGTGTGAGCTATGCACATTTGAGCATATGAGGGGACTGGTCTGGCATTACACACTCATCGGGCTGTGAGACAAAAATGTGCCTTTCCTCTCGCTCAGCCTGTGATCCCACATAGCACCTGTGAGGGGTGTGACTTTCCAAGATGTCAATCAATCTGCTGACCACAAAATATCACCAAGCAAGTCTCCACCCTTGGAAACCCTACCCCTTGCCTTATTTGGGTGGAATATTCTATAGAATATCCTCTCCCCAATAAATAGGGAGGTTTCAGGTGTGCTCTCTCTCTCTCTCTCTTGCTCTTTACAGCACTGCCCAGCATGGAGCTGTGCCACAGTCTTGGCTGGGCACAGAAACACGAGCCACCACACAGCTTTGTAGATTCAAACAGCAATTCTTTATTCCTGAACTCACACCGGCCTCCACACACGTTCTGGGGCAATCCCGTTCTGCCACTGCCCAATTCAACTACCCCACGAGGCTTTTTTCCCAAAATCCTTTCTGAATCTCACGAGAACTCAACGGGAGCTCAGGCAGCAGGAACACCCTAATCCCAGCAGCAATAATCCTCACCCTCCAACTTCCCTAAAACCCCTATTGTCTTAAACCTGGACGCCTTAAACTCAAGGAGCAGGATACTTCCTCAAACCTGATCAGCTCTAAACCCGGATCCGCCCTGGTCCTTGAGCAAGGTCACCTTACATGCAATGTCAACAGCGAAATTCTAAGGCAAGTCCATTTAACATGGGGTACGCTGGCAAGGAAATTTCCATGCGTCATTCCTACTTGGCAATGGCCCTCAGCAGAGCTGACCCTTGGGGTCACCGAGCCATCCTGCCCTTGACTCATGTTCATGTGCTACATGGTTTCTTCGCTGTTTTCTTAGTTACTGATAGAGCCAGCTCCGTTAAACCCAGCTCACCTCACCAGCCCAGCCAGCTGGTAACACTTCCCTGCTGTGGAGAATTCCTGGGGTGATGATGGGAAGCAGCCATTTCTTCTGCTAGAGGACTATACCTTAAGGTTAGGTCCTGATCCATCTATGCTCACAAGCAAATAATGGCCTGAAATACTCAAATTTTCTTACTGACACCTAGGGAAGAAAAAAATTTCTAACGTTTAAAACTGAGCAACAGTGAAATGGGCATAGTCCAAGGTAGTCAAGTTCCCATCACTAAAAGGTTTATGATCAAGCAATAAAACCCCTGCCCAAGCTGTTAAGGAAATGATTTCTGAACTGAGCCTCAAAGATTAGCTTCAAAGATCTCATTTAATATTTCCCTTCCAATTCTATATTTCTATTGTTAAAAGAGAAAATTTCAACAAATCTAATTTTGCAAATCTTAATTGGCTTTATTTGCAATCTAGAATCTGGCAGTAATCCAGGCCAGAATGTTCTTTCCTACCTCATGGGCAAGTTATAATTATAGCCACAAAAAAGAAAGTGAGTTATTTAAAATCAAAGTGTTATAGAGATAACTTGATTGGCTACAGCTCCTGTCTGTCTCCTTGGAACATGGCTTTAACCATTGACCATTTGTATTGGCTAAGACTCAGTACTTTGTCACCATAATAGGTCGCATTCTGTTTACATATCAAGTTATATTGCCATTCACTTGTATGGAGAAACCTTTAGACCAAACTTAAAATATGTATAGAGGCAGCTTTTGCCCCAACAACTCAACTTAACATCATTACATATATAGACCACACCCTGGAAAATAAAAGGGGAGGTCCAGCATTTGGGAGCTAAACAGGACAACAAGGTATCTATTTATAAACCTGTGTGTGTGTGTGTGTGTGTGTGTGTGTGTGCGCTCATACCTCCCTAAAACAGAAAGTGTAAGTGTTCAGATGAGGTTATAATAAATTGCTCTTTCCCTAACTAGGCTACACATAGCCTGAAAAATATTTGCTTTAAAAAGTATCTGGGCATGCTGGGAATGGTAATGCATGCCTGTGGCTCAGGAGACTGAGGCAGAAGGACAGCAAGTTCAAAGCCATCCCTAGCAACTTAGCTAGGCCCTGTCTCAAAGTAAAAAATAAAATGGGCTGGGGAATGTAGCTTAGTGATTAAGTCAATCAATTCAATCCCTAGTAAAAAGCAAAACAAAACAAAAAAAGAAATAAATGTATCTGAGCAAAATGACTCCAGATTTTTAAAATCATAGTTCCTACACAAAGCAATGTTTCCTATCAAATATTAACATCCAGATAATTCTAGAATCACTTATTTTTAAATGTACGTAAATAATACTGGAAAAGAGAAACTAGGTCAGAATTCTGTTGGCAAATGCAAAACCAGGTGTTTTAATCAGGGTTTTTGCTGCCGCGACTAAAGGATCGGACCAGCACAACTGTAGGGGAGGAAAAGTTTATTTGAGGGCTCACAGTTTCAGAGGTCTTAATCTGTAGACTGCTGACTCCATGATGGGAAAGTGTGACAAAGGGAAGCAGCTCATATCAGGAAACCAAGAGAGACTCCGGCTCCAGATACAAAATATATACCCCACAGCCACGCCCCCAATTAACCACTTCCTCCAGCCTCACCCCACCTGTCTCCAGTTACCACTCAGTTAATCTTATTAGGGATTAATTCACTGATCCGGTTAAGTCATTTCTCCTCTGAAACTTCCTGCATTGTCTCACATGTGAGATTTTGGGGGACACCTCATATCCAAACCATAACACTAGGTGACTGGCAATGCAAGTCTATTGTTTAAACATTCTCTGTTTTCCAGAAACATGATTTGGGTGATTCCACACCATATCAGGAAGTTTCTGCCATGTCAATGAGGGCAAAGGTATGTGTGTAGTTCACTGGAGCAAGGGGTCTCAGCAAAAATCAGGGAATATTAATTATTATAGGTCAAGTCATTCAAAACAATCTTTTAACTCAAAAGAACTACAGTTGTCATTTACAGTCATCAAAACTCAAGGCTAGGAGCTGGGGTTGTGGCTCATTAGGGGAATACTCGGCATGTGCGAGGAGCAGTGTTGATCCTCAGCACCACATAAAAATAAATAAATAAAATGAAGGTATTTGTCCAACTATAACTAAATATATATATATATATATATATATATATATATATATATATATATATATATATATATATAAAATTAAGGCTGAGGAAAAGCCAGCTTCCTAAGCAACATCCATCCAAAACAGGTCCAAGGTCTGAGAATGAAGCCATTTTCACCTTGAGATTCACTTATGCCAAGCTTAGCTACAAATTCTTCTCTTCTATCAAATAATTATTCTTTATACAGCTGAAAATTTTATCCCAGAAATCATAAAAGTCATTCACTTCCTCACTTCCCTATATGAGTATTACAAAATGGTATATGCCTGTGTCAAATTTAACTTTGGCTCAGATAAGCATCATTATTAATATCTTGCCATCTTGAAGTTGTTATTTCTACAGCAACACATTTTCTGTTAATTTTGAAAGGACGTGGAGAAGTTCTCAATGAAGACAATTCTAGAGATGGCAGGCTACCATTTAACAGGCCCATTTCTTTCTTCACTCTTCCACACATACTCATTATCAAACATGGACTATTGTGCCTGGCACAGAATTAGGCTCTCAGGTATAAATATAAGTGAGATCCACAGTATGGGACTGAGAGTCTACTCAGTGTGGTAATACCTGAATAGTTAGGCACAAGTCTTAAGAGAAATGGAGTTTATGTAGAGAAAAGGACTTTATCTCAGCCTGAGGAAGGACTGCGGCTCTTAGCTTAAGAGCCATGGCAGTGGAGAATTGGAGGAGCAAAGGCATGAAGACAGAGAAAGCCAGTCATTTGATTTATGGAGTACAGGGGGATAGGAGTAGGGTGACAGTGTGAAAATAGAGAGGCAGGTAGTGGTCATGAAATGGTTTTGTCCTGAAATCCTGAAAAATTATTAAAGAATGTTAAGAAAGAGAGTGGGTGGCATGAGTATATTCATGTTCTAGAAAAATCACTCTGATAAATGAGAAAAGAGAATATCAGAAAAAAAGAAAGTTACTTGGAGGTCTCCATGTAGGAAAGGAAAAACTTTCTCTTCTCCCTCTTAGGTTCAGCTCATGGTCTCTGCAAATTATACTAACAAAAGACAGATTCCCAGGAAAAAACAGGGTTTATTTACAGGTGTAACATTTTTATGTGCAAAAGGGCTTAGTGAGAGGTAACTCTAAGGGAAGATTAGAATTATGGCTTTTATACAATCTTAACAGGTGAAGGGGAGGAGGCTAAAGGTGCTTACAGAAGAACACACAACTTTTGGGAAAGATAAATGAGTTTTCAGGAGAACAAACAAGATAAGAAAGTTGGTGATGTTTATCTACTCAGGTGTGAGTGGTCTTTTACCTCCTTCCAAGTCCATAAAATTTCACTAGAGAAGGGATTTGGGGTAGTTTTTTTTTTTTTTTTCCTCATTCTCCCTTCTAGATTCACTCTGCAGAATAATTCACGGCGGTCTTTTTTTTCACAGAAGTTGCTGCTTTTAGACAGGTAAGGAAAACTCCAAGAAGGCTTGGTTTCTGCTTTTGTTGAATCTCAGATATCTTTAGCTGAAAATAGTCTTTATAACAAAGTGGCACAATTTGAGGTAGCACACTCTGATCCCCTTCCCCAGCCAGGAAAGTTCTAAGGCAGATGGTGAAGATGAGCAAGATGCAGATTTGGAAGGCAGTTTTACTCATATAAGTTGAACTACTGAATTTGGGGTACCAGGATCAGCAAGGA